>NC_092411.1:241059918-241367549 GCF_040894005.1 Engystomops pustulosus
GTGTCGCGATCACTGCATAATCAGAAACGTAGAGCAAACTGCGCGATAGTGTAACCATGATGCAAGCGCCATGTAACCCTGGCGTAAGCGCCACGTAAGCGTAATCGTGATGCAAGTGCTGCTTAAGTGTAAACTTGCCGCAAGCGGTGTGTAAGCGGAACTGTGACACACGCCACGTAAGTGGAACCGTGCCGCAAAAGGCGCATAAGTGAAACCTTGATGCAAGTGCTGCGTAAATATAAATGACACGCAAACACAGCAGAAGAGTAAACATGACGCGAAAGCAAACACATGTCAACTTAAGTGTAACTGTGACGCCAACGCCGGTTAAGCATAACCGTGACAGAAACGGCACACGGTTATGCAAACATTGCATAACCGTGGTGCAAACAGCGCATAAATGTAACCGTGACACAAACGCCACCACCAGCGAATCTGGTGAAACGTGATTCTTTATATGCAATGTCAACAGAATATTAGTGGAATATGTGTGAACACAGCTTTTAGATGAACATAGAAAAAAACTCACATTCATAAAAGCTCTCTGACATTGCCTGCCTCTAATTGGACAGTATGAGAGAAGATTAGCATAACACACGCCTCCAGCCCCAGCTCCTCCTCTCTGACCAAACACAGATTACAATGGTCAGAAGCTTTGAAAGTTATCTCCGCAACCGAAGGGGCTAGAAGGAAAATTCAAAGTCCCCCTGAATCTGTGTAACAGCCCCTATGGGGTGGTATGCTAATCTACATATGTGCGAAGTGGTTATAGGTCCTCTTTGAAGGCTCAGTTCACACATTAGTAGTCTACAGATATACACACTCATACACTATAGGCAAAAGATTAACTGTATGGCAAAGGTTTTTTTTATATGTGTTAGATCCCCAGCCTAAAGTGGCCAGTCAAGCATTAAATGGTACCCATTACAAGCAACTTTAACCAGCCACTATTTAACCCCAACAGAAATTTATTGAAGAGAAGGCAAAGGCACAACAATAGAGGTCACATTTCAGATAATATTTATTTTAGCATAATAATAATAATTGATAATAATAATGTTTATGCATATGGCATCCTCAAATTACATACAAATATAATTTTAAATTACATAGTGCAAACAGTCATATGAAACAATAGGAGTGATGGACCTGTTCACAAGAGCTCACAGTCTATGAGGATGAGGGGGTGACACAAGAGCTTACAGTCTATGCGGATTGTTAATGCTATAGTGTGTATGGGTTTATCAATTTACAAAGCAGTGGGGGCAATATACTGAGCCCTGCACATCACAATCCTGTCACTAAGATTTTGTAAAACTTTTTGAAGTTTTTTGAAGTACCTTCTGCTAGTGTGCCTTTATGTATCTTTACTTTCCATATGTTTTGTGCGACATTTGTCTAATTTTTTCATGACTTTTCTGGTGCAAATCTGCACCTGGTTGTAGGCAGGTGCAGACATGGATTGTGTTCACGATTACAGTCCAGCTGCACAGTTACTTGCCACACAAAGGCATTTCACTGCGTATGGCAGGACATGGAGTGTTTAGACATGAAAATTAGAATTAGTTCACATGCTTTAAATGTTTGAAATTTTGCACATAAACCTGCTGCACACTAAGGGGCAGATTTACTTACCCGGGCCATTCGCGATCCAGCAACGCGTTCTCTACGGTGGATTCGGGTCCGGCCGGGATTCACTAAGGCAGTTCCTCCGACGTCCACCAGGTGTCGCTGCTGCACTGAAGTCCACCGAGGCCCGCCGGAATGCACTGAAGTTCACCGGCCTATTCCTGGTGAAAGTAAGCGCGAGTCCCGTGACACTTTTTTTAAAAAAATGCGGCGGCTTTTCTGAATCCGTCGGGTTTTCGTTCGGCCACGCCCCCGATTTCCGTCGCATGCATGCCAGCGCTGATGCGCTACAATCCGATTGCGTGCGCCAAAATCCCAGGGCAATACAGGGAAAATCGGCGCAAATCGGAAATATTCGGGTAACACGTCGGGAAACCGCAAATCGGGCCCTTAGTAAATGACCCCCAAATGTTTGGGCTGCTCCTATTTTTTTTATTTAAACTTTATTGCACAGTTTATTGAAATGTATTGGTTACTTGTACATTCAGCTTGTTTAAATAATTTGTTTTGTGGCCCAATTACATATGTTTAAGTCAATTGTGATTTCTAGGTTTAGTAATTTTAGGGTTGTAGTTAAATGTGGCGTTTGTGATGCATTTTCTTCACTGCTGAAAAATTAAGCAGCTGTAATAACATTTTCACAGCTGCTTACACTTCCAGCAATGTAGAAAAATGCTCTCAATAAACTTGTTTTGCAATGCGTTTAAAAAAGCATTTGTAAACGTCACATGTGTGACCTCATCCTCATATCTTGCCATCTCCCTGGAGTTGGGCTGGAGTTCTTAAAAATGCAATATACAAAATTTAGAGTAGTTGACCACTCCTATACATAACCCACTCACTCACACATACATAGCTTGTGTCCATGTGGATCAGAAACTCTGGTTAGATCAACTTGCTCTTTGCTGTAATGTGCTTTAAGAGAACAACCCCTCTAAGGTTATAATATGACTTAAGTCTGGTCTAATTTTGCTCTGAAAAAATACCATCAGTCTTGTTCAGCAGTCCTGTTTGGTACCGGTTAAACTTATTGCTTTGATGTTTAATACAAAACACATCATTTTTCCAAGATTACAGATGTTCAGTAAAACAATATCAGGTTCAGGGATTTGATGAACTTTTCAGATATTATACTGCAGTTACATAGTTCAAAATCATCAGTAAATAATGAGGGTATTATTGTAATCTACATGCAAACTATTGCTATGATAGAATCTGCAAGATAACATACACACTCTGCATCTTTATGGCCAAAGTAAGCTGTGACTTATAATGCCAAATGTCCTGTAAGTTGGTCAATTATTATGAGAATGGCTTTACAAAAATATCTCGGATGAATATTTAATTTGGTTAATTTATTGAATTTGTTATCAACCGTAAACATATTTGTTTCTTATTAGTAAATAAAGTTGAAGTGGTATTCAGAATTAATATGTTTGTAATCAGTTTATGCGGTTGAAGCCTGGATTTCAAGTATTCTGGTGCTTGAAGCACTTATCCAAAGTAAGTAATAATGACAACCAAATTAAAATTCAATTTAAGAGGCCTTAGAGAGGTTAATTTTCAAGTAAGTAGAAGGTAAATGAATGTTGCATGTGTATGTGTATGGTTTATTAATGAATAATTACGATGGTTACAAGAATGAAGATAATGCTTCCATGGTAAATATTACCTAAAATAATGATAATATATCTGAACATTTTAAAGAAAACCTACCGCTAAAGATCTACCTATTAAGGTACATCTGGTGGTAGGTGCATCTAACGTATGTAAGGATAGCCTTTTTTAGTACTAATCCTTTACTCCCATTTTCTAATCTTTAATAAAGGTAATATGCAAATTTTCTAAAGAGGCTACTGGGGTAAGGAGTAGCTGGAGCTGAGCTACTGAACTCCCCAGTAACCTCTTTGATCTTCCTACCAAGACATCTTCAGCTACAAGGAGCTGCGTGCGAAGCCGGATTTCTGTACATGCACAGAATATTGGCCATCAGCTGCGCGATCTTGGCACCAAAGCCGGAGCTAGTGTGCATGCGCAGAGCTCTGGCTTCACGGATGAGTTTAACCGGTTAAGGACCTTTTTTGTTTTTTCCATTTCATTTTTCAATCTATAACTTTTTAATTTTTACACATAAAGAGCTCTGTGATGGCTTGTTTGCTGCGTAACGAATTGCACTTCATAGTGATGGTATTGAATATTCCATGTCGTTTACTGGAAAGCAGGAAAATAATGCCAAATGCAGTCAAAATGGTGAAAAAAGGCATATGCACCTTTTTCTTGTGGGTTTGGATTTTACGGATTTCACTGTGCGCCCCAAATGACATGTCTACTTTATTATTTGGGTCAGTACAATTACGGGGATACCAAATTTGTATAGGTTTTATAATGTTTTCATACATTTACAAAAATTAAAACCTCCTGTACAATTTTTTTTACTTATTTTGCCATTTCTGGCGCTAATAACCTTTTTATACTTTGTTGTACAGAGCTGTGGGGGGTGTCATTTTTGCGACTTTTGATGATGTTTTCAATTATATAATTTTTAGGCCTGTACAACCTTTTAATCACTTTTTATAGATTTTTTTAGATTTTTCAAAATGGCAAAAAAGTGCCATTTTTGAATTTGGGCTGTATTTTCCTTTACAGGGTTAAATGCAGTGAAAAAATGTTATTATATTTTTATAGATCGAGCATTTTCAGATGCGGTGATACATAATCTGGTTATGTTAAACTTTTTTTTATTTTTCAGACTCCCTAGGGTACTTTAACCCTAGGTCGTCTGATCGATCCTATCATATAGTGCCAAACTACAGTATGGCAGTATATGGGGATTTTCCTCCTCATTCATTACTATGTGCTGGTAGCACATTGTAATGAAAGGGTTAAAACAAGAACGCCTCGAAGATGACGTCATGGGGAGCTTTGCTAGCAGCGATCACCGGGATAACACCCGTGATTGGCGTTACCGCAAAGCCTGACAAATCGAAACTGACAAACGAAAGTGCAATCTCCAACCCTTAGTAAATGAGCCCCATTGACAAATGTTGTCTGATCTTTGGGTGAGATTCTGTATACCTTGCAATTTATTGATTTATATCTTATATGTTGAGAAGTTATGGATTTGGTGGCATCAGTGTTCATGTTCAGAGAGAGCTGTCAATCACTGATAGGACCACCTTCTTGAGTTTTTAGAAAGGAAAGAAAACTGAAATAAGTAGATAAATTATATAATATATAAATTGAACAAAACAGTTTCCAAAATACTTTCATTGTGCCAAATACTTTGCCATAATTTGCAATGTTTGGTAATAGGGTATCCTTGTGGTATAGAACTCTGGAGGAGTTAGTGTTTGCATATCTGTCCAGCTACGTCTATGTAAATATTTGCTGTCCTATTGTTTAAACTTATTGCTAATACTAATAGTACTTTTGTTATCCAATCAAATCCTGCTAATTATAACAATAATATTAATATTTCAACCTAGATGAGCTAAAATAAGGGAATACAAAAAAAATATTTTGGAGATGAATTATCAGAAATATTTCTAAATTTTATGCTTGCTACACACTCACTAAAGCAAGTGGTAAAGGTAACAATAGTAATAACAATGACACCGCTAAATAATTCTAGGTATAGCATCAAATTCTAGACTTTACAATTCTTTGCATAATATACTGTAATTCAATGGCATTATGTGATCATTTCCCCAAACCTTTGTATTATCCATATACAGTTCAAGTGCGGTCATTACTAATTATTATACTTGGCTTAGTGTTTTCCTATAACATTGGCAATTATTTATTAAAATATAAGTAGTTTATAAGGTGTTAAAGGGTCACTTCCCATGACATATGTGATATTGATTCTCTCTTTAATCTTATTCTGTTCAGGGAATTAATAATGATTATCTTACAGTAAAGGCTGTGTACGGTAATTGTATATTGTATATTGTATGAGTAATAATTAAAATGAAAAAAAAATATTTTTAAAGGGAAAACACCTTAGATTTTTGGAAACATTTTATTACCATCTTGCATTTTATCCCTGCCACCCTTGATGTCCTCGGACTCCTGTACCTGTCAATCAGCCTGTTCTGTAAATTCAGATTCAAAAAGTTATGGGCCCCAGAATAGGATTTTTTTTTTTTTGTACACAAGGTTTTCATTTTCTTTAAATCTATTAAAACCTATGTAAATTTGGTATCCACATGATCATACGAACCAAAGAATAAAAGAAAAGCGGTCATTTGGAACGCACATTGAAAATTGTAAGACCACAAGGAAAAGTTGCAAATGTTTTTTAATCAATTTCAGCACATATGGGATTTTTTTCTCACTTTCAAGTACATGCAATGCAATATTAAATGCTGACACTATGGAAGTACAATTTGTAATGCTGAAAACAAGCCTTTACACCACTCTGTAAATGGAAAAATAAAGTTTTGGATTTTTGAAGGTGGGTAGCCAAAAACTGACAGAAAAATACAAAAAAGAGTCTGGTTGCTAAGCGGTTAAGGGAAATCCACCCAAATATTCATATTGTTAATCCTATTATGAGTAAAAAAAATGTTCAAAAACACCTTTTGATTCCTAATATCACACTCAGAATTAGGGATTATAAACATAAGGCTCTATAAGATTCATGGCACATGAGTAACAGGGTGAAAAAGAAACACAACTCCTTATTATACTGAGATTTAAAGGCTGCAAATATTCCAATGGGAATTGTGGAAGGAAATGCAAACTACAGGCGGTCCCCTACTTAAGAACACCTGACTTACATACAACCCCTAGTTACAAACAGACCTCTGGATTTTGGTAATTTACTGTACTTTAGTCCTAGGCTACAATAATCAGCTATAACAGTTATCACAGGTGTCTGTAATTAAGATTTATTGTTAATCCGGGTTCTTATGACAATGCAACATTTTTAAAATCCAATTGTCACAGAGACCAAAAAACTTTTGACTGGGGTTACAATAATAAAGTATACAATTCCGACTTACATACAAACTCAACTTAAGAACAAACCTAAAGAACCTATCTTGTACGTAACCCGGGGACTGCCTGTAGTTCCCTACACTGTGTTGATTAGATGCAAAAAGATCAAAATAGCACTGTGCACATTTGGGAACCAATTCCTTTTGGTATACTGGTTGCGCTATTATACCACTCGGCTTCTTGTTAGTCATGCTTGATGAAAAAGGGGACTGGATTTCAAGGTAGCATTGAGTTAAAGTTTTCCTTATCTGACTTTTGGAAATGTATTTGTATATTTCCTTTAAGTATCCCTGTATGCTTGCAAAGTTGACCACTAAAGGTAAAATCTCTATAAGTAGTTTCTTTTCTGTGAGTCTCTCACTTAGCCAAACCAATTCTCTTCACTGTGCTGAGATGTAAAAACAAAAAGACAGTGCTGTCCACAGTTGGGCATCTGTTCCCTTTGGAATAGAAATACTGGCTTGGTATATCCCACATTGTGTCTTTAGGCTTCTTGTAAGTCATGCTTGATGTAAAGATGGTTGCCTTTTGCATTTTCCTCCACAGATCTTCAGTCACTGGACTTTAATAGGCTTTGCATAACAACGTTTTAAAATATGCTGGTAAAAAGTAAATTGTAGCATACTTATAATTATAATTATAACATACAGATTGTATACCAGATTGAATTTCACATCAAACAGTGACGAACACAGTGAAGAACACTGTGAACATAGTGAAGAACACATTGCCGATTTTTCCTTACATCTGCTAACTTATCAGAAGACATTAGTGCAGAAAGGTGTTCTTCACAATAGTATGTGAAGAACAATATGTGTGAAGAATCTTCACACATATTGTTCTTCACATACTATTATGAAGAACACCGTTCTGCACTCGTGTCTTCTGATAAGTTAGCAGATGTACGGAAACATCTGCAATGTGTTCTTCAGTGAACACGGGTCATTCTCCTTTTTGAAGTTCCACGAATATTCCATTGAATAAAAAAAAAAACAAGAAACAGGACTGACTTCCTTATTTCTCAATAAAATGACACATTTTATTGGTCCCCTTAGTCCCCTTGAAAAATGCTTGAGTCTCCCATTGACTTCAATGGTCTACGTTATTCGAAACGAGCACTCGAGCATCATGAAAAGTTCGACTCAAGTAACTTGCATCTCTAATTACAAGGCATTATTCAGGAATAATATTTTTCACTTGTAAAGAGGGATGAGCGGAATCAGTTAAGCTGGGGTCTAGCTGAGTTTGAACGGACCCAAACTTCAAAATACTGTTGGGGCCCAGGTTCCACCCATGATGGCTTCTGGAATTGATCATGGGTGTAAACTGTTTAAATTCTGCCAGAAAAGTTGCGGGCAGCATTCAAATCAATGGGGGTTTGTTGTTCCCAATAACATAATTGGGGATTGCCGATCCTCCCAAAAATGGATGCTTGCAAAGTTTGGTACAACTTTTTGAAACTTGTGCAAAGTGTATCAAAGTCACACAAAAAAGTTGTAAAGAATGGTGTAAAGAAATTAGTGTTTTTTGAAGGGACGGTGGATGTGATTTGAATTTGAGACACATTAGAAACTTAATGAAATGTCCCACCTGAGAAATGCACTAAAGCTAAGTCTGGTACACTTGGTACACTGTATAGCTACTATACCTCAAAAAGCCTCACCGCCAAAAAGGTGCAAATATTTTATACTATCAAGAATCCTAGTGCATCTCTTGATACATTTCACATTATATTCATTTTAGTGGTTAGTCATTAATAAGAAACATTACCAGTGTAAGTAAGTACAAAACCTTAACGACTCGGGATTTCCTGTGACGTCCATGAAAAATACAAAAAATAATGAAATTACTGGTTTAAACTAAACTTTATAATGTATTAGTTATTATGTATCATTTTATTTTATAATTATTATCATATTTAAAGGGGTATTCCCATCTATAAATTTAATTTAATTCATTTACCATATGTAAACATTTTTTCAATTGGATGTTATTAAAAAAATGTTCCCGTGTGAAGTTAATTTCTCATAGATGTTGCGGCGTTGTCCATTAAAAACCAGATAGCTTCCTCAGATACAACCATTTGGCAGCAGTGGCCAGACATGCGCTATTAAGTCCTGCCTGACCTCCTGGCTTCAGCATTTCTTGCCACAGGATGGATGTGGGACCTGCAGTAACCGCCAGACATTTCATATACAAAACCTTTTGTTTCTTTGTGCAATCACTCCAGCATGCAAACTCCAGCAATCCAGCAATCAAACCAGATAGCTTCCTCGGATGCAACCACCTCACATTTCGGCAGAAGTGGCCAGACATGCGCTATTGAGTCCTGCCTGACCACCTGGATTCAGCGTTCAGTATTACAGGACGGCTGTGGGACCTGCAGTAACTCCCGGACATTTCATATACAAAACCTTTTGTTTCTTTGTGCAATCACTCCAGCAGAGGTGGCCGTATCCAGGGACACAGTCTTGTTTCTAAGGGACCATATGACTACATTTATGAGAAATTATCTTCACCCAGGTTAATTTTTAATGACATCTAATAGAAGAAATGTTGATATATGGCAGATTAATGAATGTGGATGTAAGTGCCCAGACGAGAATACCCCTTTAATTATTCTAGCTCATTTCTAAATTGCACTGGAATCTGGACCTAAAATGTTGAAGATTTGATAAGATTTTCATTCTGAAAGTTTATTTTATTTACAAGAAATATTATCAGCAACTTTGTTACAAATGGGAAACCAATGCTGTAAAAATGGCATTTTACAGTAATAACAAACTATTAGCAACCAATGTGATTACAGTAATCAATGACAATAGACATTTTCCTCTAAAGCATTGGGATAATTGATTCATTTTAAACCAAAATGTTATAAATCGGCATTTTGTCTTCATATTATTCTAATATTTAGCATGTAAAAATTGCTGTGTTCTAAATTAATTAGGAGGAAAGTTAAACAGGCAAAATGTTATTTAAGTAAGTTACATTACATTTTGCAGTGTTTGAACAAGCAGACTGTGCCGACCAGGCGATTCGTACATATATAAGTGTTCTGTAATTGTGTATAAATAATTAATTCAAATTTAATTAGCAAGAAATACAATTATCCAAATTTTTATATTGTCCTAACAAACACTGATAATTTAAGATGACTAGTGAACATCATTCTCTTTATGATTGCCTTAATTATAACAGTATTATCATGTCACTACGGCTTTTTAACATAAATACATGCGTGATAGATGCAGACATAGGATAATGGAGGTGATGTAGTGTTTAACTGCACTTAATCAAGTATATAATCATTATATATGGAAAAATAAATGTAGGAAGGAAATTTCAAATGCACCATATCACACTGACTCCATAAAGGATTGAATATGTAAAGGTTCAAATAAAGGTTCTAATAATGTCACCAGTGGTTCTTTATAATTAAAGGTACTTTAACTCCTTCTATAATTAAAAGTCGTATGACTTGAAATGAGGAATTTCTTTGGATCCATTCTATCTGGTGTAATGCTGCTGTTGGTTTTATTAAGATGGAATAAATAAAGGATTTGTATTTTCAAACTTACACTTATCCCAGTGTATTTGCTGGTTTTTAGACATGTCATTGTGGGCGCACCGTGAAAGCTGTAGAATCCAAGCCCACAAAAAATGTCACAAATGCGTTTTTGCACCAATTTCACTGCACTTGGAATTTTTTTCCCGCTTCCCAGTACGCGGCATGGAATATTAAATACTGTCACTATGAAGTGCAATTTGTTATGCAGAAAACAAGCCATCTCACAGCTCTTTACATGGAAAAATAAAAACGTTATAGATTTTTGAAGGTGGGGAGTGAAAAATAAAGTAGCAAATGATGTTCTCCTCAAGTTTTGGGACATGAGACAGGCGCTGACTTACTCGGAAGCTTTTCCTTAAAAAAAGGCTTTTTTTATTTAAGCCATAAATGGCGATAAAACAATGAAAGGTTCTTACAATAAAAAATTGGAATAACGCGTTTCGCGCTAGGACTTAGCGCTTCCTCAGAGGACTGACTTGGACCAATTGACTTTCAGTCCAGAATATTTCTTGAAATCCTGCAACACTGCCATGAGCTCCTCCTTTATTTGCATGAGGAAACGCTTTTAAATATTTATTTTTTTCTAATGATAAATATAGGAGGTTTGATTGCAATTACAAATAGGAGAGGAGACAACCTTGCCTTGTTCCTCAGTATATCACAAAACTCTCTGTAACGTTGCTGCTAATCTGTAATCTAGCCTCAGGGTAAGCATATAAAAGCTGGGCCCACCTAATGAACCCTGGTCAAAAGCCAAATCTATCAAGAACATTCGATAGGTAGTCTGATTTGATGTTGACAGTGTGCTACCACTGCCCCAGGCCTGCAAAGACAAACTTGGTTTGCATTTGTACATAGACAATCACAACTATAATAATCATACTTTTTGGAGACTTCCGTTAAATGTATTTGCTTCCAGCAGAAATTAAATAAAGATCTTTTAAGATATTTTTAATGCAGCTTCTTACATTGCTGTATTTCTTTTTATGGCTAGAATTCCATCACATCGTAGTATTTTATAAGCAAACTATTTCACTATATCAAGTTTATTTTGTGGATGGCAACATAAAAAAAAAAATAATTTTTAGCCGTAATAGAGTTCATATCAGCATTTAAAAGCACTAGGAGATTAAAAGTAAATTCCCTGTGGCAAAAATGGCATCCTCACATCTTTTCAATATTTTAGAGAGTTTCATTTGTGCAAGTTGATTTAGATTTTTTTTTCTCTACTGGTAAACTGCCAGAGTCGTGACAAGGCTAAGGAAAAACCTCATCTAAATCCTTCCTTTCAAGTGTGCTTGTCTAATTTAATATCATTATAGCAAATTACCTTCAGCTTGAAATATAGCAAGTGAGGTGCAGATTTATTTATGTTGGTTGAACTTTATTGTCCAGAAAGCAATGTTTATAGTTCTTCTGTTGTAAACTTTAAATTTACTCACCTATTTACAGTTTTGTTAAACATGCCTTTACTGTGCTAGGCATGGACTAGTTTATTGGTTTCTATGATTAAAATTTGTGTTATCACTAAGGATGAGCAGATCCTATTAAGTTTGGGTCCGCTGTGAAAAAGTACAATTGCACCATATTAATATTGCATCATAGGATGGATTATGTGATGAAGCCAACACCTGGAGATGCTCTGGTAATGCCTCCCTCCAAACACATCTGCCTAATTAGCATAATCATAAAAATTACATTTATAAGGGATGTAGCAGACATATGTATTCTTATACCTACACTGCAGTGGTGATATATGTTTTTTTTTTTTTTGGGGGGGGGCAAAAGGTGTGACAGATTCCCTTTAATTGGTTTTAGGATTCACAGATCCAATAGTAGTTCAGGTTAAATTGGCAAGAAGTTACAACTTCACATTATTTCTTTTATGTCATATTTTATGTTTGCATCAGATTGCAAATGTTATATAATATATTTTAATTTAATGCAACTCCTCAAAGGTATGTTTGAAAGGTTTGAATCCTTTCCAGGTCTGAGTATCGGTCCTGAGCCAGTAAGCCCAAAATCTTTGTCAGCAACGATTGCCCATGTTATCTGTTTAAATGCAGCTGGCAAAGCTGCCAGTGGGATTTAGATGAATGTAGGGCGCGTGCCCCACATTAGTGGACATTTAAAAAGATAATGCCCATGATCAGTGCCAGCACCGATTGCAGATGTTATTAGTAGTGGGGTTAAGTCGGATCCTGACAAGAACTTCACTCAGTGTCCAGGTTTTGGGCACAAATTCGCATAGCTCAATACACACCCCAACATTTGGGTTCCAACCTGCTTAACATTAGTTATCATTCTTTCCTGTTGCCTAGGTCAAATAAAGTAACCTTTTTGCGACTGTGTGTGATACCTTTATCTAGCTAACTGAAATGTATAAAGGTGTAACAAGTAAGCTTTCAAGACGACTTAGGTCCCTTCATCAGTCATGATATAACCGGCTTTTTGAAGAGACACCGATTTTATACACAATGAACAGAGAAGTAATGTAACAAAATGTAAACAAAAGGAGCAACAAAAATAGCAATAAAAAAGTTGAGGCAAGACTTCCTTAATCAGATGACTTGGGCAGTGTGATGGTTTATTGCCTCCAAGTTAATGACTCCGAGTCTCTGACCCACTATCTCAGGATAACATTTATTACATGTTGAAGTGTAATAATCTCTTTGATAAATTGAGTTCTCTGTAAAGGGTGTCAAAGAGGGTAATACACTTGTATTCCGAAATTTGTCTTTCAATTGGTAACTGGAAATTGCCCTTTAATACTATAACCTCCATATCCAGGGTGTTACGACCAGGACTGCAGAAGTATTTGGCCATAGGTAGATGTTTTTGCTAATATTTTATTGCGTGGCAATGAGACCTCATCCAGGCTTTAAGTTTTTGTCCTGTCTCTCCAACATAAAGGCCGCGCACAGGACATTTTGTGCACATAAACAGTTAGATCACATTAGAAGTGGACCATGAGATGTCATATTCCTGCTGTGTGTTGGGGATCTGTATCTTGTCTGTGGTCAAAATCAGAGAACTCCTGACATTGCAGGGGAAAGTCTCTTTTTGTATGTTTGTTGGTAGGGAGCTCCTGATCAAAATATTCCTAAAGGTTTGGGGGTTAGAATTTCTTCAACTGGCTAACACGGTATAAAACTTTTTTTCTTATCATTCTTTAGGACAATATCCACATGGAGCCTTCACCACATGGCCATATTCCTTCCATTAGAGGTATATTATACTTTGTATATTCCTTCCATTAGAGGTACATTATACTTTGTATAACAAAATGCTTGCAAGTTGTACGAATATTAGTTTATTGACACCTTGTTATCATAGTATGATGGTTTAGCTCTAAATTTCAAATATTTATGAAAATACTGCATCTCTAAACACCCATTTTAATTGAAACTATTAAAATTCCATTAACTTGCATCAGTTATGTTTTAATTGAAATATTGGAAGTGAATGTAAACTCTGGTTTTTAGGATGCTGATTACTTTTTTTTTTAAGTCTTATCTAAAAGAAACAGTCATTGCCAATCACATGGCATTTGAAGACATCATTTAATGCGGTTTTGTTTTTAACAGTCTTGTTTTGTACTTTCTAGATGAAAAGGACTTTTTGATGGACAAGGAAGGTGTTACCATAAACAATCACTGATCGCTTATTATAATTACTTGTAGTTAAAATCTATTATTATTGTTTTGATTAAAATCAAAGGCTGTAATTTTTCTAATGTCCTAAGGCACTAATTAACAAAAACACACAGGATGAATGTATTCATGATAAAAAGCTAAACAAATGTTTAAATATGGAAGGAGTATGGTTATTTTCTACCTTGGTTGCTGTTTCTATTATTAATTCCAACATTAATAATAATAAATAATAATAATCTTTATTTATATAGCACCATCAAATTCCGTAGTGCTTTGCAAATCGTAGGGGACATGGACATATATAAGTATAATACTTCATTACAGAGAACAAACATTCATATGGAACAATAGAAGAGAGGGCCCTGCTCACAAGAGCTTACAGTCTATGAGGATGAGGGGGTGTCAATAGAGGTATAATGGGGTATAGAAAGTGGCAAGGAAGGACAGGGAGAAAGCGCTAATAGTGTGACATCTTAGGGGGTAACAGATGGACATAAACCTGTAGATTGTGCTCACTGTTTTAGGTTGTGCTGTAGATAGGCACAACACTATTGTAGGCTTTGTGGTGATAATTTTTGTCTGGTGCTGCCTCCAGAGGATGATCTTCCTAAATGGAGTTGCCAAACTCTATAGGATGTGGTGAAAGTGGTCTATTGTTGGGGTCCAAAAGGATGGCGCACACAGAGGTGAGTATACTAAAATTTTTTATTCAAGGTCTTTAAAACACAACGCGTTTCGGGGCGTTCTACCCCTTTCTCAAGTGAACAAAAGACTGAGTACAGTGACAGAAAATAAAGAGAGGTTTTAACCCAATGGGGCAAGATAAGTATATAAATAAGTAAATGAAAATATAAGTAAAAAACAAACAGATAAAAAACATGGTAGGTATTGGTTGGCAGATACGTTCTTAAATCGTGAACATGGTCGTAAAATTATATCATCATTGGAAGTATCACATCTGTGTATCAACTATAAAATATTGTACAAATAATAAACAAACGGTAATAAAGATTTGTAAATATACATACACACATATTGGACCATAATTTCATATAAGAGTACATATAGAGAGATGATAATTAAGGACAAGTTTAGTTACTTACACATAATAGGATATCAAAGATAAAAGATCTAAAAATATAAATATAAATACATGGATTGATAGTTTGAGCGCTTCAAATTTACTATGGGTGCTGTGGTGAGCTTAGAAAGAGGTAACAGCCTCGGCGTGCTCGTCCCAGCCTCCTAGGGCGCGCGCGCTGGCTCGCTAGGATTTAAAGGGTTAGCACGCCATTAATTGGCGCTGGCCTTTCGCCAATTCTATATAAGCCTGCCTCTTCCTGCAAGCCCTTGCCAGATCTTTGTGCCTCAGTCTGAGAGAAAGCTATTCTGCGATTTGCCTGTGACTCCTGCGTTCCTGTGTCTCCTGTGTACCTGACCTCCTCCGTGTTCCAGTGTTACCTGACCTCCTCCGTGTTCCAGTGTTACCTGACCTCCTCCGTGTTCCAGTGTTACCTGACCTCCTCCGTGTTCCAGTGTTACCTGACCTCCTCCGTGTTCCAGTGTTACCTGACCTCCTCCGTGTTCCCTAGTACCAGTTTTCCTCCGTGCTGTTGTTCTGTGTGCTGTGTTCCCGTACCCTTCTGCTTGGACCTCCTGTTGCTGACTCTGGACCGGACTCTGACGTTGCACCTCTGCTGTCTGCCCTGACCCTGTGCCTGGACTTTGACCACGAGATTGTCTGCCGTCTCTGTACTTCTACCTTGGCTGCCACTGCAGACAAGTCACGCCTGAGGAACGACCTGGTGGTACCACGCCACAGCTTGTCTAACCCGCCTCGCGGCGGGCTCTGGTGAAAACCGGGTACCACTTAGACTCCGGTTCTAGGTAGTGGCTTGTTTCATCATCTGCAGTGGTCCAGAGGATCCACACCTGGAAGCCTGACAGCTTGCCTAAAGAGATGGGTTTTAAGAGCACATTTGAAACTTTGGAGGGTGGGTATAAGTGTTTTTAACCTAGGCTCACACATAAGAACATGTCCTCATTGGGCCTCTCTGCAAAAAAAACTTAGGTGTTGGAATTAAAAATTCAGAAACGAAAACAGTTTCCTGTTCCCAAAAATATTTCCTAGTTTAGTTTATCATACCAAAGAGCTTACATATGAATTATATTAAATAAACGCCCCATTTAGTCTGCTGGGGACTGAGATTGGGTCATGTGGGCCCCTCCAGCAGCTTTGGGCCCCGACACTTGCCCAGGTATGCTGGGTGCTGGCACCGGCCTTGCATAATGACAAGATGTGGGATCCCTTCAATACTAAGACCTTTTCTGTTTTTGCGTTTCTGTTTTTACTCTCCTAATTCCAAAAATCATACCTTTTTTATTTTTCCGTTTACAGAGCTATATGAGGGCTTGTTATCTGCTGGACAAAGTTTACTTTTAAGTGCTATTGAATATTCCATGAAATGTACATGATATCTGGAAAAAAGCATTTTTATGAGGGATCCGTTTTACAGCAAACTACACCTCCCCTTTATTCTTTGGGTCGGTACGATAACAGAGATACCAAATCTATATAGGTTTCATTATGTTCTAGTAGATTTTTAAAAAATGAAATTTTTTTTTGCAAAAAACAATCTGCCATTTTGCCAAATTCTATGAATTCTTCATATTTTTGTGTACGAAACTGGTGTAATTTTTTTGTAGGATGTGATGACAATTTCATTTAAATTAATTTGGGTCCTGTATAACTGTTTGATCATTTTTTATTCACACATTTTGGGATGATAAAATGGCGAAAACTTGGGCATTGGACATTTGTGCGTCATTTTCTGTTACACTACATTTTCTGTTAGCAGCTGTAAATATAATGACTGTTCTTTTAGATTTTAAAAGAACAGTCATTTTGGTAAGTGGTGATATATAGCATGTGTATGATTTTTACTATTTGTTTGTTTTTATATGCGTTCCAGGGAAAGAAGAGTAATTTAAACTTTTAAAAATTAAGCAATGTTTTAAATATTTTTATTTATTATTATTCCAGCTAGAGTATTGCAGTGTATTATAATTACACTGCTGGTGTAAAACAGCCTGTTATCGGCCCGCCGCGTATGGTTCAAGCTCAGCCTACCCAGTGGTAGCTAGTAGCCCTGGTTTTATGCTAAGAACATGAAGTCTTCTTATTTCTTCAAAGATTGACATTTACGATGTCACTTTGCACAAATTTGCCGCTTGGCCAACCGCAATATAATTTGGATTATTGAAGGTGCCTTTTGCAATGGAAAGGTGGCTGAGCAAAATTTTTACCTAATGTCCTGCAAAAGTTTTCACTATAGTTTGTTTATATAATATGTTTGACCTCTGTTTCTATTACCTGACTTCATACTTGTTCTGCTGTTAGATTTCTCCATCTTCGTGCTGTTCTTTTAAATGAAATCTACCATTAAAATGATAAACCAAGGTCTCTTACTCTTAGTTTCAGGCATGAGAACTTATATGTGTTAACCATGGCCTCCTTCCTTCTAAAATCAACTTTTACAATTATGGTAATGTGCCTGAAGAGTGTTACCAGAGCCTCTGTGTGCTGTGTCTTCACAGGCTGTCACATGGTCTCCGCCTCCCTGTACTTCCTTGCACTTTGCCCCTCCCTCTGCCTGCTCTCACAGCAGTAGAGTAAAGTTTTTGCACCTATACACTGTAAAAGTCTTTGAAGATCAACAGAGAGGAGCTCTAATAACTCCTCCAGATCCCACCTGGCTCATTATCATTGATAATCACCGAATTTTGGTTAGATTCAATGTATTCACATTTATTTAAGCCGCTGCACCAGTTTTCTGTCTGACTTCACACATTCTTTTCAGTGCAACCTGCTTGCACATGTATTTATAAAATGTCCGAAACACATTTGTATCACATCTGTACTATACTCAACACAACACAAAATTCTGCATTGAAAGGGGTGTTCTGGTGCACAGATCGACTGTGCAATACATATATCGGGGGAGTGCCAGTGGCGCAGAGGCCCTGAAATAATCGCAAATGTGTCACGGCTGCACTATACCCGACACAACACAAATTTCTGCACTGAAATGAGTGTTCGTCTGCTCAGTCAGACCGTGTGCCACATTTATCATGCAAAGCCCTACAGAAGCAATTCACACGCCCCATTTTAAAGGTGCATAAAAAAAAAGTGGTGCACTTTGTCGGAGAAGTGTAGAGGGAGCCAGATTTATGAAGAACAGGCACCACAATAACTGTATATGGCATCGTCTGGACACTACACAGCCAAACCAAACCTAGTGGAGTTTGATCTATTTTTGATAAATGTGGGTCAATGTGTATTTTACCAAGACATCACCAAGTCATTGCAAAGTCATCTATTAATCTGCAACACACAGTACATACAGTAGGTAGTGAACATCTTATTGCAATATACAGTATTACTGCTCCGAACAATTTACAGTTTGTACAGACTCTATCACTGTGTCCAAGAACAACTACTTTTATGAAAACGACTGTAGAAATAGTATAAAATGTGGCCATAACTTATTGTTTGAAGTCCTTCTTACAATTGAAATAATATTAAGAATCAGAATAAGGACAGATGTCAGCCATAAATCAACTTTTCTAGTACAATCCTGATTTGCAAGTCCTTATTACTCTTGCAAATTACTATAGTTGATGGCAGTGAAAGGTTTCAGAGTGGAATTTAGCGTAAATGCGGCATCTTGCATGGTTTTGATGGGCTTTGTGTACTAAATTGTGAGGGATTTCTTGTCTAATTGCAGTTTGGCAGTAGCTTACTAAATCTGACTCCTCCTCTCATTGGTTGTATTACCAAACAATAGACCCCTTGTGCTGTATCCCTTTACACAATCAGCTGGTGAGAATAATACATTCACAAATTCACTTCTCCAGATTTACCTATGGCTACACTCCGTATAGTTAGCTTGAAATGCAGTGTACAAACTATTTGCTGGTGTCTGTGACTGAGTAGCCTCATCTTACATTGTCAGACCTGGTGACACCACTAGTTTAATCACCGCGGCGCCCTCAGACAGGGTTACTCATTCAGAAATATCTCGTTTCTTTAGAAGATTTTACTGGCAAAATGTTATTTATGCTAAACCTATACAAAATAATCCATGCTCAATGAAATGAAATAGTTGAGGATGAGCTACTATAATTGAATATGTAAAAATCATGTTCAAAATAGTATGAAAAATACATGGCGTACCAGGACAGAACAGTTTTGTTTACACATCTGACAAACATCCATATCCATACAATTTTTTTTTAGCAAAAATCCTTCTGTAGATGAGTCACGTTCTTGGATAACATGGTTCAGTGAGTCTGATTAATCCTCTCAGCAGACTTCAAATCTCATTAATGCCTTGGAAAGGCTTTCTGTCTGCCAAAAGATCAGCGCCTCTAGAATATTGTACAGAGAGGATGATATTTCTATCTGATGTTGCATTTCAAATGCTGGAAATTAAACCTGTACATATGGCAAAACCTATGAGCCCTGCGGTGTCTTCATCAGAGGAAAACATACACTTCCTGTTTATTAATAATCCAAACTTAAGGGCCCAGCTGTTCTTGGAAGATCTTGGGATTTCTTCAGGTCTTCTAGGTTTATATAACTGAATCAATTTAAAATGTTTGTACTTCAAATGATTAAACTAACAAGTCTACATGATGTGGAGAATTAATAAAGGATCAAAGCGTAAGAGATACAAAATGTGAGAAAATAAGTTACTCTACCAAATTTACTTTCAGGAAATAATATGTAGCAAAAAAAAAAAAAGACATTGGAGGAGGGTTACTTGCTAAAGGTTAGACTGTATGAAGTTAGATTAGACAGCCTCATATGGAGCCAGATTCATCAGTGTCTCATGCTGATAGTAAATCATTCTCAGTTTAGGACTGTGTGGTCTTTCTTTGAACCATGTAAATGTTGGCTTAGTTTATTCCAGAACAAGGAGACAAAATGTTGGCTCATGGAATGTTTTTGTCTTCCATTGTTTCCACACCTATTTTTCTATGAAGCAAAATCCTTTTATTGCTCCTATCATTCAGTGATGGTCAGTGTAAAATTCCAGAGTGTGGGCAGGGACTCTCTAAACAGACACTTCATGTTCCCACTAGTGCTATGATTTGCAGTGTGCTGACAATGTGCTTAGATAATCAGGGTACAGGGTTTATCTTTACTTTCATTTAGCATCTTAACAGTCTACTGATATCTGACATATCGAAAACAAATGAGAAATATCAGATTAATGAGATGGATGTAAGATACAATTACACATTCAGCTCTGAGGTACTGGTATTTTACCACTTCTCCGTGGATACAGAGCTTATGTTGTTAGAAGAGCTGCTGCTGTCTCCTTTACAGGCTGCTGAAAAAAGTGCACTAGCATGCTGCTGCTGGAGCAGGACGTGCCTGTGTCTATTGTGTACTATATGCCTCCTCCCCCTTCCCCTGCGGGAGTTTACGGATCCAAGGAGTACCTAATTGTAAACCAGGACTGATGGAGAAAGGTTAGAATTGTATCTGTGAAATGCTATATTTTCGTTAATTACATTGAATTAGAGAATGTGTAATTTTGTTGGCCTGAGTACAGGCAGTCCCTGGGTTACATACAAGATAGGGTCTGTAGGTTTGTTCTTAAGTTGAGTTTGTATGTAAGTCGGAACTGTATATTTTATCATTGTAATCCCAGCCATAACTTTTTTGGTCTCTGTAACAATTGGATTTTAAAAATGTTGGGTTGTCATAAGAATCAATATTAACACTAAAGCTTCATTACAGACACATTTGATAACTGTTCCAGCTGATTATTGTAGCCTAGGACTAAAGTACAATAAATTACTAATATCCAGAGGTCCGTTTGTAACTATGGGTCGTATGTAAGTCGAGTGTTCTTAAGTAGGAGACCGCCTATATATTTAAAATCTTGTCTTCATGGGAATACATCTTTAAGGAAATGTAAAATGGCCCCCTTTTAGGCCAATTAGGATCACCAAAATTATTTATATTTTCTTATTAAATGAATAATGAAATAAAAATAATGTTTATGGTGTTTTATTACTTTCTGCATAGTCAAAGGTTTATATACACTAAGATGATGCCTTTCACTATTTAGGAAAGCCCATATGATAATTTCATGTCTTTGGAAATTTTGATTTCTTGGTAAAATCATGGAAAAGTCTATAGAAATCATTCAAGAAATAATAAAGAGAATTGTGGCCACTCTGCCAGGAAGAAGCCATTACTCTAAAAGAAGCATAAACAATCCAAATTAATGTTTGCAAATGCTCACAGGAACAAAGCCGTTAATTTTTGGAAGCTTGTTCTGTGGTCTGATGAAACTAAAGTTGAACTGCCATAATGACTATTGTTACATTTAGAAATAAAGGATAAAGTTTGCAGCCTGAGTACACCATTCCAACTGTGACACACTGGGGTGGCAGCATCATGTTGTGGGGTTGTTTTGCTTCTGGAGGGACTAAAGCAGCTCATAAAATAGATAGTATCATGAGGAAAGAACGTTATGCAGTAATACTGAAGCAACATCTCAAAAAATCAGTCAGGAAGTTTTGGGCTTGGGCACCAAGTCAATGTTTTGGAGTGGCCATTACAAAACCCTGATTTCAGGGGCATCACTAGGTCAAAAGATCTGAGGCCTGTCCCACAGATTTTTTATTGGGAGACCTAGATGTCCTCAGGTCAGCAAGACACTTGTCCCGCTGTCTGGGCAGCTTTATCCACTCTCATCACAGTCATCTGAATCCTCAGGATGCAGTGAGAGATGATGAGTACTGTAGTGGAGAACTCAGTGAGGGCTGTGGAAAACATTACTGAGGCCTGTGCAGGACATTAATAAGTGAAGACTGTGGGGGATATTACTTAGTGAGGACTGCATGGGAAATTAATGGGAGCTGTGGGGGACATTACTGGGGCTGTGGAGATATAACATAGTGAAGGTTGTGGGGGACATTACCTACTGTGGGGGACACTGAGGTATGTGGGAATATTAGTGAAGACTGTGGGAGACAATACTTAGTTTAGGTTTTATTAGGTGAGGGTCTTCTTTAGGTGGGTATGATTAGGAAGAGAATTATTTAGTTTATGGGTCACATTGAGGACTTTCCTTGTAGTACTATTAATGTATTGGAGGGAGAGTGTTAAGAGTATCAGAAGGATAACAGTCCGACGACATGTCACCTGCAGTCACTGGATGGATTAGGTAGGGATTTCTCCTGTGTTGTGTGTAGCTGTATATAAGTACAATTGTTGTTAACACAGCCACATGTGGGGGGGATTAAGTACACGAATTGTCTCCACTGAAAATGCAGGACATATGCATTGGGACCTGTGCCCCGGATCTTTTAGGACCCTAGCAACGCGCCTCCACCTGAATTCAATCCTAATGAAAGTTTATGGGCAATGTTACAAAGGGAGGTGCGATGAAGACGGCTACAAACATGGTTCAGTTACGCTAGTTCTGCCACTAGAGAGAAGCTAGAGAGGCTAGAGAGAAGCTTGTAAAGGGATATTCAAAATGATTGACCCAAGTCATACAGTTTAAGAACAATGGTACCAAATACTAATGAAATGTATGTAAACTTTTGACTTTGCAGAAAGCAGTAAACATGACTTAAAAATCTCTCTGATTATTCTGGCATTTGGCAAATATAAATTATAATTTTGGTAATCCTAATTGACCTAAAACCAGAAAGGTTTATTCTGCTTTAATCTTCTTACATCTGTTATTCATAGCCACCTTCCTTCTAAATAAACTTTTAAAATTATGCTTTGGGGTGATTCAGAGAGCCTATCTGATCTCTATCTGTTGTAATTTCACTGCAGCACAGGAAGTTTCAGCACAGTAGGAGGGAAAGTTCTCTTGCACAGTCTAACACCCTGTGAATCTGCATCACAGAGCTCTGGGAACTACCCCAGTGGCCTTTTAGGCTCATTACCATAATGTTAAAGATCATTTTAGAAGGCACAGGGTCATAGATAACAAATATAAGAAGATTACCACAGTCACAGTACCTGGATCCATGAGTAAGTGTTATTTATCATGCTTGGTTTTGATGTCAACCTTCCTTTAAAGATTGGTGCAGATTTGTAGTAATTGATTTAAAGAATGCATACTTTCTTTGACATTTTAGATATATTTTCTCTTGTGAGAATAAGGAAAATGACTCTTCTAAAAGCTGTTTGTACTACGCCTACATTTGTTAAGGTTGCTCATCTATATAAAAGAAATCTTTGTGTCCTAGAACTGATATTTATATAAAGTGGCCTTGACAAATGGCTTTCAAATAACTTGAAAAGTATATTTCCCTTGTCCCTGGACACAGCACAGTTGCTTTAAAGAAAATTGACGTCATATTGTGCATTAGATAAATTTCCATTCTGTACATGACATTATATACATTTAAGTGATATCTACATAATAACCCCTATCAAAAGCCATGCGTCATTGTGCTATTCTCTGGAGAAAAAAGAATTACTGCTCCTTGGCAAAATATACTCATCTCACATCTCATGCAAACTTTACATGCTAAAACTTTTCGCATAAACTTTTCGTGCAAAATGTTTTCATGCAAACTTTTCAGTTATTGCAAACGACAACAAACAATAAATTAGAGATTCCTGATTCCCCGCACATATGTTTAACTTTGTATCGCATATATTTTCTTTATGAGATTGTCAAATAGATCAGCTAATAACCATGCACAGGGTTGTCCAGGCTGATCGGAGAATCATATGACGCTTTGCTGGGCCCAACTCTAACACAATAATGGGCCTATAGAGGTCCCATTTAAGACAACTTAGGCCCCTTTCACACTGCTGTTGAGGGGATGTATATCTGGGCGCAAGTTTGTGGCCAGATATACGTCTCCATAAACTGCTATGGCTCTCAGCTGCGGTATGGTGAGCAGATCCGTGTGCCACCATACCATACTATGACACCTATTTACCAATTAGGTGCTATAAAATTTGTTGATACTGATAAACAACATTCATTAGCAAAAGGGCATATTGAAAGGGTAGTCCAGATCCCATGGCACCATCCACATGGTTCAAGATGAGTGAGTATTTAGTTTGTTTCCTTTAGGCCTCATTCACATTGCAATATGCTTGCTTTGACCGGATTCTGGGCCGAGCACATGGCTGGGTGGAGAATGGATGGGGAGTGAGTGCTCCTCAAACTTCCCCTCTCCAGAGAAACTTAAGCACCCAGCTCAGTCATATGCACACAGCACAGTGACAAGGTGCCATGGACTTTATCTCAGCCACGATTATGAGTGTGTGAATGGGGCTGAATCAGTACTGGAACATGTAGTAGTTTACTTGCCGCTGACAACTTTGCTGTCTTTGAAGCTCGGCTCCATTTTTTATGTTAAAATGTCATAAGTTATCAATACGTTTTCTAGTGCAGAACTGTGCAAAGCCAGATTTAAGAATTTCGACTACAAGGTGAAATAAAACACAAGTAAACTGCCAATATACTGAAGCACACATGAATTGCAGTATATTCTGATTTTCAGACCCCCAAGGGATCAAAAGTCAAAAAGTATTTCAAAAGTATTACAAGCACAATAAAAAACAAATTATAATTCTAGTCACTCCCCTTTCTAGATTTTATAAATGATACATACAAAGCAAAATTAACATTATTGCCATTGTTTGTTATTGGTATTTTTGTCTCCAACGTTACTTCCATGGAAGGGAACATTACATCTATCCATTATTTACATTTTACAAACTTTTTATCTATTAAGTCACTCTATGATTTGTAGTCTTACTTTGTCTTGTTCTCTAAGTTTGCCATAGATGTGGCTGTAGACTTTGCTCACTGGTCCTCCTCCTTCCACTGCCAGTCTTATTGTCCATCATAGATAATTCAGAGATGATTCATGATTCAAAATTAATATTTTTAACTATATATCTCTCTCCCGGACTTACAGGGTAATGTTTTAAATAGCAATGGCATGAAAAAGCATGTTTATCCATGAATATAGCAAGTACAATCTGCCTAACTCAGACACTTTACTAGCTGGATGAGGGATGTTGGTAGCTTTATATGATGTTGGTGCACTACAACCGGTCAATATATCTGCCTTGTAGCTCCTCATTTTCCTTCCCCCTCCAATAGGAAGGGGGGGAAGAGATTAGAAACCATAGCGTCAGTCAATCCAACTGTGTTTTTAAATATGTGTCCCATAGTTGTTATAATACAAGTTAGTGCTTTTATAGATAAAATAAAAGTTACATTTTAGACACTTCCCTCCAAGTGAGATCTCGTAGTGAATCCCTAAAATGGTACTCTTTAAAGTGCCTTACCAATGACTGTGTTGCAAATAATTCAACCCTTAGCACTTAGGAGTCCATATGTAATCTATTTACTACAGTTTCCACTTGTAGTAAAGATCCCTTAAATAAACTAACCTTTTAAAGAAAAAAAATTCCCTGGTTAGTGTATCACAAAGAAACATCAAACTGGTGACTCAAATTGTTAATTGGCAAAAGGGCATTATATGAACACGTTTTACCTCCCTTTTTGAATGCTCCTACTACACTGAAGAAAAGAAAATAGGATTGATAGAGTTGATTTACCCTTACAATGGCCAGAAATCTAATCTGAAATTAAAATGAGCAGTAACATTGCAACACAACAATGCAATGTATTTATGTGTTCAAGAAGCCTGAACATTTTTACTAAAAATGAACATGGTGGTCTCTTATTCATTGTGACAGTGATTAATGAAGTAAGAGAAAACCCAATGAGCTCAGCTACATGGTGAGCGTTGTGATTGTCATTAGGCACTACATGATGTCAGATCACAATGTGTTATCTATGGCTTCTAGAGCTGCAGACGACTCTACTAAATATTGAAACCTAGTGTAGTTGTCAACATTCACAAAGGAATTGCTTATATGACAAATACATCTCCAATGTCTGTCCCACGCCAGCTGTCAAATCGTTCTATATATTTATGCAAGGAATGTGTAGATGTGTTTCTAGCACTAGTGTTCAGGATTTGGCAGAAGTTTGTTTCTCTCGCTGTGTATTCCACTTGTTGAGAGCAATCGTGGCTTTTAAATAATTTCACTAAACGGGAACCGTCAGGATGATTTTGATATTTAACCAATTGCAGGTCTTTAATGAATTATATTGCCAT
Organism: Engystomops pustulosus; assembly: GCF_040894005.1. Lineage (NCBI taxonomy): Eukaryota > Metazoa > Chordata > Amphibia > Anura > Leptodactylidae > Engystomops > Engystomops pustulosus. Next base: position 241,085,977 of record NC_092411.1, read on the forward strand.
GTAACATATCTGACTGTAATAAAGAAAAACCCTTTATACTTAAAGTGTTACTGTAAAGTCATAATGATTTTACCAAATTATTATATGTGATCCCCCCTTTAAAACAAGCGATGATGCCTACTTTGTGCTGCTCACTTTTTTCTTTCCAAAGTTATGGCATTTTCTGTTCTGAAAGTGTTTGACAAAAATCTTTTTCACCAGAGGTGAATTGGGCAGAGACTAATGTCTGTCTGTCTATGTCCTCAAGCTGAGGCCAGTTAGCTTGTTCAAAGATCCCATGATGCCTTGTGTTCTCTCTTTAAAAGTAATTTAGCAATAAATTAATTTAGTTTCCCACAGGTGAATCCACTGCACAGTGCACATACAGGGTGTATATGGTTACTAGCCTGGCAGCTTCCATCACATGAAGGAACAGGGAACTTGTAAGTGGTAGAAATCGGAAGTACAAAGTCTATAGCCTGTGCGGTGTGAGCACTAAAGGAAAATAACTTATTAGCACAGTGCACAAAGTGCTTATGACAAGTTGGGTGAAAGGCTGCAGCATGTAGTGTAGAGAGATAGGAGAAAGTTCTGTAGAATCCCAGAGAGGGATGAAAGGACTGATAGGGAACAGGGGAGATCTTATACCTCACTATTCTGTGTAGGAGACATCTGTCTTGTGTCATCCAGCTTTGCTTCATACACAGAGAGAGCTCTATTACATGAACTCCTCCTCTGTGAGCAGGAAGCAGCAGCTTTATCACCTTCCAGGAGTCTGTAGAGTTTGTTTATACTACAAACTCAAGGGCTTGTCAGCTCAGGCAGAGGAAGGAGCTACTGCAGCACTGAGGTAATTGGAGGGGGAAAAGCAAAGACACTGCTGAATAGAGGTAACAAAGATAATAGGCAAAGTTTTACATCCCAAGAGCTATTGATTTGTGAAAAAAAAACAAACAAACATACAGTTACTCTTTAATGAGGAATCTGGCACATTGGATTCATCTCTGGTGATTCTAGCTGCTTCACAATGCTTCAATTCAGCTTTATAGAAGAATCCAGCATCATAGTGCATGCACTATACCAAATCAACTTGACCACATCGCTTTATAAGATCTTGGTTCAAAAATTAGTAGGTGGATACAATGTAATAAATACTTGGGAGAGGGCATCGACCCAGAACCATTAGACTTGTATTAACTTCAATCGAAGTGATTATTAACTCTCTTTTTCAGGCCATCCAAATAACTTTAATCCCTTAAGGACACATAGTATCTCCTTTTACATTCAGACCATGCTGCCAGCCAATCACAGCTTCACTTATTGACTGCAGCTGCAGGTTAAATATATTCTTCCTCATACATTGTAAGCTCGCGATAGCAGGGCATTATTTTTGTTTTAGATTGCTCTAGGAAGTCTTATTTTGTTTGTATATGTAACCCGTGATCAGTAAACCAATACAGAATAAGATGCACTAAACAAGTTAATATTTATTATTATAGGAAATATAAAAATGGGCCATGTGCTTGCTGTAACTGCTGAAACTTTGCCAGTGTCTCTCCCCCATGAGCTTTACGTTTAAACAATGTATGCTGGATTTTATGCAAAAAAAGAATCACTGTCTCATAGCAGCCACGAACAGCAGAGCTTTAATTGTACTCGGGTTGCTTAAAGGGAAACTATCACCTAGATTTGGGACACTAAATCAATCGTGGTGGATTTTGACATAGGAGGTTTGGGTGGTAGGACCTTCACCCATGAAATACTCATAAATATTTTCATGCATTCATTACACATGTACACAAGAGCCATTTCAGGACTGTTGAATGTCCTCCAAAGAAAGAAAACCACAGATTTAAATCAGACAGAAGGGACACAATTTCCCCAAGAAACTGATTCTACTACCATATGTAGTAAGTGAATTCCAGACTTGAAGGGGCTATAATATTCATACAGCCCAGGGCACATGGTAGTATTAATCCACCCCTGTAAATCACTTGCACTGAGTGGACAAACAGGCATACAAGTTTTCATAAATATCCCACCATATATTCACTTGACTAGGTGAACATTAATAATACTTCGGTCTGCACTACCTGAAGAGGGTGCCTCAGTCTTAGGGTTCCAAACCCAAATGCAGTCCAATAATAATGAAGGCTGGGCACATAAATTGTGCTTGCAAATGATTTATTTGAAGTATATTCAAAAGTACAGAGTGTGGATGTTTGGGCCAAATTGGCCTTTATCAACACTGTAGAGATAAAGAACCAAAGGGCATGTTAAATAAGCTCATAATAGTAATATGTTACTCTACATTATTAGTATGGAAATATGTTGTACCATACCTCCTATTTATTTAACATGTCGCATTTGGTTGAAATGTCCACACGCTGTACTTTTGAATATACTTCAAATAAATCATTTGCAAGCATAATTTATGTGCCCAGCCTTCATTATTATTTGACTAGATGAACACCATTTCACAAATTATTCACCACAAAACTTAAGTTTAAATATTTTTAAATAAATATTAGTGTTTAGAATCAAGTAATTTCTACAAAAGTTGTTTCTACAACATATTTCAGTGCACACTAGAACCTGCTGCATCAATTTGTATCCCTTTATACATATAAATCAACCTCTAACATATTATTTTGTCTATTTATGTTGGAGCACATCTTACAAATGACCTGTTTCATGTTAATAAAAATAGAAACTGTCGACTACCTGGACCCTATTTACTTTCTTTATCTATTCTGTAGCTCCCATTTATTGGGTGAGAATGAAGGGCGTTTTAAATCAAAGCCAAATTAATTGAAATAATATTCTGTCTGAATAGAATCTTAATCCATTGATTTAAAAATAAGTATTGATATTTTCTTCAACCATAGAGAATGATGTACACAGGATCCTTGAACTTTCAATTCAGACTCTGGAATTCTATTATGGAGAATTGATTTCAAAGCATCTTTGAAAATGAAGAGTTGATTGTGTAGCATGTGAGCATGATGCTAGAAGAAACATGGACAATTAGCATGTTTTAAGTTCAGCCCTTTCTAAATTATTATGTACCGCACTAGCATCAATTCAATTTTATCACAATAAAACAGCTGTCTCCATTGTTCATTGCAAGTGCCACATTGAAAGCACTAATATTATTTTCTAATACTTTTCTATTTCAATATTTTAACATTCCTAATGTAACATCGAATATCGTATTTCCCTCTATTTTTATTGCACATGATTGGATATATTCATAATAAAGTTCTGGAATAACAGTGGGTCAGCCTCAGGTCTTCTGAATACTGTAGTTTTGGCAGTATATGGTAGGATCAAACAGACAATGTAGGGTTAAAGTTTCCCAGGGGGTCTGAAAAATAGTAAAAAAGAAAAAAATTTGAAAAAAATTGTATTAAAAAAACCTAAAATTCTTATCACCCCCTTTCCCTAGAAGTCATATAAATATAAATAAACCTTAATAAACAAGGTAGGTATTCCTGTGTTCCAAAATTCCCAATCTATCAAAGTATGATAACGGTTTTTCATAGTGTTTAACCCCGTAATGGAAAATAGCACCCAAAGTAAGAAATTGCACTTTTTTTGCCATTTTGTAAATATACAAAAAATTCAATAAAAGGTGATCAAAAGGCCGTACAGTCCTAAAAATAGAAACACTGAAAACGTCATCAAAAGTTTCAAAAAATTACACCACCCACTGCTCCGTTCACCTAAGTATAAAGAAGTTAACAACGCCAGAAGATGGCAAAACAACATTTTATTTTTGTACAGGAGGTTTTAATTTTTGTAAATTTATGAAAACGTTATAAAACCTTTACAAATTTGGGTCTGTGCGATCACGGGGATACCAAAGAAAAAAGTAGCATGTCATTTGGGGTGCACAGTGAAAGCTGTAAAATCCAAGCCTACAAGAAAACTTTGCAAATGCATTTTTTCACCAATTTCACTGCATTTGGATTTTTTTTACAGCTTCCCAGTACATGGCATATAAAATTAAATATTATCACTATGAAGTGTTTTTTTTTTGCGCAGAAAACAATCCCTTAAACATGCTCTGTACATGGAAAAATAAAAAAGTTATAGATTTTTTAAGTTGGGGAGTGAAAAATGGAAATGCAAAAACAAAAAAGAGCCTGGTTGTTAAGGGGTTATTCAGCAAAGGCCCTCTTAGTTATGTGAGCCAGGAATACATATCAACACAACATCAGGTCACCTAAAAATACAGTAATTTTTATAAAAATTAAAAAAGAGGACAAGATTACTCATCATGATTAGCCAACTCTTGTGGCATTAGGATGATCTATATTGTCATGCAATTAAAGTGTCATTCTGTGTAAACACATGGTGATAGAACAGGAGCGAAAGCTGTCGCAGATGGCTGATTGTCAGGGTCAACACTCCCATGACTTCTCACAGCAGTCCCTGTACAGTGATTGCTGTGATTGATCAGTCAAATCTTATTGACCAGTCATAGCTAAAAAGAAAAAAAATATATATCTTGCCTAGTCTTTTATCTGCCATTACAAAAGTGTTATCGATGGCAACTTTCATTACATTAAAGTCATTGGGCAACAGAAGGTGAACTCAAGACTTTTTGTTCACATTCCATTCTTAGTTTCTGTTATACTCTTCTTAAACTGAGAGTGTAACAGAAACCTCTGACTCATCTGTAAACTAAGCATTTCATTATTACAGTTTAAGGGCAAAGAACTTCTCGCCCTTGGGAGATGTGTTTTGCCCAATGCATTTTTTATTACAATGAATCATCAAAATGTAGCCTTAACCCACTAATCCTAGACCACTATCCTTATCCCCATTAACCCTTGACCACTAACATGCACACATTCATAATAAATTGTGAAGGGACTATATATATATATATATATATATATATATATATATATATATATATCTATACAGGCGGTCCCCTACTTAAGGACACCCGACTTACAGACAACCCATAGTTACAGACAGACCCCTCTGACATTTCTGAATGCTTTACTATAGTCCCAGACTGCCATAATAAGCTGTAAAGTGTCTGTAATGAAGCTTTATTTATAATCCTTAGTTCCTGTATAGCAAAAAATGTTTAAACTCCAATTGTCACTGGGGCCAAAATGTTTTTTGTCTGGATCTACAATTATAAAATATACAGTTTCGACTTACATACAAATTCAACTTAAGAACAAACCTCCGGACCCTATCTTGTACGTAACCCGGGGACTGCCTGTATATATATATATATATATATATATATATATATATATATATATATATTATACTATAAATTTCAACACAATAAAGTCATACACCTTTCCCGACAGCCAGCCATGATAATGAACAGGAAGTGACCTGTGGCACAAGAGCTCTGAGTAGTACTTGCTGTGTGTCGCTCTTGAAGTCAATACCACTTTAGTTTTAAAGATGTGCAATGCTACTGGACCCCCAACATCTGTGTCTACGATGCCCAGTGGTAGATATAGTCCTGATCATAATCCTTTAACATTATTAGCTTTTCTTAAATACCTTTTCACTTCCAATAATTGAAGTGATGATTAAATAATCCCCACTTCTATCTCACACTTCCTAGTTAATCCATCTCTGCCGTCTATATACAAGTCCTTTCAATGGCTAGCCATTTACCACAAAATACAGTGCCATGCAAGATAGTACAATAAATAGGTACTAGAGATGAGCGAACATGCTCGTCCGAGCTTGATGCTCGGTCGAGCATTAGGGTACTCGAAACTGCTCGTTACTCGGACGAATACTTCGCCCGCTCGAGAAAATGGCAGCTCCCGCCGTTTTGCTTTTTGGCGGCCAGAAACGGAGCCAATCACAAGCCAGGAGACTCTGCACTCCACCCAGCATGACGTGGTACCCTTACACGTCGATAGCAGTGGTTGGCTGGCCAGATCAGGTGACCCTGGGATAGACTAGCCGCTGGCCGCGCTGCTCGGATCATTCTGTCTCTGGATGCCGCTAGGGAGAGAGCTGCTGCTGGTCAGGGAAAGCGTTAGGGTGTTCTATTAGCTTACTGTTAGGCAGGAGTGATTCTCAAAGAACCCAACAGCCCTTCTTAGGGCTACAATAACGTTCTACTTTTTTTATTTTAATTTGCATCTTTTACCATTTTGTGAGGAATTAGCAGGGGGACTTGCTACCGTTGTGTTTAGCTCTTAGTGGCACACATATCCATAGCAAAGACCGAAGTGGGAAAATTCAGTAGGGGTTGGATTTCTATTAGGCAATAACTCAGTGTCATCTCATCTGGCATAGTAGTGTGCTTCCTTTGATACTTGGCTAGAAAATAGCCATAGGAGAATACAAACAGCTTCTTGAAGCCTACAGTAGCGTTCTATATATTTGATTTCTGGTTGATCTGCTGGTGGCTGTAGTTTCTGCAGTGCATGTACTTGCCAATTCTGAGCAATTTGTAGTGAGACTTGCGACCGCTGTGTTCTGCGCTTAGTGGCGCACATATCCATAGCAAAGGCCGAAGTGGCAAAATTCAGTAGGGGTTGGATTTCTATTAGGCAATAACTCAGTGTCATCTCATCTGGCATAGTACTGTGCTTCCTTTGATACTTGGCTAGAAAATAGCCATAGGAGAATACAAACAGCTTCTTGAAGCCTACAGTAGCGTTCTATATATTTGATTTCTGGTTGATCTGCTGGTGGCTGTAGTTTCTGCAGTGCATGTACTTGCCAATTCTGAGCAATTTGTAGTGAGACTTGCGACCGCTGTGTTCTGCGCTTAGTGGCGCACATATCCATAGCAAAGGCCGAAGTGGCAAAATTCAGTAGGGGTTGGATTTCTATTAGCCAATAACTCAGTGTCATCTCATCTGGCATAGTAGTGTGCTTTGATACTTGGCTAGAAAATAGCCATAGCAATAGGATAGCATTGTTTGGTTTTAAAAACTCAAAAAAAAACAAAAAACACAAAAAAAAAAAAAAACACAAAAAAAACAAAAAAAAGTAAAAAAAAAAAAATAAAGTTATAACTCTCATTTTAAAAATGTTTAACCCGAGGGCTAGGGGTAGAGGACGAGGGCGGGGACGTGGGCGTCCAACTACTGCAGGGGTCAGAGGCCGTGGTCCTGGGCGGGGTGAGACACCACCTGCTGATGAGGGAGCAGGGGAACGCCGCAGAGCTACACTCCCTAGGTTCATGTCTGAAGTTACTGGGACTCGTGGTAGAGCACTGTTGAGGCCAGAACAGTGCGAACAGGTGATGTCGTGGATTGCTGACAATGCTTCGAGCAATTTGTCCACCACCAGTCAGTCTTCCACGCAGTCCACCCATGTCACCGAAATCGCCACTCCTCCAGCTCCTGCACCTCAGCCTCCTCCCCCCCAGTCTGCCCCCTCCCAGGAAAATTTGGCATTTGAACCGGCATACTCTGAGGAACTGTTTTCTGGACCCTTCCCACAGTCACAAACCACTTGTCCGGTTGCTGCTGAGCAATTTTCCGATGCCCAGGTTTTCCACCAGTCACAGTCTGTGGGTGATGATGACCTTCTTGACGTAGTGGAAGTGTGTAAAGAGGTGTCCGACGATGAGGAGACACGGTTGTCAGACAGTGGGGAAGTTGTTGTCAGGGCAGGAAGTCCGAGGGGGGAGCAGACTGAGGGATCGGAGGATGATGAGGTGACAGACCCAAGCTGGGTTGAGAGGCCGGGTGAACACAGTGCTTCTGAGACGGAGGAGAGTCCTCGACCTGAACAGGTTGGAAGAGGCAGTGGTGGGGCCAGACGGAGAGGCAGGGCCAGAGCTGGTGCATCAGCGCCACTGTCAACTAGTGAAGCTCCCGTGGTGAGGGCTCTTGCGGCGAGGGCTAGATCTTCAGAAGTGTGGAGGTTCTTTAAGGAAACACCGGATGACCGACGGACTGTGGTGTGCAACATTTGCCAAACCAGGCTCAGCAGGGGTTCCACCACTACTAGCTTAACTACCACCAGTATGCGCAGGCATATGAATGCTAAGCACCCCACTCAGTGGCAACAAGCCCGTTCACCTCCGGCCGTGCACACCACTGCTCCTTCCCCTGTGTCAGCTGATAGTCAGCCCCCTGCCCAGGACCCTGGCACAAAAACCCCATCGTCGCCTCCACGATCCTCCACAGCATCCACCAGCGTTCAGCTCTCCATACCCCAGACGCTGGAGCGGAAACGCAAATATAGTGCAACCCACCCGCACGCCCAAGCCCTTAATGTGCACATCTCCAGATTGCTTAGCCTGGAGATGCTGCCCTATAGGCTAGTAGAGACCGAGGCCTTTCGCAACCTCATGGCGGCGGCCGCCCCTCGGTATTCGGTCCCCAGCCGCCACTACTTTTCCCGATGTGCCGTCCCAGCCCTGCACCAGCACGTGTCAGACAACATCATCCGTGCCCTGACCAACGCCGTTTCTGACAAGGTCCACCTGACCACGGACACGTGGACGAGTGCTGCCGGGCAGGGCCACTATATATCGCTGACGGCACATTGGGTTAACTTGGTGGAGGCTGGGACCGAGTCTGACCCTGGGGCTGCTCATATACTGCCGACGCCGAGGATTGCGGGGCCTACCTCGGTCCAGGTGTTTCAGGCCTACTATGCCTCCTCCTCCTCCCACCCCTCCTCCACCTCCTCCTCCGAACTACCATCCGTGGGCACGGCGCCATCAGTCGGTAGCTCTAGGCACAGCAGCAGTGCCGTCGCTAAGCGACAGCAGGCGGTGCTCAAACTGCTGAGCCTAGGCGACAAAAGGCACACCGCCCAAGAGCTATTACAGGGCATCACGGCGCAGACTGATCTGTGGCTGGCACCGCTGAACCTCAAGCCGGGAATGGTTGTGTGTGACAACGGCCGTAACCTGGTGGCGGCTCTGCAACTCGGCAGACTGACACATGTGCCATGCCTGGCCCATGTGTTAAATCTGATAGTGCAGCGTTTCCTCAAGACATACCCCAATCTGTCTGATTTGCTCACGAAGGTGCGCCGCATCTGTGCGCATTTCAGGAAGTCCAGCCCAGATGCTGCCACTCTCAGGGCAGCGCAGCGCCGCCTCCAACTGCCCGCTCACCGACTGTTGTGCGACGTGCCCACGAGGTGGAATTCAACACTGACCATGTTATCCAGAGTTTACCAGCAGCGCAGAGCGATTGTAGACTGCCAGATGTCAACTTCCACCAGAACTGGTAGTCAGGTCAGTCAGCTTCCTCAAGTCTACAATGAGGAGTGGACGTGGATGTCTGATATCTGTCAGGTGCTGAGTAACTTTGAGGAGTCAACACAGATGGTCAGTGGCGATGCCGCCATCATCAGCCTCACCATCCCGCTGCTTGGCCTGTTGAAAAACTCTCTGGTCAGCATGAAGTCGGAAGCTTTGCGCTCGTCACAAGAGACGGGGGAAGAATATTCCCTTGTTGATAGCCAAAGCACCCTGAGGTCTGTTTCTCAGCGCATATCGGAGGAGGTGGAGGTGGAGGAGGATGAGGAGGAAGAGGAGGAGAATGTTGGCGAGACACAAGAGGGGACCATTGTTGAGTCCTTCACTGTTCAGCGTGTATGGGCAGAAGAAGAGGAGTTGGAGGAGTTGGAGGAGGAGGAAATGGACAGTCAGGCCAGTGAGGGGAGTGAATTCTTACGCGTTGGTACTCTGGCGCATATGGCAGATTTCATGCTAGGCTGCCTATCCCGTGACCCTCGCGTTCAAAGAATTTATTCCAGCACCGATTACTGGGTGTTCACTCTCCTGGACCCACGGTACAAGCAAAATCTTCCCACTCTCATCCCTGGAGAGGAAAGGAGTGTGAGAATGCATGAATACCAGCAGGCCCTGGTGCACAAGCTGAAACAGTATTTCCCTTCTGACAGCGCTAGCGGCAGAGTGCGTAGTTCTGCGGGACAAGTAGCGAGGGAGAGTAGGCGAGCAGGCAGCTTGTCCAGCACTGGCAAGGGTACGCTTTACAAGGCTTTTGCCAGCTTTATGTCACCCCAGCAAGACACTGTCACCTGTCCCCAGTCTCGGCAGAGTAGGGCTGATCTTTACAGAAAGATGGTGAGGGAGTACGTAGCTGACCATACCATCGTCCTAAATGATCACACAGCTCCCTACAACTACTGGGTTTCAAAGCTGGACATGTGGCACGAACTGGCGCTCTACGCCTTGGAGGTTCTTGCCTGCCCTGCCGCTAGCGTCTTGTCCGAGCGGGTTTTCAGTGCAGCTGGTGGCATCATCACCGATAAGCGTACACGCCTGTCGACTGACAGCGCTGACAGGCTGACGCTTATTAAAATGAATAAAGGCTGGATTTCTCAGAATTTCCAATCTCCACCAGGTGAAGGAAGCTCAACCTGAATAATTGATCCACTCCTCCTCCTCCTCCTCATTTTCCTCCTTCTCCTCCTCTTTGTACAGTAAAGCAGAGGAAACTGGCTATTTTTTGACAGGGCCCACTGGCTCTTGCTATAGTACTTCATGCATTTAATTTTTCTGGAGGGCCACCTACCCGGTCCTCTGTTTGAAACAATTTTTGTGAGTGCCACATACAGGCACTCAATCTATTCCATTTTACTGCAGGGCCACCTACCTGCTCCTCTGGTTTGAAACATTTTTGGGACTGCCACATACAGGCACTCAATCTATTCCATTTTACTGCAGGGCCACCTACCTGCTCCTCTGGTTTGAACAATTTTTGGGACTGCCACATACAGGCACTCAATCTATTCCATTTTACTGCAGGGCCACCTACCTGCTCCTCTGGTTTGAACAATTTTTGGGACTGCCACATACAGGCACTCAATCTATTCCATTTTACTGCAGGGCCACCTACCTGCTCCTCTGGTTTGAAACATTTTTGGGACTGCCACATACAGGCACTCAATCTATTCCATTTTACTGCAGGGCCACCTACCTGCTCCTCTGGTTTGAACAATTTTTGGGACTGCCACATACAGGCACTCAATCTATTCCATTTTACTGCAGGGCCACCTACCTGCTCCTCTGGTTTGAACAATTTTTGGGACTGCCACATACAGGCACTCAATCTATTCCATTTTACTGCAGGGCCACCTACCTGCTCCTCTGGTTTGAAACATTTTTGGGACTGCCACATACAGGCACTCAATCTATTCCATTTTACTGCAGGGCCACCTACCTGCTCCTCTGGTTTGAACAATTTTTGGGACTGCCACATACAGGCACTCAATCTATTCCATTTTACTGCAGGGCCACCTACCTGCTCCTCTGGTTTGAACAATTTTTGGGACTGCCACATACAGGCACTCAATCTATTCCATTTTACTGGAGGGCCACCTACCTGCTCCTCTGGTTTGAAACATTTTTGGGACTGCCACATACAGGCACTCAATCTATCCCATTTTACTGGAGGGCCACCTACCTGCTCCTCTGGTTTGAAAAATGTTTGGGACTGCCACATACAGGCACTATCCAAATTAAATTGTCTCCATAGCAGCCTCCACACGTTGTCTCCATTGCTACCTCCAAAAGTCGTCCATATAGCTGCCTCCATACATCGTCCCTTTATCAAACGAGGTGTGTCAGGCAGAAATTTGGGTTGTTTTCATGGATTCCACATCAAAGTTGTTAACTTTGTCGCCACCCTGCTGTGTTATCCACAAAATATACTGGCAAACTTTTACCATTTAGGGATATTATTTCAGCGCTTCTTGCGCATCTGTTTACATTCCCCTCACCCGGCATATCCTAAACTTATAAGAACGCTACTACACTTGATCTTATACAAAAGGTTCTTAGAAGTGCTGTTTGGGGAGTAGCCTAGAGACAGGGGCTTGGATTGGCGAAAGCTCGCCTGGCAGCGGAACGCCAGCTCCATGCGCATCATGCGCTTCTTGCGCATCTGTTTACATTCCCCTCACCCGCCATATCCCAAACTTATGAGAACGCTACTACACTTAACTTGGTGCAGGCTGGGACCGAGTCTGACCCTGGGGCTGGTCATATACTGCCGACGCAGAGAATTGCGGGGCCTACCTCGGTCCAGGTCTCAAAGGCCTACTATACCTCCTCCCACCCCTCCTCCACCTCCTCCTCCTCCGAATTACCATCCGTGGGCATGGCGCCATCAGTCGGTAGCTCTAGGCACAGCAGCAGTGCCGTCGCTAAGCGACAGCAGGCGGTGCTGAAACTGCTGAGCCTAGGCGATAAAAGGCACACCGCCCAAGAGCTATTACAGGGCATTCCACATCAAAGTTGTTAACTTTGTCGCCACCCTGCTGTGTAATCCCCAAAATATACTTGCAAACTTTTACCATTTAGGGATATTATTTCAGCGCTTCTTGCGCATCTGTTTACATTCCCCTCACCCGCCATATCCTAAACTTATAAGAACGCTACTACACTTGATCTTATACAAAAGGTTCTTAGAAGTGCTGTTTGGGGAGTAGCCTAGAGACAGGGGCTTGGATTGGCGAAAGCTCGCCTGGCAGCGGAGCGCCAGCTCCATGCCAAGATCCAACTAACATAGTTTTAACTGCAGCACCTTTAATCTACTACTAGTTCACTGCCTCCATACATCGTCCCCTTATCAAACGAGCTGTGTCAGGCAGAATTTTGGGTTGTTTTCATGGCTTCCATGTTAACTTTGTCGTCACCCTGCTGTGTAATCCACAAAATATACTGGCAAACTTTTATCATGTACCGATATTATTTGAGCGCTTCTTGCTCACCTCCTTTGGTTCCTCTCTGCCACCCATTGGTTTGAAGCCTGAGTCCATTTAGGGTATGTCGCCATGACACTCTCTAGCCTGCTGCCGCTGCCTCTGCATGCCGTCCCCTATAGTGTCAGGGTCAATTATTGGATGTTTTAGATGCTATCTAGCTTCATTCTGTCACTCTGTCATGGCCATGCTGTTGCCCATAATTTTGGCATAATGGTGCGATTATGCAGCCTCAGAGGCATCCATGCATGCTGCCCCTGCTGTTTCCTGTCCATTTCCGTGGTGTTTCCATCCTTTTCTGAGGTTCCCAGGTGTTTGGCCAAGCTTCCCTGTGCAGAGCCTTGGTCCCCTTGAAAAATGCTCGAGTCTCCCATTGACTTCAATGGGGTTCGTTATTCGAGACGAGCACTCGAGCATCGGGAAAAGTTCGTCTCGAATAACGAGTACCCGAGCATTTTAGTGTTCGCTCATCTCTAATAGGTACATGACTGGTCACCTCCATATATCTCTGCATCCCTGCATTAACTTTTTCTCTTTTCAGTTTTTTTCTGCTTCTCTCTTAATGTTCTCCAACATTTCTTTTTAAAATCCTGCCATCAAAAAAAAACTTTTGAAAGGTTTTCCATCTACAATAAGGTTCTCACTGTATAAGCCCCATTTCCCCCTTTCACTGCCCTTCCTCTGCTCTGCTGAACAGTGACTGACATGAATATCACTTCCCCAATTGGCAATACAGGCAGCCCCTGGGTTACATACAAGATAGGTTCCATAGATTTGTTCTTAAGTTGAATTTGTATGTAAGTCAAAACTGTGTATTTTATAATTGTAGTTCCAGACAAAAACATTTTTTTGCCCCAGTGACAATTGGAGTTTCAATTTTTTTGCTGTAATGGGACTATAGTAAAGCATCCAGAGAGCTTCACCAGAGGTCACAGTGAGCAGAGGGGTCTGTCTATAACTAGGGGTCGTCTGTAAGTCAGGTGTCCTTAAGTAGGGGGCCACCTGTAGATAGCATAGTGCTATGGGAGACTGTCATTAGTTTTAGATGAAAATCTGGCAACATGCTTCCTGTATTATAAAATCATTAATATTTCATATGTACAGCACCTTAGAAGTTAACCATCACCATGAGAGCAGCTGTGATAAAGAAAAACTGTTTATCATTTGTTTTTATAGTTAACTAAACATTTGTAACATTCATTACACCAGATTTTGGAGATAGCATTTGCATGTAAATCAATATGTTTTTTGTTTATTTTATCATTTGTATAATTGACAGACCAAGGTGTTTTCATCTTACAATAATGTGGTAAATTAAATTGTTGATGATTAATAATCCTTGACATCTTTATACTGTACAATTAATTATAAAAGCCGCAAAACAATAATCTAACACAGCCACACACAATCTGTCAAGCGCATCCTTATAAATAAGTCAATGCTTTAGATAGAATTTTAGAATTTGTCTCTGATTCAGCGTAATAATATTTAACTTACAGTAGATATAGAAACATATAGGGGGCCATTTATCTTAGGCTTTTTTCTTTTATATTTGCTACTTTTTTGGTGCATTTGGATAACTCTTTTACTCACCTTGAAAAGTAAGATGTGCAAGAATTTTACATTGTTGCACGATACAATCTTGAGCAGACAAAAAGTTTAGAAGAAGTTGCAGAAGTTTTTTTTTACTTTTGTGCGACTTTTTAAAAAAAAAAAGTACAAAAAAACCAACAGACACACATGCCTGATATATCACCCTCTAAGATAAATGAAACTAGACCAACACCGAAAAAAGCACACATAAACCTCAAAATGTCCTGACTAAAGGTAAAAGACCCCTATAGTTTTTTTTTAACTAAATTTCTACTATTTTTATCTATCAAAGCCATTTTATATATTACCAAGATGTTTCCACTGTATATCCCCATAGGTTGGAGTTAAAGCCTAATTTTTTTAGGTGTAATTTTGTATGTGTGTATATATATATATAATTATTTCCTTGATCCCTAAATGTTATGGCCGTAGATCTTCACATATAGGGACAACGTTTTATCACAATCTTGAGAAGAAAAACTACCTTCTTTTGAGTTGTTAGCAACACAGCATTTTTTTCATATTTGTACCTAAATGTTCCAATAGCAATACTTAAATAAAAATTAAAAGGAAGCACTAATGAGTAACCATCATTTCACTTATTTTTCTTAAATGTGTAGGAATGGGCACCGTCATGGGACGTTTAGAGGGACTGTGTTCACTCAGAATGAAAACGCTGTACTGCTACAGTCTATGTATAATAGGTCTAGCTTCTGTGGGCAAGTTAGCTGGCCTCAGCTTGAGGGCATAGACTGACAGATATAAGTCTCTGCCCACTTCACCTCTAGTGAGAGATTTTTTTCAAACACTTTCAAAACAGAAATAGCCATAACTTTGGAAAGAAAAGGACGAGCAGTACAAAGTAGGCATCATTCTGTTTGTTTTCAAAGGGGAAATCACATATAATAATTTGGTAAAATCACTACAGCTTTACGGTTACGCTTTATCAATTAGTTACCATACAGGTGTGTAACTTGAAGTTGTTCCGTTTGGTATAAGTAGCAGTAAGTTTATAGTTATCATGTATAAGATTCAGAAAGATGTCTCGAAATGCGTAGATATTTTTCTATGGATGTACATCTCTAGTTTTTATCATGTCTAAATAAAGTGAAGTTTTTATATTTTTTCTGCATACTATACAGAGGCAGAAGTTTACTCCGCACTTGGTTTTCTGAAGATTCAAATGATTTTGTTTAATGTGTTTTATATGCCAGAAGCAAGGTCACATAACAATAATTTTTGTGTGGAGCATTGTAATACCTCAATCACTTTTTCTTAGCTCATACAGTATATGAAAAGCAAGCAGGCGTCAATATATTTAATACCTTCTAGCTATTACTATTCTCATTTTGTACATTTCCATTTTTTGAGTTTTGAAAATGAACTTGCTTAAAGGGAGTCTAAGATGCATTTTATATGTATTTGAAATGGATACTAAAATAATAACTACGAGGCAGCTAAGTATGGCCTGCACAGGCCTTTAAAGCAATACTTCAGAGTGCAGGGCACAATTCCCATTCACTCCTTCCATAAACAGGGCAGGCTTTATGTAAAATTCAATATGTATGCAAATAAGCCTCAATGTGTTTCAGATTTGACTCATTATATTCAAATTAGTTATGTGGCCATGTGTTCAGAATTTACTTTCAAAACCTCATATTCAGCTTGTTCTGCTTTCATGCAAAAATAATGCATCCATCAAGCAAGCACAATAAAAGCCTATAACAAGCATCGCATTGCTGTTTTTGAAGTAGTAGAAATACATTATAAAACTACTTTCTAGGTACTTTTTAAATCATATACTTGTGAATCATCCTTAATAGGATTTACTTTGATAAAGTGCTGAGTTTAAAAAATAGGCTCGAATTAATGGAAAGAATTGATTTACTCAAATATAACTAGGAAAAATATAACTATATTTCATTTACTTCTTTTACTAGCATATATAACTAAAGATACAATTCTGGGATTATTTTACTGTAGAAATGCATTATAATCCCGGTCAATAAACCAGGTTTCTTTTGATTTAAAAATATTATTTCAAGAGTAACTCTGCCTATACTATGTGGGGTAAATTGTGGCATAAATTGTGGCAAGTGTTTGTATAGATGTAGTGCCGGTTAGTGTGACCTAAGGTAAATTAACTTAGTTAAAGGGGTATTCTGACAAATTAATGTTATTGTCTGTATGATGAAAATTTATACAATTTTCCAATGACTTTTCTGGTTATTATTATGATAGACCATATTAATAACCATAATGAATTCTCCTTTCCCTCCCTTGAACCAACAAATCTCCATTAGTTAGTGAGTTAACCGCTGCTGCCAAGGGACCCTAGAGAAGACCACAAAACATCAGTTGGTCCCGAAACATCTGAGCATCTGACAGTGGAGACAGCGGAGAGGTAGTGAAGTCTGTCAATGTAATTTCATTGTCCAAAGGGAAATATAGGACTAGGTTGATGATTTTATCGCACCTTCAGAAGCGTATAACTATTCTAAGACCTCTTCACTTAGTTAATCATGGATGCCCCATTCAATTTAGTTGGTAAAGAATTTAAACCATGACCTCGGTCATCCAAAGGTCATGAATCCCATTCACCCTGCCCCCCTTCCACACACACACACACACAGAAGTTGAGCCAAACATGGATGCCTATGAAGACGCAGATTTGGAGCATGGGCTCCAGTAGTCCCTAACACGGGTCAAGAAGTGCTAACAGTTTACAATATTATATTGTGTCCAAAATAGAAACTTCATCTGAAAGGTGTAAGTTAAAAGTTAATTCTAAATAAGTTGTGATCCTGTTAGGCAGACTGCAGTGAAGACACTGTCTGAGATCAGTTGAAATTGATTTAGCTATACAGTAAATATTTACTCAGTATCAGTGACCAATCATCTGAAACCAGAGATGATCATGTGAGCTCAACAACACCAAATCTCACAATGGTAATACAATTTATTTCTGTCGATTATTCAGTATGTTATATAATAAAGTTTTATTCCTTTTTCATTATTAGCTACTGTAGCTTTAGGGAGGATGAATATTGTATTTCTTCATTTCCTCTAATGAATCAATTGCCAATTATTGTAATCACACATCATATTGAGGACTCTAATTATTCCGAAACTTAAAAGACTTGTTCAGATGATACACAAGATACACTTTATAAAACTAACACTTCATCTCTCAAGGGCGCCTTAAATAGAGACTTATTTTCCGGAAGCATTATTACGATAACACAATACAGTAGTAATACAACTTTACACTAAGTACTGTTTTAGTTACTCTCTCTTTGACATATGAATGGAAAGAGATTATCCTCATGGGAAAACATTACTAAGTTTGACTTACTACACAATTGCGAGAAGTTATTTTAAAGAAATTCTTAGCAGCAGTTTTATACTGAAGGATTGGTAGTAGTGCAAAAATTGATCCAGCACTTAGAGAGCGGATGTAATTGTAAAACTTGATTCACTTTTTTTCATTACTTAAAACTGGAACATACAGAGATATGGACAAAACCAACGCATTTCTACTGGTGTGGTCTTACACATGCTCTGAAATAAAAGTACAGCAAGTTTTTAAACCAATCTTTACTGCTGTACTGGAGACAGTTTTAGCGCCAGGTGCCCGACTGCTGCAGGTTCAGCAGGCTGGTAATGCCAGTTTTGGTAGATGCTCCTGCATCCTATTTAGTGATGGAGGCCTCGGGGCACGCTCCCCTGTAATAAGGCTCTGGCGTCAATTGCTAATATGTAATTTTATGTAATAGAAATGAGACAAGCAGTGTTCAAATGGAAGCATTTATGGATTTTCAATGTTCTAACATTCACTACATGTGGAAGCAACAGGAATAGAGCCAATGGTGTAACTAGGAGATGCTGTATCCCATAGCAGACTTCTGCATGGGGCCCTCTTCCCCTTAAAAATATATCCATATTTATACACTCATACACACATTAATATACTTATACATACATATACAGTACTACTCTCAAACACACATTTGTACACCCATATACATAAATATATACACTATACATATAGTATATATCAAATACACACCTATAGTATGTATATAATATATTATATATACATCATATTATTACCATAACAGTATATACACACACCATATATTGACATGTAGAGAATATTAACACACCGTTTACATAAATACAGCATAAACACATACTTACAGTACCATATACAGACATACAACATATAAACACACATATACAGTATATAAACATCTTACAACATATACAACATGTATAAACCATATGAATAACATTTACAAATCACATATATACACATATAAGGCATATAAACACACATATACAGCATATATACACAGATATAGAGCTTATACGCATCACATATACACACAGATATAGAGCATATACACAACACATATACACACAGATATAGAGCATATACAAAACACATATTCAGGCGGTCCCC
Source organism: Engystomops pustulosus (assembly GCF_040894005.1). Lineage (NCBI taxonomy): Eukaryota > Metazoa > Chordata > Amphibia > Anura > Leptodactylidae > Engystomops > Engystomops pustulosus. Next base: position 241,104,719 of record NC_092411.1, read on the forward strand.
TACTTAAGAACACCAGACTTACAGACAACCCCTAGTTACAAACGGACCACTGGATATTAGTTATTTACTGTACTTTAGCCTTAGGCTACAATAAACAGCTGTAACTGTTATCACAGGTGTCTGTAATGAAGCTTTTTTGTTAATCCTGGTTCTTATGACAACCCAACATTTTAAAATCCAATTGTCACCGAGACCAAAATAATTCTGGCTGGGGTTACAATTATTAAATATACAGTTCCGACTTACATACAAATTCAATTTAAGAATAAACCTACAGAACCTATCTTGTACATAACCTGGGGACTGCATGTACACAAATATTTAGAGCATATACACATCACATATACAAACAGATATAGAGCGTTTACATAACACATATACACACATATATAGAGCACATATGTAGAGCATATGCACATCACATTTACACATCCATACATTTACACATACATATGTATATACTCACTTCTTATTCCAGTGCCCATTAGCTTCTATTACCCATAGGGGTAATAGATGGCAAGAAGAAGAGATGAGAGATTGAAGTTTTACCATTCTGCTATCCTTTCCCCTGACATTTCTTGTCTGAGCTCCTGGCTCAGCTGTGTACTGTGTACATATGTAAAATGTGCAGCATAATAGATATATATAACTGCACATCTTATCCATTCTTCAGTGTGGCAGGCCAGGTGGGTCCCTTAACACTCCTGGCCTCATAGCAGCTTCTATGGCTGCTTCCACTGTAGTTATGCCCCTGAACAGAGCAACATGGACATGTAAATTCCATTATAGATCTATAAAGCAAACCTTCACTGCCATTAACTTTAGACTGGTGCATTTCAGATTCTTTTAGTCTGACAGAATTAGTGATTGACCAGTGTCAGAAAACAATTTTTAACTTTTGCATGAAGAATAGTGGTTAAGCAGTATGTAGAGTCCTTAGCAACTGGAAACTCAGAAACATTTATTCTACCATATGCATTAATGAGCAAGGGCCACACACAAGAGTCCAATATCACAAACGCCCATATGATTAAAATATTTTGAATATACTGTATCCTCAGATTCCAAAATTATAGTAAAACCTGTAGAGACTATTGTAGCAGAGCATAAGGTTGTGTGGATTCCAAAATGGGTCTGGTGATAGACTTAGATATAAGCAAATGCAGAAGTACTTGATGATTGGATTTATATATGGTATGTATATATAAATATTACTTTCCAAGAATATATAATGTATGCATGATGTGCTTTTTCAGGGAATCCTGCCACAAGATATGTGTGTGCTATAATTTTAGCGTTTTTTGTGTTGTTGTTTAAGTGTGTCTTTAAAGCGGTAGTCTATAGCGGTAATATTTAACCAACGAACCTTCTAATTACTTACAGAGCTGACAAGTATTGCACATTCAAATACTGGGAAAATTGCTTTCAACATACAGTGTAAATTAAACCAGTGAGTGGCTAAGCAGTTTACTGTCAGATATGTGGCCAGAATATTTATTTTATTGCAGAATTTTAAGTATCAAAGGTCCCTGTTTACTGTTACTGAAAATGCCCAATTTACATTTGCTAATGAATAATTCATCAAAAGGACAAGAAGGCTGAAACTGCACTTTGCAGAAAGACATAAAGATCTCTATAAAAATGTATGAAAAGGAGAAATGGAAAAAATATAAATGAGGCATCATGCCATTGACTTCTTTCCTGAGTAAATATGAATTTGCTGTTTATAATGAAACCCCTAAAGTGAATTACTTCAGCAGAGGTGTCATTATTACGCTACAGATAAGTACAGTATGAAGATTTTCTGCTTGATCACTTTGCATTAATGCTATCCAGAAAATTTCGAGTCTGTGAATTTTGAGTCTCTAAATAAACACAATTAGATGAAATGCAGGAAAGAAAGGAACAGTTGGGTGAAATAGCAGCTTAAACAGTTTTGTAAATTAGATTTGGCTACAATTCCAAAATATTAATGACACAATAACATGGGTAAAAGCATGCTATTTAAATGCAAAACAGGTAAGAAGATGCAGTACTGCCTCACTCATGTTTACTGTACTCACTTTTTCCCTGTACTCCACAACATTTTTACCCAGGGGATTCAGTAGTAAATGATAAATTACTGAGAATAATCTATTTTATTCTAGAGAGGTTTAAAATGGTGAAAGGGGAATATTGATAAATTAAGTGCAAATGGTGTAAAGTGTTTTAAAGTGATGTATCCACGTATCTCATAGATATAATTTCTTGCTTTAAACCTATAAAAAAAGGTCATACCATTGTGCCAACCTGTGAAGCTGCACCGTGGGTCAATATGTACATATCTGAGCCCACAGTCATCCTCCAGTTACTTTTTTCTCTTTTTTCTATGTATGTTTATGCCTGATAAATACAGGCATTATTTGTGACAAATGTCATAAATACCTGGCATCAGAAAGGATGCCCTGCCTGGTATGCTGCTCCTTACTACTACTCCTCCTGCCCATGTTCCATACCTTTTCTCATGTCATGTGATCAGGGTGATGTCACCCCATGTATGTATCTGATCACATGAAATACCAGCACGCCTCCATGCACTTCTACTCCTCCCCATCCTCCATGGAGGCATACTGTGATTTCATGTGATCAGATACAAACATGGAGTAGATGTTGCAAATGTAACAGGAATTTAGATGGCATCCCCCTGGTCACATGACATGAAGTGCCCAATGATGTAACAGAGCTTGCATTGAATGTTCCACACAGCAGCATTTCCTTGTAGTGAGACCTGACAATCAGAAACAAGGAGGCAGGGCAGAGCAGTATACGCTGCATACATCAAACCCCACTACTATCATTGGACTTACCTCGGGTGAGTTGCATTGACGTTTAAAGGCTGATTTTGCAGCCATGGAAAGAAACCATTTAGTTATAAGAGCAAAACTTTTAATCATAGTTTTTAATAAAGTATTTATTTGGGGTGTTTTAATTTGCATGGCAGGTTTTGTTTAAGATGGAAATATTGCTTGGTTGCTGCTGCTCTTAACCCCTTAAGGACACAGGTTTTTTTCGCTCATTTCTCGCTCTCCACCTTCAAAAATCCATTACAATTTCATTTTTGAGTGTAAAGACCTGTGTGAAAAAAAACCGCACGTCACGTTCTTGTGGGCTCAATTTTTACGACTTTGTCTGTGCGCTCCAAATAACACCTCTACTTTATTCTTTGGTTCGGTATGATCATGGTGATATTAAATTTATACAGGTTTTATTGCGTTTTAATACATTTTCAAAAATTAAACGAACGTGTCCAAAAAAGAAAAAACATTTTTTGCCATCTTCTGGCGCTAATAACTTTTTCATACTTTGGGGTACGGAGCTGTGTGAGGTGTCATTTTTTGCGAAATGAGCCGACGTTTTCATTTATACTATTTTGAGGTCTGTGGGACATTTTGATCACTTTTTATTCCATTTTTATGTGATGTAAAATGGTGTAAAAGTCACATTTCGGACATTTGGGCGCCATTTCCCGTCTCGGAGGTCACTGCGGCCGTAGCCCTTATTATATTTTGATAGATCGGGCATTTTGTCCACTGTCCATTGTAACGAATCTGCAGAAGCCATTCAGCCTCGGGTCAAACGAAGACCCGAGGCTACCATGGATTCCGTTTGCTGCCCCCCCCCCCCCTTGATGACGTTCGGGGGGGAGCGACGATCGGAATAAAGGTGTCGCGCCCACACGCCGCCGTCTTTTAAATGCCGCAGGCGACTTTGGCGGTGGCTTTGGAAGGGTTAATAGCCGCAATCGGTACAAGCACTGACCACGGTTATTAGCAGTGGGGGTTTGCTGCAATATGCAACAACCCCCACCCTTGTATGAAGAGGACTCAGGCTGTGAGCCCTCTTCATACATTACCTGCATCTCTGCGCCGTAGAGCTACAGCGCAGAGCATTAAGAGGTTAAATAGCACCAAATTAACATTTACATGAAATTGGACAAAAAAATTACAATACTTGATAAGGGCAAACAAATCTACAAAATCAACAATAAGCTCCCTTGTTTAATTAGATATTACAAGCATTGGGCGTGACACAGATTACTTAAAGGGGTTGTGCCACCATAGCACATAGACATTCTTCAGCTCAGTGCATTGTAAACTATAATTTCACCATTTACATTTATTAGAAAATATGCAGCCATACTGAGTTATCTTGTTTTGAGTTGACTGCTGGCTCCCCCTGCTGGTAGCTGTGTCCGTCCTGCTTTCCTTCACCCCTGGCCGAGTCTGCGCAGTAGGATTCAGTTTCTGCTCGTCAGTTCACATCTCTGACTGCAGATTCCTCCACTGCCTCACACTGAATCAGACCAGCTGACAGGGAGCAGCCAATCAGAAATGAGAGAAGGGGAGGGGACGAATGAGCTGTGTAGCTCAGACAGCCTTGGGTCTTACAAGGACAAATAATTCTTTGTTCCAACCCTGATTTGCCTTTATATACTTGATCCATTTTCACAACCTAAAGTACCCCCTGATTAAGCGACAGCGAAACGCGCTTCGGGGTTTTGTGGTACATCACTATTGGATGCATCTATGCACTATGCACTTTATATTGTTTATTTACTCAACATACTGCCAGGCTTTCATCTTATAGCCATTTGTATGCACTTAGCACTTTGTATTTGTCCTTTCATGAAATTTCGGGGTATTTACTCAATTATGCACTTAGCACTTTTATAATATATTCATTTTGTGTTTATATACCCTGTATTGTTTACTTAGTGACTAGTACATTATATTTAATTAGGCATTAGCACGTTGTACATATTATTTTGCACTCAGCAAGTTGTGGTTATTGGCATCTGGACTGTACCAGGGAATTATTGTATTAGGATTAGTGATGTACTTTATGCTCACCATGTATTGGTTTTATGGGTTGCTTTTATGTCATAGTGACTATACATGTGTTATTTTGTGATTACTTAATAAAGCTTATACTTTTGATAAATCAATTGGTGATTTATTAATAATTTTTTTTGGTTCCAGTACAGTGTAGAGTATAGGTACATTATGGCAACTGATTGCTGCCCCCCAATGACATTCTGGGGAGCGATGATCAGAACCAAGATGGCGGCATCCATGCGCTGACGTCGCTCAAATGCCGTTGACGGCATCGGCAGGGTTGTTAGCGGTGGGTGTTTGCTGCAATATGCAGCAAACCCCACCTCAGTCTGTGAGCCCTCTTTATACACCCCCTGTACCTCTGAACCGTACCATAAACCGTACGGCCCAGAGTGTGTAGGAGTTAATATGTTGAGCATTCGGGAAGATGTCCCACCACTACACTCTGTGGTGTTCTATTGGCACAGATACACATTGCACTGGCATTATGTAATAATGAAATTGTGACTGCATTGCTTCACTTAAATTACCTACTTTCATAATATATATTACTGCAGAGTGAGCTTTTTTCGTTTTCCATAAATTTGCCCTAAAAGAGAAATATCTCTATTTTGTATATCATATATACTGCTCACATAAGTAAATTTTTAATAATGTGAACAATAATTGGATTTTCCCGAAAATAGAAAATACAATGTCAAGTCGGTAGTAAGTGTAATATATTTTGTAAGGGAGAATATCAATAGTAACCCCCTCCAGCAAGCAAACCCAACATAATCTAGTCTGACACTGATGGGAATGTTGGGTGCTGAATACTTCTCAATGTTTACAAGAAAACCAACTTTGACTTTGATTGACATTTTGTAATTTTATGAGGTATCATAATCACAGAGATAAGCCGATAATTGTCACACTGCTACTGCATGCTTCATAATATAAAGCATCTTTAACAAATGTTTATGACTCTAGCTGTGTAGTAAATCAATGCTGCAAATATAACAGGCCTATTGTCATTAATTATAGATAGAGTAATCTGTGAAGCCTAACTGGTTATAGAAAAAAATAGCATGAAAACCCACATCTTCCAAAGTAAACAAATTAAAACGAAATGAAGAACAGCAAATCTATAATATTAAATACAGCTTAAGGCTATAAATAGTGGAAGGCAAAGTACAATTCAAATATTGTAGAAATTAATGTTCTATATTATAAACAATAAAAAGTCCCCTAAAATGTATTCTTCAGAAGACAATTCACATAACATTATGTTAATGAAAAAAAAAAAAATAACTTCTGCAGCTTGTTGTGTTCTTTCAAATAACAAATCAAAATCAGTTTGATGAGCAAAAAACTAAATGCAGATAGAAACTCTAGCAACTCCACAAAATAACATCACTTTATAAGATTTACATAAATCTGTCATTAAAAATAAAATTCAGTTTTTTATTTGTATAAGTTAGCTTGTTAGTACATCAGGTTTGTGCTGGGTCTCATACCCATAACTCCTCTATCAGAAGCAGAACTCATTTACATTTAAGTGTAATTAGATTACAAAAAAAGGTGTTGTGTAAAGCAAAGGAATTTAACAAGATGCCCCTGATTTTACTTTCTGAGGCCCCAGACAATGGTCAGTCTTACCATGAATATATCCCATAATAAGAGTTAAAGATATTCACTGTGGTATGTGATATACAGAATACTTTCCAAAATGGCACTTTTCTTAAAGTAGGCCATGCCCACTGCTCAGGACAGCAAATGCATCATGTTGATTTACAGGCTTTAAATAATCTAAAGTGCATTTTCAGCAGATCTGCACATTTCACATTCCATTAGGCTTTATGTTTAAACGGAGATAGAAAATGTTCCATCTGTGTAAGTACTGCTAGCCTCAGCAGGCCGGTGTAAAGATATTGTGCTGCTGTGATTATTGCAACTTTTTAGCTAATTATGATTTGTCATGCGCTATGTTTCTGGTATTTGGCAGCAGAGCACATTGTGTATATACTGTGCTTATTCTGATTTACTTTACGTAATGTTAATATTGTAGACCCTTTTATAAAAGTGTATGGTTGTCATTCACAGTCAGTAGTTGCTTATAGTTGCCTTCCTACAGCTGATACGGTTTGGTAATGTCTGTAAAAATTGAGATTGTGATGTTCTTTTTTTTGTTTCAGAATAAACCCAATGTCATCACTACAAACTTAAAATATTCCTGCATGTTCCTGCTTCGTTATTACATTTTACTGTATTGCTTTTATAGGTGTTTTGATGTCAACAAAACATTTTGGATTTTTATTGTATTCTTTTATTGACATACTTTAAGGGGACACACATCTAGAAACTTTGCCCACTCACAAATATGACCACTGTAACCTCTATAGTAAAGGGTTCATCCACTTTCAGCTAAATAATTTACATTGTTTGTATAACAAACCATTTTCCAAAATACTTTGTCTCAATTGCTCATGGTTTTCTTCCGCTCCTCTTCAGCTCCTCTACGGCTCGTTCCTCCCCTCGTGATGCTAGCGGCTCACAAAAAATAACGTCTGCAAGTGGCTGACATCATTGTGTGTGCCGGCCGAACATGAAGACCCGAAGAGAGCCAATTGACCCCAAGAGGACCCGAGGAAGACCGAAGGGCCTTAGGAGGATCCAAAGCAAGAAGAGAACATACAGGAAGGAAGAGTGAGGGGCCTCGGAAAAGTGAGCATAGTGTTGTGCTATATACTACAGGGGGCTAGCAGGCTATATACTAGGGGGCTGGCTGGCTATATATACAGGGCTGGCAGGCTATAAACTAGAGGGGCTGGCAGGCTATATAGTACAGGGGGTTGGCAGGCTATATACTACAGGGGCTGGCAGGATATATACTGGGGAGCTGTGAACAATGCATTTACCACCCTCGGCTTATACTCGAGTCGATAGGTTTTCCCAGTCTTTTGTGTTAAAATTAGGTACCTCGGTTTATACTTGGGTTGGCTTATACTCGAGTATATACGGTAATTACAGAGAACTAGAAAACCCAGAGGAATTGATACAGGAAGTATGTTGGATAATTACATCACTTTTAAGTGCAAAAGCAATATCAATTATTTGCTGATAGTAGACAACAGGTCTTGTCAGTTCTTATTGGTATACAAGAGTAAGCATTTTGTAAATCTAGTTTTAGGCAAAGTCATAGGTTCCACAAGGCTTACTAATGTTTTGTCCAGAATAGAGTTTATGCTGCCTAGTTCCATATCACTGAAGATATACTGTAACACACAATGCTGAAATAGTGTAATGGGTAGTTCTGGCCATCCCTTCCTCTTTATGTGATATGTGTTGTGAAGAAATGGTGCTGGACACAGGGTTGGAAAGTTTCCAAGTAAGCATTTCACTAATATTATGTTCCCACATGGTTAGCATTTCAGTCATGTTCAGATGGTGCTGGTAAGGATCCGATATGGGTGCTTGGGGGCAACTCGGTCTTGGTATCAGCCGGCACTTCATTGCACTTAATAGCGTAAGGACCCACTACAACGAGGTCACCGTGAAGTGTCTAGTAGGCTCATGCAATTTGATCAAAATGTAACTAAGAACCTCAAGTTTGTTTTGTAAATGTAGCCTCGTGGCAATAATGTGTGGATGTGAGGTCCAGTTCTTTTCTATCCAAATGTTGGTCTTCACTAATATTAATATTGGTCTCTTGGTATATAGTATCAGTTTTTCAAACAGAAAAACAGCAGAAAGGTAATACCCTTGATTGGACTTCTTTAAAATTCCATTTTATGCCAAATACTCAAAAAGCTGTAAGCTACTTGTTCTACGAGAGTGGGGGGGTTTAGACCATGCAGGGCATAAAAATATATAAGAAATTACGGCAGTTTTATGGTGCTTCTCCTGATTTACTTGTGCCAGGTGGGCTTGATACTGGTTAACCCCTTACCGTCAGGTCCCGGTGCATGGAGAGGGCTCATGGGCTAAGCCCTCTCCATAGCCGGTAAGTTTTTGCAGTAAAGACTTACAAGAAACACCCACGATCAGTGCTAGCATTGATCGCCGCGGGCAACCCTGACGGCGGCTTAAAAAAGATGGCGGGAGACCCAAGGCTGTCTAGTTTTAACCCTTACAATGTGCTATTAGCACATTTTAATGAATGAGGAGGAAAATGGCAGTATATGATAGGATCGATCAGACAACCTAGGGTTAAAGTACCTTAGGGAGTATTAAATATAGTAAAAATAAAAATAAAAAAGTAAAAAAATAAAAGAAATTAAAATTATAGTAAAAAAACCTGATATAAATATAAATAAACAGTAAAAATCATGAACACAGGTATCACCGCCTCCGAAAATGCCCGATCTATCAAAATATAATAATGTATTTTCACTGCGTTTAACCCCGTAACGGAAAATAGCGCACAAAGTCGAAAATGGCACTTTTTTGCCATTTTAAAAACTGTAAAAAATTCTATAAAAAGTGATTGAAAGGTTGTACAGTCCTAAAAATGGCAGCATTGAAAACGTCATCAAAATTCGGAAAAAGTGAAACCACCCACAGCTCCGTATACCGAAGTATGAAAAAGTGCCAGAACATAGCAAAATAAAATAAAAAAATTGTATTAAAACTTTATAAAAACTATACGAATTTGGTATCCCCATGATTGCACCAACACAAAAAATAAAGTAGACATGTCATTTGGGGTCCAGAGTGAAAGCTGTTAAATTCAAGCCCACAAGAAAATGGCACAAATGCGTTTTTTCACAATTTTCACTGTATTTTTTTTCCCGCTTTCCAGTACAGGACATGGAAAATTAAATACCATCACTATGAAGTGCAATTTCAACAAGCCATAACTGAGCTATTTACGTGGAAAAATAAAAAAAAGTTATAGATTTTGAAAGGTGGGGAGTGAAAAATGAAAGTGAAAAAACTAAAAAGGCCCAGGTCGTTAATGGGTTAAACCGTGAGCAACACAGATAGTATTTCCTTAACACACAAGTATACAGGAAGAAGCAGGATGAGCATAAAACGTCTTTCATTTCTTGTATATTTTTGTTGCCCTGCACAGTCGGTCGCCTCTTGTGGCACAAGTATCTTACAGTTTTGTGAGTTTTTGAAATAAAATGGAATTTTAAAGAGGACCAATATGGTGAGGGATGTTCTGCTGTTTTTCTACTTGCTTCAATTTTGTACTGTCTATCAGAGCTGAGCACCACTATTGGGTGAATATATGCACATAATAACCTACTGTCAGAGTTACCATAGCTGTCATAGGACCAGACCAACTGCGTCCATTATTTCACAAGCCATTTATGACATTTACATGCCCACTGTGGGTGCTTTCTGGATGGGCTTTCTGACTTGTTTTCAGCTAGGCAGCTCTATATATAATATGCTGTGATGTAATGTAATGTAATGTACGTTTTGTCACCCTTATATCATAAATTGCATTAGCTTTTGTGCAGTTTGTGCTGTACTAGATTTTCTGTGGTTTCTAGTTTTTACACCACTGGGCACAGGGCATCCATTACCCTTTCCACTGTGACTTTCCTTGGATGAAGTAATTACCCCATTCAAAGAACACCCCATGAGATTTAGGGAGGCTCTATCCAGTGCAATTTGTTCTTTGTAAAAGATTCTTTGACTTCCCCTTTTTAATAATGGACTGCTCACTTTTTTGCCTAATACTGTATATCCAACCAACAAATACCATTATTAAGATAATAAATGTTATTCACGTAAATTGTGATTTAATGATATGGGCATATCAGTGTATTTCTATTCTATGACACATCCCATATCCCCGTCTTAGCTTTAGTTAATTTTAACTCCAAATGCATTAGTTGTATTGTTAGCAGTGCATAAATGTTGCATCAGGAAAGGTAGAAGACAGATTTCTTATCCTGCATAATTTAAAGCAGCCTCTATTTATTCATTTGCTGAACCTCTGATCTCAGCACTATTCATATCATTAGATTTATCCTTTATAGCTCTAAAAATCATTACTGCTACAATACTCCTTTGTCAGATACTGTGTCAGCCAGATGGGAGCATACTCTGCAAATCACGGGAGGGAGCTATTATTATAGAATGTATCACATGACACGCTGGGGTTGTTGATTCAAGTAATTTATGATGCAAGTATTTTCATTGTTATCTCATTACAATAGCTTAGAATAGAAAGAGAATTAAAAGCATTTATAAATAACTTTGTACGATTTTAAATTAAATCTGTATAGATTCGTAAAGCATGTCTTACTGTAACCCATGTTATGATAAGCAAATGCAGATTTCACTCTATATTAGCTAAAGAAACAATGGGGCATATTTATCAGGACCTCTGCGCCACGCCACTGGTACAGAGACCTTGAAATAATCGCAAATGCTAGCTTATTGCTAGCACCTGCAACTATTTTGCCCTCCTCACCACCTTCACGTCAGTGGGGCGTCAGTGGGGCCTGAGATAATGTTCCAACAGGGGAAGGGCAGTCTGTGTGGGATGTTGGTTCAGAGCAGTGTATGGAGACTGAGGACAAATAGGCTGAAGGTGTGGAGGGGGTAGTACAGTTTGATGCTCAGGACTTCCCCCCTCTAGTTGCTGAGGTAGCAGACCCTCAGAATGCAGGAGCACTCCCCGCAGTGCCCCCAGACACAGCAGGGTTCTGGCCCTGACCAGTCTTCTTCTAGCAACGCCTGGAGCCGGGGTGCACCATCTTTTTCGCCTGGCTCTCATTATAACGGTGAGGCGTTTAAGAGGAGGAATGTGGTGAGATTTAGGCACAGAGGGGCCAAGGAGGAACTACCTGACAGGTGGTTTGTGGTCAGATCGCTATTGTGTGACCAGATGTATACCTTGTCAAGTGACATTCTGGCAGTAATTAACCTCCCCAATGGCCAGCGATATGATGTGAGCTTTAAGTTAATGTGCAACCTGTACCAGTTTTGGACCAACTTCCCCAGGTTTAAAGATGCAGAGGGGTGGAATAATTTCAGCTTCATCCCCATTTCTAAACTTGATACTGTCACTGTCACTGGAATGAGTCTGTTCCCCAGCAGGATATTGTCATCTGGCTCAAGAGGCACTGTGACCTCATGTTGGAGCTCACCAAGACCAGGGATGAAGATGGGATCTGGACAGGATGGAAGATGGAAGGTCCTGGTGAGGTTACGACAATATCACAACATAACCCTGCATCTGCCCAACTCTTTCTTCATTGACCGGGAGAAGGGAGTGTGCTTCTATCCAGGTCAGCCCCGTAGATGCTTCAAATGTGGTATAGTCGGTCACATCGCCAGTAACTGCACTGTGGTCAAGTGCAGCCTGTGTGGGGACATTGGTCATGTGGGTGCGGACTGCCAGAACATCAAATGTAACTTGTGCGGTGAGATTGGGCATGCCCACAGGGATTGTCCTAATGCCTGGCACAACATCTGTAAGACCTTCCCTGATGAAGACCTTTTGGCAGGGGTAGATGACCTGGGGAAGGAGGAGGCATCGTTATTAGGGTCAGATCAGGCTACGCCAGAACCTCAGCAGATCCAAGAGTCAAGTGATGCGATACCAATACCAGACCAGCCTCAGACCCAAACCACGGAGGGAAATATGGAAGTTGTCCAGCAGGTTGCACCACCCTCAGTGCTCATTCCCTCTCCAGGCACAACATCTGCTAATAAGAGGAGGAAAAAAGATAAGTCCATCCATAAGCCTGAAGGTGAGTGGACCACAGTTCGCAAGTCATCTAAGATCAGAGTGGATAGTGGAACAGACATGACCATGACAGTGAATAAATTCAGTGTCCTCTCAGATTCAGATGCAGAGGAGGAACTAGAGAAGGAACTGCAGAGGATGGTGGCAGAATATGATGAGGACCCCGATGGTGACCCCCCTCAAAACGGAGACCCCATAGGGTGGGGCCAGAGTCTGAATCAGACATGGAGACGGGTGGTCAAGAGGAGGGATCTGATCCAGTGTTATGATGATGGGGATACTCTCTCTGCTTCTTGTTATAGCTCTAATGGCAAACTTTAATCTGAAAATATTATCTAGCAATGTCAACAGCATTATGGCAAGAAGGACAAGAATTGCGGTGTATGAACATCTACATTATCTGGATGCCGATGTCTTTTTCCTACAGGAGACTCGTCTCAATAGTCTTGGTTTGTTAAAAAAAGCAGAGAGAGAATGGCGCTCCGGGCCGTCCATCTGGTCACTGTCTGTGGAGCCATGTGCTGGGGTCTCAGTACTGTTTAATACTCATGATGTCACCATTCACAGACTAACCGAAATGTTGATGGGAAGATGTTTGGTGCTGGAGGTTACTGTCCGAGGTAGAAGGCTCCGGCTTATCAACATCTATGGTCCACAGACAGTGACTGACAGAGTCAATTTCTTTAATGACGTGAAGCCCTATTTATTTACATCTCTCCCAGTCATCATAGCGGGTGATTTTAACGCCACTGGGACATTGAGTGACAGACCCACCAGTAGACCTCTTGCTAGGGACTCTAAGGTCTTAAATGATATTATCACACAGTCAGATTTATCTGATGTCTTTGTGCAGGGTGGTAGGCTACTCCTGTGCTGGGAGGTATAGCAGAATAGACTAGGTGCTGGTGAGTCCCTTGGAGGTCATTGGGGATAGAAGTGATAAGTCTGTCCCAACTCGGATCACCTGGCCCTATACTTCTACTTAGGTAATACGGAACGGCCATATCTAGGAAGAGGCTTGTGGAGACTAAATTCTACCCTATTAGAAGAAGTTTTTGTCCAGGAGCAAATCCACTCTGTTATACAGGGTGAATTGGAAAGAGTGTATTTCTATAATCATACATTTGACTGGTGGGAGGATGTCAAGGAGGAGATCCGGTTCCTCTTAAAGAGACTGTCAAAAAAAAGGCGTAAGAGTAAGTATAGCCAGTATCTCAAGCTGCTGAAAGAATTGGAGTAACTCTATTTGGCGGGTGGGGATGAAAAACAAAAGATAGACCGACTGAAATCTGAAATAAAGCAGTATCAGTACAGCTGCTACACGTCCCTGGTTGTGGAGCACGACTATGGGAACTTAGTTATGCCTGATCCATATGAGAGTTGCCGGGAACGTGTCGCTAAGAAATCAATCACAGGTCTCACTGACTCCCAGGGAGTTTTACAGGAATCTCGGGAGGGTATCCTGGGGGTTGTGAGATCTTACTATGCTTAAGTATTTCAGAAGCAGGTTTTGGAGAAAGACAAAATGCCTCAATTCTTGGAGGCAACTTCAGGACCTGACACTAAAGATTTGGATTTCTCTCCTTTGACAGATGGAATAACAGAGGAAGAGGTTAAGGAGGCCATTAATAAGTTACATCTGAAGAAGGCACCAGGTCCTGATGGTATAACAGCTGAATTCTATAAGAAGTTCAGATACCTCTTGGCTCCAATCCTTGTGGATGTGTTTACCAATTGTCTAGAAAATCACCTGATGCCTCCATCCCTGAGAGTGTCCTCCCTTATTCTGCTGTCCAAAGGTAAAGAGCCTAGTGACATCAAGAACCTCTTGAATGTTGATCGGAAAATTCTGACAAAAATCCTCTTTTCTAGATTAGTCTGTTTGTCCCCGGCACTGTTGGCAGTCTGTCAGTATGGCACGGTAAAAGGGGGGAACATCTCTGGAGCAGTTATCTCGATTAGAGAGATATTTGAGAGATGCAAAGTCCAAAGGTGTGGGATATATGTTGTAGGTCTGGACCAGGCAAAAGCCTTTGACAGGGTTGATCATGATTATCTATGGGCCACTCTGTCAAAGTACGGTATTCCGGGACAATTTATAGATTGGCTCAGAACTTTATACAGAGAGCCGAAGAGCTTTCCTCTGATCAATGGTTGACAGGGGGACACTTTTGAAGCCCCTTGAGTCCACTGCTGCATGTGTTTGCCAAAGACTTGTTTCTGCGATCACTGCAGCGGTGCGATTTTCGGGGAGTGCCGGTCCCCCATTGCTTGCCTTTGAAGGTAGTCGCCTACACAGATGATGTAACTGTGGTTATATCTGAACCTTGTGAGGTGGAGATGTTGTCTGCAGCCATGAGAAGCTACTCAGAGGCCTCTGGGTCTCTGGTCAACCTTGAGAAGAGTCTACTTTCTGGACATTAGATACTGCTCCTGACTTTGATCTACCGCAGTTTGCCAAGGCCTTTTTAATTTGAAGTTACTCTAAATGTATTATTTTTCTGATGTGTTTGATCTCTGTTAAATAATTGTTTTATTTTTCATTCTGATAAGAATGTATTGTAAATTTTTGTTTGTTTTTACTAATAAAAATTGCCCCCTATGTACAAGAATATAACTACTAAAATACTTCCCTCTATGTACAATAATATAACTACTTTAATACTGTCCCCTGTGTACAAGAATAAAACTACTATAATATTGCCCCCTATGTACAAGAATATAACTACTATAATACTGCCCCCTATGTACAAGAATATAACTACCATAATACTGCCTCCTATGTACAAGAATATAACTACTATAGTACTGCCTCCCCAGGTACAAGAATATAACTACTATAATACTACCCCTTATGTACAAGAATATAACTACTATAATACTGCCCCCTATGTACAAGGATATAACTATTATAATACTGCTCCCCTATGTACAAGAATATAACTACTATAATACTGCCCCCCTATGTACAAGAATATAACTACCATAATACTGCCTCCTATGTACAAGAATATAACTACTATAGTACTGCCTCCCCAGGTACAAGAATATAACTACTATAATACTGCCCACCTATGTACAAGAATATAACTACTATAATACTACCCCGTATGTAAAGAATATGACTACTATTATACTACCCCCTATGTACAAGAATATAACTACCGTAATCTTGCCCCAATGTACTAGAAAACACTAATAATTTGACCAAAAAGTGATGTAACACTTACAAAGAATAAATGTAAAAAATTACCATCTTTATTAGTAGCATACAAATAATCAAGACACACAATGGGTGAACTACAATGGGTTAAAAGCCATGTGTGGTACAATAAATAATTATATCCATGTATATGGGTAGGTAATAAATTTGTCATATAGCATAGCCCCAAGTAAACATGCATAAGACAATGGGGTTAAAATAGATGCACAGATAATCCTGCAGAAAAGAATGACAAAAGGAAAGTGAAAAACAAATACCATACCAAATCAGATCACACATGGGAAGTTGCCCCGACACGTGTTTCGCTATGAGCGCTTTATCAAGGGGAGTGTAGGAGAAGAGGGACTCATGGGTATAAAAAGGGGAAGCGGACCAATGGAATAGTTTGTACACACCTGAATTATGAAAGTGCCTGAGTGCAGTGAATGTCCGGACCGGAAAGGAGCCGCACATACAAGTAGAACGGTCCGGCTCGCTACATTGCACGATTACCCAGTGCGCATGCTCAGGATATCCACAGTGCCGCGAGATTTCGGTCTCGCTGGAATAGTGGCGCATGCGCCGAAAAAAGTGGCGCACGCGCAGAAAAGTGGCGCACACGCAGAAAAGTGGCGCAGATCGTACAACTATGTTGGGAATACCAGGTAAGTATGAAACCAGGCGCATGATTATAAAGAGAGGACCAAAACGGCCACTAAGGGTAGAATAGATCGAGGAGTGATATAAACGTGGACCAAAAGATGTATCAGTAAGATAAAATGGCCGGTGGTCAAACCATGCCTATATGAAAAAAAGTGCAAAAAACATGAAAATGGTCCAATGTAATTTGGATATGTGGAACATAATAAAGTGCAGGTGCTATAAAAATACATCAACAGTAAAAATGACACACGAATGTGGCAGTCTATAATATACACTAGGCATAAAGTTTAAGAGCTGAGAATATAAAAAATAAAGTGCTGCAATGAATAAAGCTACAACACTATAAGGTGCAAGACGGCATAGAGATGAGGTAAAAAAGTAGAATATACCTATAACATTGCGATGAAGACTGATATAGTTCATACAAAAGTGTATATATATACAGTAATATAGAACCACATAGAAGGAACAAATTCCAATGAATTGCGTAGGTTATGATAGATCAAGCCGGCATATGTATGCCGGAAAAGAGTACTCCTTATGGTTAACGACGAGTGAAGTGAACACACAGTGAAGTGCCACACAGTGAAACACACGTGATGGTGATAATAAAGGTAGTGGGAAGGGCAGTATGGTAAATGGGGCCAAGGTCAAACTCCTGAAATATGCAGAACGAGAGGTCCAAAATTATTCCTGAAAGAATAAAGAAAACATGTGAAAGACCCACGAGTCTAAAGACAACAAACAAAGTAATAATGCAGAAGAGAATTAAGAAAAAAAAAATTACATTAAAAGAAAACCTACACTTAAAAGGGGACCCAGTAAGGAAAGTATGATTACAAGAATGGCGCAAAGCTCAAGTTCTCGTTGAGACCCCATGGGGTGACGGTGTTCAGAAGGTAAATCCATTTTGTTTCTCTTTGTGCCAACACCTTTCTCCAGTTCCCACCCCTGGTATCAATCAAAACCCTATCTATGCCTCTCACCTTCAGTTTTTTCTTCATTCTTTTCTGCAGGATTATCTGTGCATCTATTTTAACCCCATTGTCTTATGCATGTTTACTTGGGGCTATGCTATATGACAAATTTATTACCTACCCATATACATGGATATAATTATTTATTGTACCACACATGGCTTTTAACCCATTGTAGTTCACCCATTGTGTGTCTTGATTATTTGTATGCTACTAATAAAGATGGTAATTTTTTACATTTATTCTTTGTAAGTGTTACATCACTTTTTGGTCAAATTATTAGTGTTTTGTATTGGGACCCGAGTGTGGCCGACAGTATTGTCCACATATATCAGGTCTATCAAATTCTGTTGGTGTTCTAAATTCCTGTATTTTTACAGATGTTTTTTGTTTTGTAACAATGGATTTTCGAGCCCGAGAATCTCAGTGGCGTCTTCAAGCAGATGCTGTCTTTGGCACTCTGGATGAACACAATGAGGACCCAAACGCTAAAAAAAGTAAGGAATTGAAACAAACCCTTAAAAATTTACTACATCGCCGCACTAAACTATGGTGGAACCGTTTGTCTTTGGAGAATTATAACTTGAAAAATTTGATCCCAAGAGGACTTAGGGTCCAAATTTTTCCATCCTTCGGTTTGGACGACCAGGTGTTCTGCACCAAGTGGGAGGAAGCTTGTAATCAAAGCTCACATACACTTATACAGCTCATTATTGATCAAAACACTAAGCAACTCGAGAAACTGGATAAAGAGATCAATGAAATTGAGATATCAGTTAAGCAATTGTTGCCGAATACTGAGCTCGATGCTTTTTCCTTGGAACTTGACGAACTATTTAAATCATGGGAAAAACAGATCAAGACCCAAAAAACGAGGAAGTTCCAACGTGACTTACAAGACTTCACCTTAGGCAAAATATACAAGTGGAAAAACCCGAAATCTGGACTTCAGAATCGGAGTCCCTCTATTTCCTCCTTGTCTTCCTTAGGTGCTACCTCTCAGTTATCCTCGGAGGGGTCGGAAGGGAGACCCAGAAGAGGCAACAAAAGGAGATTTGAGCCGTACCAAAGACAACAGCCGAAGAGATGGGCTCGAGGAGATCGAGATCCGGATGGCAAAAAATCTACATTAAAGGTAATTAACCTGTCTGATATAGAACTCACTAAGTCTCAAATGGAAGTTTTGTCTTTGGGTCTGTCGTTTTCTCCAACTGAAAGCTTCGATTGCTTTACAGCAATAAAAGACCTACACCTCTTTGCCCGAAAACTCGCTTTCAAGAAAATCTTCCACGAAAAAGATGCTGCAAGATCCCCAGAGGACCATGAACATCTGGCCTTACAGGCGCTGGAGGACCTTTTGGAGGAACAGGAGGGTCCCCCAAAGAAAGGTATAATTCCACCCTCCCTATTACCTCGTTCTAGGAACTTCCCCCTCTTCTGTCACTTTCCTAACATTGACCTTTTTGTTAAATTAGTCACACAGGAATTTAAACGGATACCGAGGTTTGGCGGTTCCAGCAATTGCACTAATGTACAACGCAAAGCCATATCCGAGTTAGGTAAGTTGACAGAAGTGGTTATCAAACCCTCAGATAAAGGGGGAAATGTGGTAGTGTGGCCAACCAAGGACTACGAAAAAGAGGCGTTTCGCCAGCTGAGGGACAATACCTGTTACAGAAGACTTACCTTTAATCCTTTGGCCAAATTTAGGGACGAACTGGTGGGAATCCTTAGGGAAGCAGTAACGAACAATGTTATACTTGAAAAACAAATGGATGTACTTGTTCCCAAATTCCCTAAGGTTTCCTCCTTTTATTTACTTCCAAAGGTCCATAAGCGCCTCAACAGTCCTCCAGGACGTCCGATCGTCTCCGGCACCGATAGTCTCTGTGAACCTATATGCAAATTGATCGATTACCACCTGCGCCCTTTGGTTGAAACCTTACCATCCTATTTGAAGGACACCACGGATGCCTTGAGGAAATTTCAAGGTATCCATTTAGATCCAACCACGACTATCGTTACTTGTGATGTTGAGTCGTTATACACGTCTATTCGCCATTCTGATGGTATAGCGGCAACCAGATTTTTTCTGGAAACCTCAAACATTGACCCAAACTTTGCGAACTTACTGGTGTCACTATTGGAGTTCGCACTGTCACATAATTTTTTTCTTTTTCGTGACCTACTCTACCTACAGCTCCAGGGAACGGCTATGGGGGCGGCTTGTGCCCCCTCATATGCCAACCTTTTCCTGGGGCTGTGGGAAAGAGAAGTTTTCATCACTAATCCCTCCAATTTGGTTAACAATGTACTTTTGTACGCTAGGTATATTGACGACATCATCATGATATGGCAAGGATCTGAATACGAACTTCACGAGTTTATACAGGAGCTGAATAACAACGAGAAGAATATAAAACTGACATACAAGGTGGGAAGGAAACGAGTTGAATTTTTGGATATTCTATTTGATGTAGATGACCATGGCAACATCGTGTCTGATGTCTTTAGAAAAGAGACCTCAAGTAATACACTACTCCACGCAAGCTCCTCACACCCTCCTAAACTCATAGACAGTATCCCAATCGGTCAGTTCCTCAGAATACGGAGACTGTGCTCCTGTGAGACGAACTTTGAGATTCAAGCAAATGATTTAAGACAGAGGTTCAGAGAACGGGGCTACTCGAATCGTTCAATTGAAAGCGGATACCAACGGGCAAAGAGGACAAAACAAGAGGATCTTCTAGCTCCAAAATGCAAACCCAAAAAACAGGATAACAAGGTGAGATTTATCACTACTTTCAACTCACAGTGGGAAACAATACGAGGCATTTTGATGAAACATTGGCAGGTACTAAGGATTGACCAGACTCTCCAACAGTATGTCCAAACCAATCCGTCCATTACGTACCGCCGATACAAAAACCTTAAAGATTCTCTGGTTTGGAGCACCTATAATAGCCCCACGTGCGGCAATATATTTGGCTCTCGGGGTCCGAAATGGGGGTGTCGACCTTGTGGTGACTGTGTGGCCTGTGTGAATGTTGAGACTACCACCTCTTTTTTTGATTCCACTAGGCAAAGACAATACACGATCACGCACACGATTACCTGCACGACCATCGGGGTGATTTATTTTGCCACATGCCCTTGTGGCCTGATATATGTAGGTCTCATATTAAGAGAACTACGGCGTAGAATTCGGGAACACGTACTGGGCATTGAAGCCGCTAGAGAAGAGGCAGACCTGAACAAGTTGAAGACCATCCCCCGCCATTTTAAAGAACGGCATCAGTGCGATGGATCAAAACTGAAGGTGAGAGGCATAGATAGGGTTTTGATTGATACCAGGGGTGGGAACTGGAGAAAGGTGTTGGCACAAAGAGAAACAAAATGGATTTACCTTCTGAACACCGTCACCCCATGGGGTCTCAACGAGAACTTGAGCTTTGCGCCATTCTTGTAATCATACTTTCCTTACTGGGTCCCCTTTTAAGTGTAGGTTTTCTTTTAATGTAATTTTTTTTTTTTCTTAATTCTCTTCTGCATTATTACTTTGTTTGTTGTCTTTAGACTCGTGGGTCTTTCACATGTTTTCTTTATTCTTTCAGGAATAATTTTGGACCTCTCGTTCTGCATATTTCAGGAGTTTGACCTTGGCCCCATTTACCATACTGCCCTTCCCACTACCTTTATTATCACCATCACGTGTGTTTCACTGTGTGGCACTTCACTGTGTGTTCACTTCACTCGTCGTTAACCATAAGGAGTACTCTTTTCCGGCATACATATGCCGGCTTGATCTATCATAACCTACGCAATTCATTGGAATTTGTTCCTTCTATGTGGTTCTATATTACTGTATATATATACACTTTTGTATGAACTATATCAGTCTTCATCGCAATGTTATAGGTATATTCTACTTTTTTACCTCATCTCTATGCCGTCTTGCACCTTATAGTGTTGTAGCTTTATTCATTGCAGCACTTTATTTTTTATATTCTCAGCTCTTAAACTTTATGCCTAGTGTATATTATAGACTGCCACATTCGTGTGTCATTTTTACTGTTGATGTATTTTTATAGCACCTGCACTTTATTATGTTCCACATATCCAAATTACATTGGACCATTTTCATGTTTTTTGCACTTTTTTTCATATAGGCATGGTTTGACCACCGGCCATTTTATCTTACTGATATATCTTTTGGTCCACGTTTATATCACTCCTCGATCTATTCTACCCTTAGTGGCCGTTTTGGTCCTCTCTTTATAATCATGCGCCTGGTTTCATACTTACCTGGTATTCCCAACATAGTTGTACGATCTGCGCCACTTTTCTGCGTGTGCGCCACTTTTTTCGACGCATGCGCCACTTTTCCAGCGAGACCGAAATCTCGCGGCACTGTGGATATCCTGAGCATGCGCACTGGGTAATCGTGCAATGTAGCGAGCCGGACCGTTCTACTTGTATGTGCGGCTCCTTTCCGGTCCGGACATTCACTGCACTCAGGCACTTTCATAATTCAGGTGTGTACAAACTATTCCATTGGTCCGCTTCCCCTTTTTATACCCATGAGTCCCTCTTCTCCTACACTCCCCTTGATAAAGCGCTCATAGCGAAACACGTGTCGGGGCAACTTCCCATGTGTGATCTGATTTGGTATGGTATTTGTTTTTCACTTTCCTTTTGTCATTCTTTTCTGCAGGATTATCTGTGCATCTATTTTAACCCCATTGTCTTATGCATGTTTACTTGGGGCTATGCTATATGACAAATTTATTACCTACCCATATACATGGATATAATTATTTATTGTACCACACATGGCTTTTAACCCATTGTAGTTCACCCATTGTGTGTCTTGATTATTTGTATGCTACTAATAAAGATGGTAATTTTTTACATTTATTCTTTGTAAGTGTTACATCACTTTTTGGTCAAATTATTAGTGTTTTGTATTGGGACCCGAGTGTGGCCGACAGTATTGTCCACATATATCAGGTCTATCAAATTCTGTTGGTGTTCCCAATGTACTAGAATATACCTACTGTAATCCTGCTCCCTATGTACAAGAATATAACTACTATAATACTGCTCCTATGTACAAGAATATAACTACTACAATACTGCCCCCTATGTACAAGAAGATAACTATTATAATACTACACCCTATGTACAAGAATATGACTACTATAATACTACCCACCATGTACCAGATTATAACTACTATAATACTGCTCCTATGTACAAGAATATAACTACTAAAATACTTCCCTCTATGTACAATAATATAACTACTTTAATACTGTCCCCTGTGTACAAGAATAAAACTACTATAATATTGCCCCCTATGTACAAGAATATAACTACTATAATACTGCCCCCTATGTACAAGAATATAACTACCATAATACTGCCTCCTATGTACAAGAATATAACTACTATAGTACTGCCTCCCCAGGTACAAGAATATAACTATTATAATACTACCCCTTATGTACAAGAATATAACTACTATAATACTGCCCCCCTATGTACAAGGATATAACTATTATAATACTGCTCCCCTATGTACAAGAATATAACTACTATAATACTGCCCCCCTATGTACAAGAATATAACTACTATAATACTACCCCGTATGTAAAGAATATGACTACTATTATACTACCCCCTATGTACAAGAATATAACTACCGTAATCTTGCCCCAATGTACTAGAATATACCTACTGTAATCCTGCTCCCTATGTACAAGAATATAACTACTATAATACTGCTCCTATGTACAAGAATATAACTACTACAATACTGCCCCCTATGTACAAGAAGATAACTATTATAATACTACACCCTATGTACAAGAATATGACTACTATAATACTACCCACCATGTACAAGATTATAACTACTATAATACTGCTCCTATGTACAAGAATATAACTACTATAATACTCCCCATATGAACAACAATATAACTACTATAATACTGCTCCTATGTACAAGAATATAACTACAGGCAGTCCCCGGGTTACTTACAAGATAGGGTCTGGAGCTTTGTTCTTAAGTTGAATTTGTATGTAAGTCGAAACCGTATATTTTATAATTGTAGATCCAGACAAAAAAAATTTTGGCCCGAGTGACAATTGGAGTTTAAACATTTTTTGCTGTAATGGAACCAAGGATTATCAATAAAGCTTCATTACAGACACTTTACAGTTGATTATTGCAATCTGGGACTATAGTAAAGCATTCAGAGACTTCACCAGAAGTCAGACTGGTATGTCTGTAACTATGGGTTGTCTGTAAGTCGGATGTCCTTAAGTAGGGGACCGCCTGTACTACAATACTGCCCCCTATGTACAAGAATATAACTACTATAATACTACACCCTATGTACAAGAATATGGCTACTATAATACTACCCCCTATGTACAAGAATATAACTACTATAATACTGCTCCTATGTACAAGAATATAACTATTATAATACTCCCCATATGTACAAGAATAATAACTACTATACTACTACCCCTATGTACAAGAATAAAATTGTTTTAATACTGCCCCTAAGTACAAGAACATAACAACTAAAATACTGCCCTCGATGTACAATAATATAACTACTTTAATACTGTCCCCTGTGTACAAGAATAAAACTACTATTATACTGCCCCCTATGTTCAAGAATATAACTACTTTAATATTGCCCCTATGTACAAGAATATAACTACTATAATACTGCCCCCTATGTACAAGAATATAACTACTATTATACTGACCCCTATGTACAAGACTATAACTACTATAATACTGCCCCCTATGTACAAGAATATAACTACTATAATACTGCCCCCTATGTACAAGAATATAACTACTATAATACTGCCCCCTATGTTCAAGAATATAACTACTTTAATATTGCCCATATGTACAAGAATATAACTACTATAATACTGCCCCCTATGTACAAGAATATAACTACTATTATACTGACCCCTATGTACAAGACTATAACTACTATAATACTGCCCCCTATGTACAAGAATATAACTACTATAATACTGCCCCCTATGTACAAGAATATAACTACTATAATACTGTCCTCTATGTACAAGAATATAACTACTATAATACTGCCCCCTATGTACAAGAATATAACTACTATAATACTGCCCCCTATGTACAAGAATATAACTACTATAATACTGCCCCCTATGTACAAGAATATAACTACTATAATACTGCCTCCTATGTATAACAATATAACTACTATAATACTGCCCCAAGGTCTAGTTTCTTTCCCCCTACTGCACCCAGTCCTATTCCCCCCCTCGACTCATGCCCCCAGTTCTAGTTCCCCCCTTCTGCCCCCAATTCTAGTTTCCTCCTCATGCCCCCAGTTCTATTCCCCCTATACCCTTCTGCCCCAGTTCTATTTTCCCCCCTGCAGCCCCCAGTTCTAGTTCCCCCTAGTTCTCCCCCCTGCTGCCCCCGTTCTAGTTCCCCTCTCCCCCTGCTGCCCCCCTGTTCTAGTTCATCTCTCCCCCCTGCTGCCCCCTGTTCTAGTTTCCATCCCCCCTGCTGCCCCCCTGTTCTAGTTTCCTTCACCTCACTGTTAGCAGTCTGATTCGTGGGAGTCTGTATAGAGGAGGAGCCGGAGGGTCATGTGATGATGACATCACCAAAGGTCCTCCAGCTTCCCCTGTATACAGCAGGAAGCTCCTGCAGCCCCTTACTGCATGCATCTTATTATATTTTTGCCACAAATCGCTGTAAAAATTTAATAAAATCACAGACCTACTGCTCCACTGGAAGCTGCAGGTAGCATTGTGGGGGCCGCACCCTGTGGGTCTGGGTTGTGCAGCCCTGATGTAAAATGATGATGAAAAGAACATAGCTCACATTTACTCCAAAGATGCTTATAACCGTTGTATATAGTAATCCATTCCTTCAGCTATGATACAGCAAATACTGTGTGATATATCATCTCTTAAATGACACACTGAGATCCTAATATTTTATCACCACTTATTTAGCCTGCATGTGATATGTCATTTTGTTGAAAGAAACACTATCATTGAATACAGAAAATATATATGACTGAAAACACACTCTAAAAGTAGAATATATGAATTGCCTTTGTATAATTTAATTCAAGATAAAGCAAATTCTATGGGGCAGAATTATCAAGCTGCCTGAAAGTCAGAATATTTCTAATTGCCCATGGCAACCAATCACAGCTCCCCTTTAAAATATTCATGAGCACTGCAAAAATGAAAGCTGAGCTGTGATTGGTTGCCCCGATAGTGCCCTTTTTCTGTAGCCTTCTTTTAATGTCTTGATAATAATACCTCTTTTTCTATAGCAATCCCCACACACCTATAATGTCCACTTGTGTTTTCCCTGAAATGTCCCCAGCAGTGTTCCCCCCAATGAAATGTCTCAAGCTGCGCCCCCTTAACACAATGTCCCCAACAGTGCTCACCATTAATGAAATGCCCCCAGCAGTGCCCCCCACTAAGGAAATTCCCTGAGCAGTGGTCCCTAATTAAATGTCCCCAGCAGTGCGCCCCAATATATTGCCCCAAGCAATGCCTTCCCCCTAATATAATGCACCCAGCAGTGCTTCCTCCCTAATAAAATACCCCTAGCAGTGCTTCCCCATAATGAAATGCCCCCAGCAGTGCTTCCCCCCCAATGAAATGCCTCCAGCAGTGCTTTTTCCCTAATGAAACACCCCTAGCAGTGCTTCCCCGTAATGAAATGCCCCCAGCAGTGCTTTCCCATAATTAAATGCCCCCAACAGTGCCTCCCCATAATGAAATGCCCCCAGCAGTGCTCCCCCCCAATGAAATGCCCCAGCAGTGCTCCCCCTAAACGAAATGCCCCCAGCAGTGCTTTCCCCCTTATTAAATGCCCCCAACAGTGCTCCCCCTACCCAATGAAATGTTCACAGTGGTGGACCCATAAAAATAATAAAAACAACACCTACCTCTATCGCTCCTTTTCTCCCCGCGGCTCCGACTTCAACTCTCTGGTCGAGGCATGTTTCTTCCGTCTGCCGGCACGCACCTGTTATGATGTAATCAGCGACACTGACGCGTCATAGCGGGTGCTCGTTGGCAGACGTCAAAGACATGCTTCTGCCCTGAACCTGTGGAGAGATGCAGTCAGAGCCATGGGGTGAAGAGGCAAGTACAGTTTATTACTTTTTTTATGGCCATGGACCTGTTGTTCCACGGCCAGGTCTTGGGCCGCGGTTGGGGACTGTCACATTATGTTATCTAGACATCCTTGGTTCTGGTAATGGAAATTACCGTATATACTCGAGTATATGTCGACCCAATTATAAGGTCCCTAATTTTGCCACAAATAACTGGGAAAACATATTGGGGGTCATTTACTAAGGGCCCGATTCGCGTTTTCCCGACGTGTTACCTGAATATTTCCGATTTGCGCCGATTGTACCTGAATTGTCCCGGGATTTTGGCGCACGCGATCGGATTGTGGCGCATCGGTGCCGGCTTGCGCGCGACGGAAATCGGGGGGCGTGGCCGAACAAAAACCCGACGTATTCGGAAAAACCGCTGCATTTAAAAACCGAAAAAGTGTCGCTTAGGAAGCGCTTACCTTCACCTGGTCCGAGGTGGTGCATTCCGGCGCGTCGAGATGATTTTCAGCGCAGCAGCGCCACCTGGTGGACGGCGGAGGAACTACCTTCATAAATCCCGGCCGGACCCGAATCCTGTGCAGAGAACGCGCCGTTGGATCGCGAATGGGCTGGGTAAGTAAATCTGCCCCATTGACTTGAGTATAAGCCTAGGGTGGAAAATGAATTAGTCATAGCCCCCTCAGTAATGAAATGCCCCATGCAGCCAGCCCCCCCCCCACTGATGATGAAATGCCCCATGCAGCCAGCCCCTCCCGTTATGAAATGCCCCATGCAGCCAGCCCCTCCCGTTAAGAAATGCTCCATGCATTACATACTCACCTACTGGCGGTCCCCAGCTCCCCTATGCTTCCTGTGGCTCCTATTCTTTCTTCTCTTTAAGCAGGACACTGAATCATAGTGTGCTGAAAAACTTGGGTCATACACGAGTATATAGGGTATCTTTATTTTATAAAAATGATAGTTCATAGGAGGTTGTAAACAAGTAATGACTCAATAATGTAATTTTAGTGGAATCACTGGGACTCTTCTTAAGACCTTTTGGCTTCCTGGACAACAGATCAGACTACTATTGTATAACAATTGTTGAGATTGTGGGACAGAGTGAATCACTCCCTTCAAATAGACAAATGCAGTGGTCGGGTACAGATATGCTGATAAGACAGGGGTCGGGAACCTATGGCTCGCGAGCCAGATGTGGCTCTTTTGATGGCTGCATCTGGCTCACAGCTGGGGCTCCTATCCAGGGGCGTAACTACAGCCGCAGCTGCTGCTACAGTGCCTGTCAAGAACAGGGTCCCATATTTGGCCGTATGTCCGGGGCCCCTGTTGTGCCCCTGGCTGTAGTTATGCCCCTGGATGTATTCGGCAGAGCAGTGCAGGGGTATGCGGGGTTAATTCAGGGGCGGCACCTCCGTCTCCTTCCCTGCAGCAGCCTCCTCCATGTGTGAGAGAGGGAGGGGGAGGAGACTGTCTGCCTGCAGCCAATCCCAGTGCTGGATGTAGCAGCACGGGAGATTCAGACAGGAGACCAGAGAGCTGCACACTCCAGAGCCATCCAGCACCTGAATAGAAGGATTCAGCAGCCGGGATCAGCCAGAGATAAGTGCTCCCTCCCCCCAGTGTCCAGTCACACTCTGCACTAACCCCTTAGTGTCCTGTGTGCAGGAGCAGCTATGAAGCTCCTAAGTGTCCCTTAAAGACCCCTCTGCATCATCCCCTCATATCTTCCCCCACCACTGCATTTCTACATTAATGTGAGGTTCTGCAGCAGCTTAGACACATGTTGGCATCTGTATAGGGATGTTCTGCAGCGGTTGGCTCATGTTTGGGGATGTTCTGCAGCGGTTGGCGTCTGTATACGGATGTTCTGCAGCGGTTGGCGTCTGTATACGGATGTTCTGCAGCGGTTGGCGCCCCTATAGGGATGTTCTGATAATTTTTGTTCTGATAAATTTTTGATAATTTTTGATAATGTTCTGATAAAGCCCTGATAATCTGTTTTCTACACAGGTTACCAAATTAACTGTTCTTTCACTACTACAGGTTAGGTCGGACTAGCCTGCCCGGTCACACCTATGCTATAACAACTTTGTTAAACCACAAAATCTGCAGCTACTATAGTATGAAATTGCAGTACCTATTTTTTTTTTTAATTTTACTTTTCTTTTAAAGGACACCTGTCATCAGGTCTGTGTCACTTGTCCTGTCACTACTACCTGTTGGAGCAGATCACAAGGATCCCATCTTTATCTAGTTATTTCATACATTAATCATTGTAAAATCATCTATTCTTTATTATGTAAATGAGGCTGGTCACATGGTCAGAGGCAGTGATGTCACCCCTGTTACCCCTCCCCTCTCCTCCCCCTGCTCATGTCTGTGTGTAATGTATAGTATAAATCTGACATGTTCTGCTGTAACATGGCTGCCTGAAGCTGTTGTATCTCTCCTAAACACACACCCACATGCACACACAGGCTGCAGGGGGTGTGGCCACCAGCACCAGGAAGCACATCATTATACAGCCTCACATCATTATACAGGCTGTCAGTCATGCACTGGGGGTGTGGCTGTGCCTCCCACTCATGAATAGAGTGGACAGCTTGAATATGCTAATGCTTCATTGGACATTTCACAGGTCATTTGCATACAGCTTTAGGACCTCATTGCTTAGGTTTACAGGTATGTAGAGGGACAATAAAGGGATAGATGCAATGCTATCTAATTGCAGAATATGAAAATATATTTAGTTTAGGGGGGTTATTTTGCATGACGGGTTCTCTTTAATGAAAATGAAGAAAAAAGTTAATAAAAAATTATATAGATCTAAAAAAGGAAATATATGCACACATTGCTGGACTGAGGTATTGTGGGCCAAACAAAGGCAGAAACCTTGTGGGCCCATGTTCCATCCACAATACCCCCAAGTACGAAGTATCATTAAAACAATCTAACCCAGAAAATTTGCAGAACATCCGTATAATGACGCAAACCGCTGCAGAACATCCCTATACATGAGCCAACCTCTGCAGAACATCCGTATACAGACGCCAACCGCTGCAGAACATCCGTATACAGACGCCAACCGCTGCAGAACATCCCCAAACATGAGCCAACCGCTGCAGAACATCCCTATACAGATGCCAACATGTGTCTAAGCTGCTGCAGAACCTCACATTAATGTAGAAATACAGTGGTGGGGGAAGATATGATAATGCAGAGGGGTCTTTAAGGGACACTTAGGAGCTTCATAGCTGCTCCTGCACACAGGACACTAAGGGGTAAGTGCAGAGTGTGACTGGACACTGGGGGGAGGGAGCACTTATCTCTGGCTGATCCCGGCTGCTGAATCCTTCTATTCAGGTGCTGGATGGCTCCGGAGTGTGCAGCTCTCTGGTCTCCTGTCTGAATCTCCCGCGCTGCTACATCCAGCACTGGGATTGGCTGCAGGCAGACAGTCTCCTCCCCCTCCCTCTCTCACACATGGAGGAGGCTGCTGCAGGGAGGGAGACAGAGGTGCCGCCCCTTAATTAACCCCGCATACCCCTGCACTGCTCTGCCGAATACATCCAGGGGCATAACTACAGCCGGGGGCACAACAGGGGCCCCGGACAAACGGCCAAATATGGGACCCTGTTCTTGACAGACACTGTAGCAGCAGCTGCGGCTGTAGTTACGCCCCTGGATAGGAGCCCCGGCTGCGAGCCAGTTGCAGCCATCAAAAGAGCCATATCTGGCTCGCGAGTCATAGGTTCCCGACCCCTGCAATAGATGATGTGTGATGAGAATTACGTATGATGAGGTTTAGGAAAGGCTTGAGATATTCAATATAATAGTAGATCGATTAGGGTCAGAAGGGAAGGGCTTGAGCTATTTTTTACCAGATTTTAAAGTGCTTAGGGAGCCTATTTTTGGAGTCTTGGGTTTTTCCCAGAATTAGGCTACATGCACACTGCCGTGTGCCCGCCACACCGTAGCATGGCGGGAACACGGCAGCACGGGGAGAGGAGGAGGATGTGAGCGCCGCTCGCCCCCACCCTTCTCCATAGGAACATATAGCGCACGGCGCCGTAATACGAGAAATAATAGGACATGTAAGGAGGGAATCATTTGTCTACATTTACTAATGGCCGTGCACCAGTTTTTTGCACGTTCTTTCTAGTGTAAACTGCTTGCACAAGTATTTAAGAAGTGTCTGCACCACATTGGTGGCGCCTGCAACTGTTTTTTGGCGCGGCTGCACTAGTCTTCATGCAACATAAATTTCTCCACTGAAAAAGGTGTTCCAGTGCTCAGCCGGACCGTGCTCTACATTTAACATGCAAAGTACAACAGAAATGTGTTGCACTGCCCATATTAAATGTGTACCAAATAAAAGTGGTTCACTCTGTCGGAGCAGTGCAGAGGGCTTCAGATTCATGTAGAACGTGCGCCACAAATCCTGAATCTTGTGCCCCTCTGCACAATACACAGGCGAACTGCAGATTGTACAGTTTGCACTTGTCTCAGTAAATGTGCCCTATTGTATCACCAAAGAAATTAATTTTGCTGCTTCATTTGGCTAATTTCAGGGGGCTACAGTGTTTCTGATTTAAAAACTGCAGGATTACTTTTTATGAATTCATTAGACATTTCTAGATAACAATCATAGTTTCATGCCTACAAACATAGGGGGTCATTTACTAAGGGCCCGAATCGCGTTTTCCCGATGTGTTACCCGAATATTTCCGATTTGCGCCGAGTTTCCTTGAATTGCCCCGGGATTGTGGCGCACGGGTTTGGATTGTGTCGCGCGCGCACCAGCTTCCCTGCGCCACAAATAGGGGGCGTGGTTTTCGAGCAACCCGAATTATTCGGACAAGCCCCTGAATTTAAAAACCGAATTGTGTCGCATAAGGACCGCTTACCTTCACCTGGTCCAGCTCGGTGCATTCCGGCGCGATGAGTTTACTTTCAGCGCAGCAGCGCCACCTGGTGGACGGCGGAAGAACTACCTTATTAAATCCCGGCCGGACCCGAATCCAGAGCGGAGAAGCCGCCGCTGGAACGCGAATGGACCGGGTAAGTAAATGTGCCCCATAGTGTTTCATTTGCTCTAAAAATGAAATTCTATATTTGCATAACTAGGGTGTGAAAAGTAATTTGTACAGTCCAGAAGCTTAATTAATTTAATAGTAGGCAAGTATGACCTTGAAGCTAAAGTGTGCAGATAAGTAAGGTAAACAAACGCATAATGAATCTAAGAATATGTGGAAAGGTTTTCACACATCTTCAAGCATTTCTACAAGCAAAGCCTAATTACATGCATTACACAGCCACCTAGGCTTTTTAGTATGTTGCAAAGTTGTGGATTTTACTTGACTTGTTAGAAGCAAAAAAACTACTTAAAATAATTTTGCATTCTACATGATTTTATTGGTCTATTCTCTATATTCGAAATATTACATACATACTTATATACTGCAGGGGAAGGGAACCTATGGCTCGGGAGCCATATGTGGCTATTTTGATGGCTGCATCTGGCTCTCAGACAAATCATTGATTAATAGCGATCGGCAGTGTGTATATCTAAGACACACAGTGATGATCACTGGAAGCAGGCAGGGATGTTACCACTGCCTGCACCCTTTGTGTGACAAAGGTGCCATTGCTGCACCATTGCTTAGGTGACAGGGCCCGTGTCATAGAGTAGCACAGCATCCACTCCTCTCTATGACCCAAGCAACAATGGCAGCGGAGTCTGGGTAATAGAGAAGAGCGCGGGAATGATGAGAAGACGCTGAAGGGAGAGCAGGTAGGTGAGTATTCGCTTTTTTTTGCTGTGACTGTCTATCTACTGGGGGCATGTGCTGGAGCTACCTATCTACTGGGGGCAATTAGGTGCTGGCACTACCTATCTACTGGGAGGCATGTGCTGTGACGGCCTATCTACTGGGGGCAAGTATGTGCTGCCACTACCTATCTACTGGGAGGCATGTGCTGTGACTGCCTAACTTCTGGGGGCAAGTATGTGCTGGCACTACCTATCTACTGGGAGGCATGTGCTGTGACTACCTATCTACTGGGTCCTGGGGGCATGTGATGGGGCTAACTGTCTACTGGGAGAAATTTTCTATGGCTACCTATCTACTGGAGACATGTGCTATGACTACCTATCTACCTTGGGCATGTGCTGTGGCTACCTATCTATTGGGGAGCGTGTGCTGTGGCTACCTATCTACTGGGGAGCATGTGCTGTAACTACCTATTTACTGGGGAGCATGCGCTGTGACTATCTATCTACTTGGGGGCATGTGCTGGGGCTAGCTGTCTATTTGGGTGCATGTGCTGGGCTACATATGTACTGGGGGGCATGTGCTGGAGCTATCTACTGGGGGCATGTGCTGAGGCTACCTATCTACTGGGGGCATGCGCTGTTGCTACCTATTTACTGGGGGTCATGTGATGTGGCTACTTTTCTACCGGGGGCATGTACTGGGGCGACCTATCTACTTGGGGCATGTGCTGTGGCTACCAATTTACTGGGGGGGGCATGTGCTGGGGCTACCTATCAATTGGGGGCATGTGCTAAGGCTACCCATTTACTGGGGGCCATGTACTGGGGCTACCTAACTACTGGGGGGCATGTGCTGTGGCTACCTATTTACGTGGACCATGTACTGGGGCAACCTATCTACTAGAGGGGAAGTGCTGTGGCTACCTATCTACTTGGGGGGCCATGTACTGTGGCTACCTATCTACTGGGGGACATGTGCCGTGGCTACCTATCTACTGAGAGGCATGTGCATATTGTATGGCTCTCACAGAATTACATTTTAAAATATGTGGTGTTCATGGCTCTCTCAGCCAAAAAGGTTCCTGACCCCCTGGATTAAAACATCCTGCTAAAAAAACCAATCACACTTAGTGGCATGCTATGCTATGCTATGTGGAACCTGCATAAAATATGTTCTATTCTTCAGGTTCTTTTAATAGCAGCAGAAGTAAATCGGTCATCAGGAATGGCATTTGTATAGGATGACAGGTTCCAATAGCTTTTTGCATGTTGAAAAAAATTACTTTGTCATGAATTTGAATAATTCCACTGATGTCTAAAGAGGACCTGTCACCCACAAATCGGGCACTAGGAGCTGCTCACTAAGGTAAGCAGCTCCTAGTGCTTAAACAAACGCAGCAGTCTTAGAAGGATAGCGTTACAGGAAACCTCTGGTAACGCTATCTAACACTGTGGGGAAGTACAATGTATTCATGAGGGGGCGGGGTTGGCATGGTTAGGGGCGGTAACGTGACAGTCACCACCAGCCTATGGAGCGAGCGGGGTGGTCTGGGGTAGAGGCAGCACTTCGGACCACACCTAATGAATATATCGGACAGCTTTGCGAGCGGTCCGACGATTAATGGTGTCCTTCTAACACTGCGGCGTTTGTTCAAGCACTAGGAGCTGCTTACCTTAGTAAGAAGCTCCTAGTGCCCGATTTATGGGTGACAGGTCCTCTTTAATAAGTTATTTTACATTACCTGGCTCTCTGCCAGCAACATGTGATGAGTCCAGGGAAGTTGGGGGTTGGGAAGGGCTACAATGGCACTGTGGTCTTCTCCTCAATGGCTCTTCCCAACCTCACTCATTGTCCTCCCCTTGATGAATGATGACCAATGAGTAATAAGGTGGGAAGGTTCCTTTTAAGCATTGTAAAAATATCAACAATAAGTTTTATGCCACAAGTTGACAAACACCTCTTTACCTCTCTAAGGACATAATTAGAGGTTTCCCACTATGTTTAATGTTTTTTGCAATGCATGGGGAACAGGAAATTAGGTAATTCACCAATAGGGATCTATTAAATGTTCTCTGGATATGTAAAGTACTGGTTCATAAATGGGTTTCTCTTCATCAGCCAGACATTCTTGTCCATACAATGGCCAGAAATGGTGGGTGTGACTTCTAACGTCCATAATCAATCTATCTTCCAAAACCTTAGAGTAGTATTTATGAATACAATAGCCAGTATTACAGGAATATACATAGCAGATATATTTAGAATCAATTAAAAACTGTATAAAAAGTAAGTAAGATTATGTGGGGGAGCTACTCTTGCTAAATGTTCCGGACATGAGTTGTTTCTAGTTGTTTCTGGATAGTGAAAATGTTTCAGAATGTCTTAAGATTGCTCAGATTTTGGGGCATCCCACTGCTCGGTCTCTAACCCATAATAACATGTTATAGCCTTTTGCAGCAAGACCTTGAATACATGAAGCACATGAGAATTGTTATACAATTCGACTTCCTCTTGATATAACAATTTACCTTTTTAAAAGGCTTTGGGATGTCAAGTTTTACATATGGCAATCTAGTCATCAATCATTTTATCCATTTCATTCTTAATGTGTTCAAATTTCTTGGATTTGTTTTGTAAACTAAATCCCTACCTTTAGAGGGCTCCGTAGAGAAGAGCTACTTCATTTTAGAGTACACGGATGATGATTTTTCTTTATGCTCTTTGGTCTTTTTCTGTTAGAATCCAACAATGAAGTTTAGATTGAAGTCAATGGTAAATAATGATATAAGATCTGTTAGCAAGGATGAGCAGACCCGAACCACAAAATTCCATTGTTCTTTATTAGAAGTTCGGGGGCGGATCAGGTTCACCCCGAGTCGGACAGGCCCAGCAGAGTACCAGAGAAACCTTCGGTGGGCCCCGAGTCACTTACACACTTAAAGAGTATCTGTGATCAGGCACTGGAGGACGCTGTTTCTGCCCTGTAATGGATGTTCATGGGGGAGATGGGGGGCCCTGTAATGGATGCTGTGGGGGGGATGGGTAAGAGTGGGCCCTGTAATAGATTCTGTGGGGGGACGGGGCCCTGTAATAGATTCTGTGGCGGGACAGGGCCCTGTAATAGATTCTGTGGCGGGACAGGGCCCTGTAATAGATTCTGTGGGGGGACGGGGCCCTGTAATAGATGCTGTGGGAGGACTGGGCCCTGTAATAGATGCTGTGGGGGGGGGGGCACTTTAGAATGGATGCTGTGAGGGACACAGCCATTCATGGAGCTACAGCCGCAGTACACAGCCATACATGGAGCTACAGCCACAGTACACAGACATACATGGAGCTACAGCCACAGTACACAGCCATACATGGAGCTACAGCCACAGTACACAGACATACATGGAGCTACAGCCACAGTACACAGCCATACATGGAGCTGCAGCAGCAGTGCACAGCCATACATGGAGCTACAGCCACAGTACACAGCCATACATGGAGCTACAGCCACAGTACACAGACATACATGGAGCTACAGCCACAGTACACAGCCATACATGGAGCTACAGCCACAGTACACAGCCATACATGGAGCTACAGCCACAGTACACAGACATACATGGAGCTACAGCCACAGTACACAGCCATACATGGAGCTACAGCCGCAGTACACAGCCATACATGGAGTTACAGCCACAGTACACAGCCACACATGGAGCTACAGCAGCAGTACACAGCCACACATGGAGCTACAGCCACAGTACACAGCCACACATGGAGCTACAGCCACAGTACACAGTCATACATGGAGCTACCCAGTTGTCACATTGTGCATACATATACGGAGATGCTCAGATGCTCAATCCAGGATTTGGAGAAAAATGTGTCTTAGAATTGTTATTTCATGGAGAGTGAGAGTATTGCAGAGCCCCTGTGTATACCTTGTATGTGACTACTATATAGTCACTGTTTAGCACGCTCTAGATTTTGCTCTTAGGTCTCTCTCATCTAAAGGTTGGTAGATACACTAACCATATCTTCCCTGCCTGGGGCTTCCAGCACAGTAATGTCCCCTGTGTTGTTATGACCAAGGTTGTCGTTGGCAATGTACAAATGTTGTATTTTGTATGGTTCTGTATGTGTGTACTGAGCTTTGCTGGAGAGCTGAATTTATTTACTGAGTTTTGCAGTGCAGTTTTTAGACAGTTTTGCAACAAATATGACCAAAGGGGCTGTTCCTCAGGACCAGTATCAAAATTGCCCAAAAATCAGGCTTATTTTTTATGCAATTTAAACCAACTAATAGAATGTGCAAATTTATACTAAAATGACTTATACTACAACATATTTATCATCCAGGTTCACCCCAATGGCCATTAATGCTCATGATTGGTGCTAACTTTGCCAGTGGCATTTAAATGGCATTGTCGCTCCCCAGTTACATAATCACAATTAACAATCCTCCCCAAATTGGTGGTGCATATTGCTGCCACCATGTTAATGTATGCGCAACAGCAAACAGTTTTGCCAGCGGCATGTAAATAGTTAAACTGGGACTCAAACAGGGTTTTAAAATTCTGGTTCAGCTAAACCTGAATATTAACATGTTGGCTCATCACGTGTTGTTAGGGCATAAAGCAAAATAGCAAATACTATTGGCAGGCTCATTATTTGGAGTTCTTTAAATTACTTAGTTGCATTTGAGTTTGTCCCAATCGGACAGACAACAGTCAACAGTTGGTCTTGTTATGTCCCTGTTTGAGTAGCAGTGTTGTTGTTGGATTTACAGGCCCCCTAGATAATGTACACATTCAGCCGAAGCACAAGACAACTCCATAGCAATGCATTAGTCATGCAGTAAATACCACAAATACATATTAAACATATTGGGGCAGATTTACTTACCCGGTCCATTCGCGATCCAGCGGCACATTCTCTGCGGTGGATTCGGGTCCGTCCGGGATTCACTAAGGTAGTTCTTCTGAAGTCCACCAGGTAGCGCTGCTGCACTGAAGTCCGCCGACGCCCGCCAGAATGCACTGAAGTACACCGGCCTATTCCTAGTGAAGGTAAGCGCGAGTCCCGCAACACTTTTTTTTTTTTTAATGCGGCGTTTTTTCCGAATCCGTCGGGTTTTCGTTCGGCCACGCCCCCCGATTTCTGTCGCGTGCATACCAGCGCCAATGCGCCACAATCCGTTCGCGTGCACCAAAATCCCGGGGCAATCCAGGGAAAATCGTCGCAAATCGGAAATATTCGGGTAACACATCGCTCTAAATCCTCCCCTTTCTACATGTTCTACCTCTTCCTGCAGTCCCAAGAATGTGTTGCTTTAAAATAGCACTGAGAGCAACATTTCTTGAGTCGCCTGGGAGTGCAGTATGATTCTTTGAGTTCTATGTCGAGTGCCATGTTGAAGGCTTGGGTGCCCAAAAAGAGGACCCCGAGTGCCATCTCTGGTACCCGTGCCACTACTGTCCTAGTTAGTCATTGTGATTGGCTTATATACATAATCTACCGATCTCAAGAACAAAAAGCCAATTTAACAAACCTGTATAATAAAATAATGTCTTTATTAAATAATGCGGCCGCATATACATCCCCACAGACAGGCGTGTGAATGAGTCCTAACACTGGGTACATATTGTGCTGATACAAAAAAGTGCTTAGTGTCAATGCAGCTATAGCCCAGGCTCAAGTAAAGCATACAGTGCTTGTGCTTGTCTATATATAAAAGCCCTGCACACTACATAAAAGAATGATAATGACACATTGGGCCACATGTTTCATAGTTTTGTCTCTCTGTGGTGAACTTTTGAGACATTTGGGGGCTCTTTTTGGCACCTTATGTATGATCCAGTCTTTTTACTTGTGATACATGTTCAGGCTTTCCTATCCTGGCAGGCACAAATTTTGGCTTCTTTTTGCGACTTTTTGTTGTAAATGTCTTAAATCCACATGGACACAAGCCACGTGAGGGGGTTATATACAGGAGACGACACAAGCCACGTGAGGGGGTTATATACAGGACTGGACACAAGCCATGTGAGGGGTTATATACAGGAGAGGACACAAGCCATGTGAGGGGTTATATACAGGAGAGGACACAAGCCATGTGAGGGGTTATATACAGGAATGGACACAAGCCACGTGAGGGGGTTATATACAGGAGTGGACACAAGCCATGTGAGGGGGTTATATGCAGGAGAGGACACAAGCCATGTGAGGGGTTATATACAGGAGTGGACACAAGCCATGTGAGGGGTTATATACAGGAGAGGACACAAGCCATGTGAGGGGGTTATATACAGGAGAGGACACAAGCCACGTGAGGGAGTTATATACAGGAGAGGACACAAGCCATGTGAGGGGGTTATATACAGGAGTGGATACAAGCCACGTGAGGGGGTTATATACAGGAGAGGACACAAGCCACGTGAGGGGGTTATATACAGGAGTGGATACAAGCCACGTGAGGGGGTTATATACAGGAGAGGACACAAGCCATGTGAGGGGGTTATATACAGGAGAGGACACGAGCCATGTGAGGGGTTATATACAGGAGTGGACACAAGCCACGTGAGGGGGTTATATGCAGGAGTGGATACAAGCCACGTGAGGGGGTTATATACAGGAGTGGACACAAGCCATGTGAGAGGTTTAAATGCAGGACACTACTGTTCATTTGGGATTTAACATTTAGCATTTTTAATGCATTTTGAAACCTATTACAACAGCTGAGGAGAGGTGATTTTCCTAAATACATTACTGTTAACATTTGAATTTACAAAATGCATAGTAAATGAAATGTTAACACATGATTTAATGTGGCATTTATATTGCGTTTTGTAAACGCACATGTTATTAGTAATGAAATAAGGCAAATCACCTATCCTCTGCTGTTGTAATTAGTTTTAATTAAGATTTTAGTTAAAATCCAGTCCATGAAAAAAAAACCCTTCCTTTGCACCTGCTGTGGACCAGGTGTAGATTTGCGCAAAAGTCGCACGGAACATCTGGAAAACAATAATATATAAGGCACACTGCACAAAGGCGCAGACAAAGTGCACTTGAAAAAGAATAGGGTTAAAAGTCACAAAAATGGCACAAAAACAGCAAAAGTCATTAAAATTTGACTATTTGCTTAGCTGAAACTATGATACATGTTCCCCATTGTAGTGTTCACAATGAGAATATATTACACCTACCCATTATCCAAGTCCCACCTGTTGTCTATCATAAGTTTCCCCAACGTGCGCTTCGGCGCTAGCCTTCGTCTGATCTATTGAACTATGATTTATTTATATATCTGATGTCTATATAAACAGCCATAAAAGATGTTGTGAATTTCTCAGAATGCATTACCTGGTACAATTGAAGATAGAAGAGAAATAGTAGAAATAGTTTTTTTTTGCCCTCAAAACCCTATATCAATGTGCTTAGTGCCTCTTGATTTATAAAATACTGTCTGCATTTTCTTGCTCCTTCTGCCCCATACTCTTCACAACATAGAACTTACTCCTCTCTCAATAGGGATGATATACTATGCCTTCTACGCCAGTTTGCTGGCAGAGAAATTATGGATAAAGCCCAATCTTTTTTCTGCGCTGCCTGCCACTTTGGGCATGATGGGGCAGAAAGTAAGTCGGGTAAAGGCATGAAAGCCCCAGCACACCGGATTTACTATAGTCTTTGCCAGAAAATAGGCTGAAACTATTGCTCTCTGCATAATGAAATGAGGTCAGAGCTGGCAGAAATTCATTTCAGAGCAGTGTTTTTACTCTATTATTTACTTTTAACTAAAGATTATAATGGGAAAAAGAAATGGCAAATCTTAATTTCACTATCACAATTAACCCTATCACAGGGCTGTTTGCAGTACTAATTAACTGTAACTTCTTAAATATTTCTCAACATAAGGGATTTATAAATAAAATATCAGGTTGATTTCCATTCGCATTAACATAGATGCCTGCATTAAAACATATTTGTTGAAAAACAGAACATTTACAAGAAACCTGTAAAGCGGAAAAAGATAATTTTCAATAAACACTAAACAAAACTGTGGTGAAAATTGTTCACACTTTATTTTCTAGGTCATGTGTGCCTTGAATTATGTGAATCATATTCACACCTCAGATAGGTGCAAGCTACAAATTAAAACCTGTTCCTAGGTAAAAGTTACAATGACTGCACTTTTTGAAGCTTCTAAAGAAGATAAAAAATATTTTTTACAAATTAAACTATAACTTAAATGAAAAGTCTAGACCTCTAGGCTCTGGCAGCAATGACTATTCCCTTAGCACATATCACTTATTTATTCTGTATTGCTAATGATATATACACCTTTGATTAATTGTGGTCTTATGTTATTGTTGTAGCCAAATAGCATACGATTGACCAGTTTCAGCAAAAAGCTGTGGAGCTGTGCACCTGTGGAATATCACATGATCATGGACACTTTTTTATTCACAGCAACTAAATAATGAGGATTCCAATAAAATGATAGCAAGCGGTGATCTGGAAAACCATGAAGAATTCAAAAAGAAAGCATAATGGAAAATAGAATATTTTTTCAATAAAAAATCAATAATGTTTGTTTGTGAAAACTGGCCCTTTCCTATTTTCTCATTTCCATTTTTCACTCCCCACCTTCAAAAATCTATAACTTTTTGATTTTTACACGTAAAGAGCTGTGTGATTGCTTTTTTTCTGCGTAACAAATTGCACTTCATAGTGATGGTATTGAATATTCCATGCCATGTACTGGGAAGCAGGAAAAAAATTCCTAATGCAGTGAAAAAGGTGAAAAAACGCATTTGCTCCATTTTCTTGGGGGCTTGGATATTACGGCTTTCACTGAGCGCCCCAAATGAAATGTCTACTTTATTCTTTGGATTTGTACTATTACGGGGATACCATATTTGTATAGCTTTTATAATGTTTTCATACATTTACAAAAAATTTTTTTTATTTTGCCATGGGGATTTTCCTCCTCATTCATTACAATGTGCTATCAGCACATTGTAATGAAGAGATTAAAATGAAATAGCCTCGGGTCTTCGGAAGACCTGAGGCTAAGATGGAGACAGATCGCAGCTCCCCGATGATGTCACGGGGAGCGATGATCCTAAGCAAGATGGCGGCGCTACTAAGTATTACCACAAGTGCCAAAAATACCTTGCCTAAAGTAAATGAACCCCAGACCACCACCACAGCACCCTGACGTACGTTTCGCCGTCGCTTCCTAAAGGGGGTGTGCTGTGGCATGGCGGGTGGAGGATATATTTACCCTCACTGACATAGCCAGCTGACCATTATTGGCCAATGAAATATCTACATCCTTATGAGTACTATGCATCCTACCAGATATGACAGATTTGTCAGCCAGGCTTTCAGCAAATGTCTTCCCAGGACAGTGGGGGATGGGGAGTGACGAGACTGCCATGTTGATCACACCTC
This sequence comes from Engystomops pustulosus, assembly GCF_040894005.1. NCBI lineage: Eukaryota > Metazoa > Chordata > Amphibia > Anura > Leptodactylidae > Engystomops > Engystomops pustulosus. The sequence continues at coordinate 241,146,541 of NC_092411.1, forward strand.
ATTCTCTTTACTGACCCAACTATCGACTTGTATAGATGGAGGTGGTTTGCAGAGTAGGGTTATTTATAATATTATGTGCATGCTAGATTATATTGTAAAACTGAGCAGCTGCCTGGGGGAAGGTGCACTTTGTGTGTGAGCGTGAGAGCAGAGTGTAGACTGTACAGAGCAGACATGCTGCAGCTGCTTCCTGTAATCACTGAGCAGAGAAGAAGGAACAAATTACATAGGCCTCACCCTCACTCTTTCCAGACTCTCAGGTCCATAGAGTTGAACTCTACGCACTGTCCTTAGCAACCAAAATGCTTAGCAGAAGCAAGAAAGCGTGAGGGACACAGAAAACAGATAAAGGGCTGCAATGAGTTACTGAAAGGGGTTTTCCCATTTCATGAAATCAATGTTATTGGTTGTTTATACAATTTCCCAATATACCTTCTGCATCAATTCCTCACAGATTTCTAGATCTATGCTTGTTGTCCTGCTATAGAATATTTCTATGATTACTTCCAGTGGACAGAAATCTGATCATCTGTCCACTGGAAGTAAACATAGAAGCTTTCTATAGAATGACAGCAAGCAGAGATTTGGAAAACCATGAGGAATTGATACAGAAAGTTTAAGGGAAAATTGCATAATTTTGATAATATAAACAATATTATTAATTTGCTTTGATGGGAGCACCGCTTTAATTTATATAGGGAAAATTGATCTATTTTATTTATTAAAATTTTCAGCTTTTGCAGCTGAAAATTTTTATAAGCTTTACAATTACTCTTTAAGTTTGTGTCTTGCACCCTGACTTGTGCTTGGATACCAGACTCAGGTTCCTGGAAGACTAAAAATCAGATTCTAAATCTGAATCTATGCTTATCACAGCCTGGCCATCATGCAGGTATTCATAATACCTGCCTTAAGATTGGTCTCCTCCTAGACCACGTTTGCTTATTCTCTCTGTGCCCCAAATTCATGTTTCCTATCCTGCTTGGAGTCAATTGTCACTAACACTACAGGGCTACCCCTGGAGGTAATGTCATGCCCCCCCCCCCCCTATTTACCCTTTAACGCCCATAGAAGGATCTATACTGCACAGGAAATTTGGTGTAACCATCCATTGCCTTTAACTACCATCAATTCTTCTAGTATAGACAAAGCTTATTCCGACCCATGTTTATCTGATATTGGAATACCTTCAAGTGAGAGGACATGGGATGTGAATATGTATTCAGATACAAGTATATTTTTGAAGAGAAAGAATTAAATAATGAACATAAAAATCTGGCGGAGAAGTCATCGTAGATCTGCCACAATAGCTAATTACTGCATAAATGCTTTATTAGGAAGGAGGCTCCAGATAGAAAAGTGATGAAGGGATATTTATTATATACTGGTTGGTGGAGACTTCTTGTCTTCAGTAATTTTTTGCCATGTTTACAAGTACATCTATTTTAATCTATTTATGAGAAACTACATTAATACTACATCTTTCAGTATAATCATTTCTATAAATTCTTAAAAGTTACTATACCTTAGTAACAATTTAAGATAGAAGATGATATTCAAGTATAAACCAAAGTATGAAAACCAAGAATGCTCGAATAAGTAAATTCAATGTACTGAAAGCTGTCATGTACTGTAGTGTATGTCTTCTAACCTCCTGGCTATGTGTTCCTTGTGAAATGTTTTATCTCATGATATTCTTGTTACCTTGACAGCATCGGGATTTTGTCTTTTCTCCCCTCTGTTACTCTACAGGTGGTTACAATTTAATAACTTTTGTATTTCTCGATTCTGCTATTTTAGCAGAGATCCTATTGATACAGTCATTTTGTCGATGCGCTGTACTTTCAGGGTACAGAAATGATCTTTAATGCATGTTAAATTGTTGCATTTATTTAGAAAAAGTGAACACAAACTTTATTGCTCTTTGTGATGGAGAGTGATCGGTTTATAAAGCTCTAACTGTTCCTGAAAATTAATTCAAAGTAATTTTAGAAATTCAAGATTTATATTGACTTTCCGAAAATATGAATTCTTACTAATCATCACTATAAGTATGTCATAAAAATATAAATCTACCCTAAGTCAACGTTGGGAAGCATGAAAATGTGTTTTCCAAGGTGTTAAATGGAAAACAATGCCTCCTTTTGCTTACTGAAAGGCAGCCCCCTTAACACTAAGTATGACCTACAAGAATTCTAAGAACATAAGCCAAACCAGTATATCTATTGAAAATGAAAGAGATGCTCAATTGTGGGCAGCACTGTTTTCCATTTAACACCTTGGAAAACATATTTGCATACTTCCAAGACTTTCCTAGTGGAGAATTCATGGTTTTTAGTCTCCACACGCGTATAAGGCGGCCCTAATTGGCAATCTCTCCGTAAGGAGAACACCTACTGTCTGACCCTAGTCAATAGCCTCTCACTCCACCAAACCAGTTCTCTACGCTGTACTGAGAAGACCCAACCGGGTCAAAATAGTGCTGTCTACAGTAGGGAGTCTGTTCCTTCTGGAATAGATATACTGGTTGGGCTTAATCCTACATCATGTTCTTCAGCTTTTGTCTGTCATACTTGGTGTTAAGGGGGCTGCCTTTTAAAAGTAGCAAAAGGCATTGGGGCAGATTTATCAAGTGTCTGAAAGTCAGAATATTTCTAGCTGCCCATGGCAACCAATCACAGTTCCACTTTAAAATATTCATGAGCACTGGTAAAATGAAAGCTGAGTTGTGATTGGTTGCCATGGGCAACTAGAAATATTCTGACTTTCAGACACCTGATAAATCTTCTCTTAATGCCTTTTGCTACTTTGAAAGGCAGCCCCCTTAACACCAAGTATGACAGACATACATTCATTTTACCAGTGCTCATGAATATTTAAAAGGGGAACTGTGATTGGTTGCCATGGGCAACTAGAAATATTCTGACTTTTAGACAATTGATAAATCTGCCCCATTGTTTTCCATTTAACACCTTGGAAAACATATTTGCATTCTTCCCAGAATTCCCTAGTACAGCATCTATGGCTTTAAGTCTCCACATGCCTATAAGGTGACCTTACTTGGCAAACTCTCCATAAGGAGAACTCTTACCTTCTGACCCTAAGTCAACGTTGGCGAACTTGTTTTTCGGAAACCATATATGCAGAAATTGTAAAAGTGAAATCCGGCTCACCAGTCAGACGGCTTCTTCCAGCGCACAGGTATAAGGAGATCCCCCATGGACTCGGGGCAGTAGCACATATATATAGAAAGGACCAGCGCTTCAGAAGAACGTAGCGTTGAAAAATATTTCTCTTTATTCACCTCTTTAAAAGCATATGGAATGGCAGAGTGCACAACACAATGGTAACACAGGAAAAATCCGACGCGTTTCGCTCAGAAGAGCTTAATCATCCATGATTAAGCTCTTCTGAGCGAAACGCGTCGGATTTTTCCTGTGTTACCATTGTGTTGTGCACTCTGCCATTCCATATGCTTTTAAAGAGGTGAATAAAGAGAAATATTTTTCAACGCTACGTTCTTCTGAAGCGCTGGTCCTTTCTATATATATATGCAGAAATTGTATTTCAGGGTAATTCAGGATCAGAAACAGAAGAGGTATTCGTTTTTGATTAATAAAAAGGGAACATTGCAACCAAGTCTATACTGTTGGTAGACTTTTTGTAAATTTTTTGTGAACTTTGCATTTCTTACTAGAGAAGAGTGAATCTATTTGATGATTGGAAGATTCGGTACAATTCTGATTTTTTAGGCATTGAATCAAACCTGACTATAATCTGATTAACGTTTTAGAGTTCTAGTGTCCCAAAACGTTTGATCTTTAAAAATATAAAAATGATTTCTTATGTTGGTGAAAAGGGATCAAAATGTAATATAATCCCCAAATAGTATAAATGCAAAATGTCAGCGTGTCCCGCAAAATATGACACCTTCATAGGTCTGTGGAAGTTAGTGGCAAGTAGAAGTGGTTAAAGGAAATCTACCATCTAATGAAGCATGATAAACCTGGGGCATTTACTCCTAGATCCAGGCACTGTGACTGTGGAAATGTAATTCTACTTTTTGTATACATGGCCTCCTTCCATATGCTTATGAGACAGAAGGGTACTGGAGGGCTCCATGTTGCAGCTATACACTATGTTACACTATGTGTATGTGTGTGCTAACTCACTGCTGTCAAGGGGGCAGGGTACTGGGCGAGATGTGCTCCTGCACAGTGTAAAAGCAGTTTGCCTGGTTTATCATGCATGATTTTGATGGAAGACTTTCTTTAATATCTGTTAAAAGAGAAGTTTATTCTAAATATTTGGTACGATAAAGACAGGGGCGTAACTACAGAGGTAGCAGCCATATCATCTGCTATATGTGTGTATTTGTGATGTGTATATGATCTAAATGTATATGCATATTGGATGTGTATATGTTGTTATGTCTGTGTATATGGTGTGTATAAACTCTATGTATATTTTTGAAGGTGTAAATGGGGTGCCTTTCAGAAGTTCTCTATGGAGCCCTAACTCTCCTAGTTACACCACTGGATAGAGATACACTTTGTTGTATCTTAGTACAGCTTTTGCCAGGAGGGAATGATCACAGCTGGTACAGACTGTAACCCAATCCTTTTTAAAGCTGGAATTGTATGTTCTTTTGGTCCTGTACAATAATGTACGTTAATTCAATTTCCCATTAAGATATTGACCCTTCAAATTAAAAAGATCTTAGAATGGAAGGTGGAACCAAGCTCCAATGTTTACACATAAATGTCCACTGCCAAAATTATGTTTATGCTATTAGTCAATATCTAGTTTTTATTATACTACTCTGGAAATCTCTTAGACAGTACCCATTGAAAAATATATTTAGCCAAAAGGATCCTTCATCCACAGAGAAGTGCACATTATATAATGATTCAGTCAACCCCCTGGCAGCCAATCATCTTAGTACATTTTACACAGACTAATGTGAAGCCTAGAACTAGGAACAGACTTTAATATTACAATTTTTTTCATTTTTTTCACCCACTGCACTACAGCACTGCTCAAGGAAAAGTTGTTAAAATGCCGATGATATGACAACTATTTCTCTATGTAGTATCGTAAGAAAAATAGGTACTCGTGAAATTAAATATTTATTGCTTCTAGGAATAATCTACCGCACAACATATGGATGAGCTTTTTCATTATGACAAGATATTTGGATTTATCTACATGTACATATGTTGAAAAGTACAAACAAAAATAGCCCCTAAATATTTTATTTTTGTGTTGTGGAACTATCAATTGTAAATTTGCATTTTACCGAGCACTTTTAACAATCACTGTATAAGAAAAGCACATTTTCCTCCCCTCCACATTGCCCGCAGGAGCAGAGCCATCATGCTTGATACATGTTGACTATTTTCACTGCAATCAGCCAAAGCTATTTCATGTTGGCTTTAGGGTAATGAATTTATTGTTTGTATTGATTTGTTTTATTATAAAATAATGAATCTTAATATATAAAGCAGATTCTTTGGGGCACTGTGAAATTAGGTTTTTCATCTTTACTTGTTTTTCACCAATCTTGTGAGTCTAAATAATCTACTCATTCTCTGTTCTGCTCAACCGGGACTATACATACTTAAGAAACCTGCTCTAAAAGTCTCCAGTATGAAAAGTAAACCACAATGCATAAAGCAAAAGATTTTGTAAATTCTTTTAAGATCTAAGAGGACATGCAGTATGCAAATTATACATCATATATATATATATATATATATATATATATATATATTAACATTATAACAAGTATAAATTTTAATATAAATATACAATATATACATTTGATATAATATTGATATTATAAAAATCATTTTAGACTTTGTAAGAAAACAATACATTAAGATATTGCTATAGTGTTCAGGACCTTAACCCCTTAACGTTTTAGGATGTACATGGATTTATGAAGAGGGTGCCTATCGGAATGCTCAGAGCTCAGGCCCCATTCCTGATACCAGGCACACATGGAAATTGCACAGGAAGAGGAGCGGCTGCTGCAAAGTGACTAAGGTAGCTACAGTGCAGTCCCCTGTGACTAAGATACCTACAGTTGGGGGTCCTGTCATTAAACTGGCTAAGTGCGGTTATTGTGACTAAGGTGGTTACCATTGGGGGACCTTGTGACTAATCTGGCTACACAGTGGGGGGTCCTGTGACTAAGGGGGCCATGTGATTAGGATGGTTACAGTGGGGGGGCATGTGACTAAGGTGGCTACATTAGGGCCATGTGACTAAGGAGGCTACGCTAGGTTTCATTTGACTAAAGTGGCTATAGTGGGGTGTCATGTAACTAAGGTGGCTACAGTGGGGGCCTGGGACTAAGGTGGCTACACTGGGTTTCAGTGGGGGATCTGTGACTATACTGTGGTGGACTTGGGACTCAGGTAAATACAGTGTGGGCCCTGTTAATGTTTTGGCTACCATGGGGGCTTTGTGACTATATTAGTTACTGTGAGAGCATTGTTACTTTTATAGTTACTGTGGAGACACCATTACTCTTTTGAGTGTACTGGGTCCTTGTGACTATATTGGCTAATGTGGGGGCATTGTTAATGTTTTTGGCCACATGGGGACATCTACTATAATGGCTACTTTGCAGGCCCTGTTCCTATAATATAAAAAGGTAGTCAAACTCTCAGATTCCAGATGCTTAGAAAAAATGGAATGCTTATTGTGTTGTCATAGGATAGAGCAAAAATAAATAAAAAAGAGACTGTTTAAAAATTTATGGCATGGGTTGTCCAATAATACCTTCTAGGCGATTGAAAATATCAGAGAGGTTCTACAGGGTATTGTTGGACAACCTGTGTCATTCATTTCTATATACTACTACTATAATAACTACTGTGGAGATATTCCTGTAAAATTGGCTGTGGTGTGGCAATGTTGCTATGTTGTCTAATATTATCTAAATTTTGCACCTCTAAATCTGTAGACAAGTCAGAGCTAGAAGAAGCTGACATGGCGGCCATGTGGAAAAAGCAAATGAAAGAGTCTTCTCAGATCAAAGATGTCATCTGTCACCAGATTTACTGTAAGTGATGGTATGACGCATGAACTCACAATTCTGCAGTTTCTCCCCTGTGCTGTGATTGCTGTTATTTCTACAATGATGGGGAGCTACATGTAGCCATTTTACCTGTAGAGCAACAGCGGCAGTACACATGGAGTTCCATACAAGCCTGTGAATTGCTGCTGTCACTCAATAGTTAAGATTAGAGATGAGCGAACATACTCGTCCGAGCTTGATGCTCGATCGAGCATTAGTGTACTCGTAACTGCTCGTTGCTCGGACGAGTATTTCGCCCGCTCGAGAAAATGGCAGCTCCCGCCGTTTTGCTTTTTGGCGGCCAGAAACAGAGCCAATCACAAGCCAGGAGACTCTGCACTCCACCCAGCATGACGTGGTACCCTTACACGTAGATAGCAGTGGTTGGCTGGCCAGATCAGGTGACCCTGGGATAGACTAGCCGCTGCCCGCGCTGCTCGGATCATTCTCTGTCTGGATGCCGCTAGGGAGAGAGCTGCTGCTGGTCAGGGAAAGCGTTAGGGTGTTCTATTAGCTTACTGTTAGGCAGGAGTGATTCTAAAAGAACCCAACAGCCCTTCTTAGGGCTACAATAACGTTATAATTTTTTTTTTTTTTTTATTTGCAGCTAGTACCATATTGTGAGGAATTAGCAGGGGGACTTGCTACCGTTGTGTTTAGCTCTTAGTGACACACATATCCACCTCAAACACCAAAGTGGGAAAATTTATTAGGGGTTTGAGTAGAATTAGGCACAGTCTGCCAGTTTCTTTTTATTTTACGTTTATTGTTTTAATAACTCAGTGTCATCTCATCTGGCATAGTAGTGTGCTGTAATACTTGGCTAGAAAATAGCCATAGGAGAATACAAACGGCTTAATTACGCCTACAGTAGCGTTATATATATTTGTTTTCTGGTTGATCTGCTGGTGGCTGTAGTTGTTGCAGTGCATCTACTAGTAAATTGTGAGCAATTTGGAGTCAGACTTGCGACCACTGTGTTTTAGTGACGCACATATCCATCGCAAAGACCGAAGTGGGAAAATTTATTAGGGCCCGGGGTTGTATTTCAATTAGGCACAGTCTGCCATTTCCTTTTTTATTTTACGTTTATTTTTTTCATAACTCAGCGTCATCTCATCTGGCATAGTAGTGTGCTGTAATACTTGGCTAGAAAATAGCCATAGGAGAATACAAACGGCTTAATTACGCCTACAGTAGCGTTATATATATTTGATTTCTGGTTGATCTGCTGGTGGCTGTAGTTGTTGCAGTGCATCTACTAGTAAATTGTGAGCAATTTGGAGTCAGACTTGCGACCACTGTGTTTTAGTGACGCACATATCCATCGCAAAGACCGAAGTGGGAAAATTTATTAGGGCCCGGGGTTGTATTTCAATTAGGCACAGTCTGCCATTTCCTTTTTTATTTTACGTTTATTTTTTTCATAACTCAGCGTCATCTCATCTGGCATAGTAGTGTGCTGTAATACTTGGCTAGAAAATAGCCATAGGAGAATACAAACGGCTTAATTACGCCTACAGTAGCGTTATATATATTTGATTTCTGGTTGATCTGCTGGTGGCTGTAGTTGTTGCAGTGCATCTACTAGTAAATTGTGAGCAATTTGAAGTCAGACTTGCGACCACTGTGTTTTAGTGACGCACATATCCATCGCAAAGACCGAAGTGGGAAAATTTATTAGGGCCCGGGGTTGTATTTCAATTAGGCACAGTCTGCCATTTCCTTTTTTATTTTACGTTTATTTTTTTCATAACTCAGCGTCATCTCATCTGGCATAGTAGTGTGCTGTAATACTTGGCTAGAAAATAACCATAGGAGAATACAAACGGCTTAATTACGCCTACAGTAGCGTTATATATATTTGATTTCTGGTTGATCTGCTGGTGGCTGTAGTTGTTGCAGTGCATCTACTAGTAAATTGTGAGCAATTTGGAGTCAGACTTGCGACCACTGTGTTTTAGTGACGCACATATCCATCGCAAAGACCGAAGTGGGAAAATTTATTAGGGCCCGGGGTTGTATTTCAATTAGGCACAGTCTGCCATTTCCTTTTTTATTTTACGTTTATTTTTTTCATAACTCAGCGTCATCTCATCTGGCATAGCAGTGTGCTTTCATACTTGGCTATAAAATAGCCATAGCAATAGGATAGCATTGTTTGGTTTTAAAAACTAAAAAACACAAAAAAAAAAAAAAAAAGTAAAAAAAAAAATTCAAGTTATAACTCTCATTTTCAAAATGTTTAACCCGAGGACTAGGGGTAGAGGACGAGGGCGGGGACGTGGGCGTCCAACTACTGCAGGGGTCAGAGGCCGTGGTCCTGGGCGGGGTGAGACACCACCTGCTTATGAGGGAGCAGGGGAACGCCGCAGAGCTACACTCCCTAGGTTCATGTCTGAAGTTACTGGGAATCGTGGTAGAGCACTGTTGAGGCCAGAACAGTGCGAACAGGTGATGTCGTGGATTGCCGACAATGCTTCGAGCAATTTGTCCACCAGTCAGTCTTCCACGCAGTCCACCCATGTCACCGAAATCGGCACTCCTCCAGCTCCTGCACCTCAGCCTCCTCCCCCCCAGTCTGCCCCCTCCCAGCAAAATTTGCCATTTGAACCGGCATACTCTGAGGAACTGTTTTCTGGACCATTCCCACAGTCACAAACCACTTGTCCGGTTGCTGATGAGCAATTTTCCGATGCCCAGGTTTTCCACCAGTCGCAGTCTGTGGGTGATGATGACCTTGTTGACGTACTGGAAGAAGTGTGTAAAGAGGTGTCCGACGATGAGGAGACACGGTTGTCAGACAGTGGGGAAGTTGTTGTCAGGGCAGGAAGTCCGAGGGGGGAGCAGACTGAGGGATCGGAGGATGATGAGGTGACAGACCCAAGCTGGGTTGAGAGGCCGGGTGAACACAGTGCTTCTGAGACGGAGGAGAGTCCTCGACCAGAACAGGTTGGAAGAGGCAGTGGTGGGGCCAGACGGAGAGGCAGGGCCAGAGCTGGTGCATCAGCGCCAAATGTGTCAACTAGTGAAGCTCCCGTGGCAAGGGCTCCTGCGGCGAGGGCTAGATTTTCAGAAGTCTGGAGGTTCTTTAAGGAAACACCGGATGACCGACGGACTGTGGTGTGCCACATTTGCCAAACCAGGATCAGCAGGGGTTCCACCACTACTAGCTTAACTACCACCAGTATGCGCAGGCATATGAATGCTAAACACCCCACTCAGTGGCAACAAGCGCGTTCACCTCCGGCCGTGCACACCACTGCTCCTTCCCCTGTGTCAGCTGATAGTCAGCCCCCTGCCCAGGACCCTGCCACAAAAACCCCATCGTCGCCTCCACGATCCTCCACAGCATCCACCAGCGTTCAGCTCTCCATACCCCAGACGCTGGAGCGGAAACGCAAATATAGTGCAACCCACCCGCACGCCCAAGCCCTTAATGTGCACATCTCCAGATTGCTTAGCCTGGAGATGCTGCCCTATAGGCTAGTAGAGACCGAGGCCTTTCGCAGCCTCATGGCAGCGGCCGCCCCTCGGTATTCGGTCCCCAGCCGCCACTACTTTTCCCGATGTGCCGTCCCAGCCCTGCACCAGCACGTGTCAGACAACATAATCCGTGCCCTGACCAACGCCGTTTCTGACAAGGTCCACCTGACCACGGACACGTGGACGAGTGCTGCCGGGCAGGGCCACTATATATCTCTGACGGCACATTGGGTTAACTTGGTGGAGGCTGGGACCGAGTGTGACCCTGCGGCTGGTCATATACTGCCGACGCCGAGGATTGCGGGGCCTACCTCGGTCCAGGTGTTTGAGGCCTACTATGCCTCCTCCTCCTCCCACCCCTCCTCCACCTCCTCCTCCGAACGACCATCCGTGGGCATGGCGCCATCAGTCGGTAGCTCTAGGCACAGCAGCAGTGCCGTCGCTGAGCGACAGCAGGCGGTGCTCAAACTGCTGAGCCTAGGCGATAAAAGGCACACCGCCCAAGAACTATTACAGGGCATCACGGCGCAGACTGATCTGTGGCTGGCACCGCTGAACCTGAAGCCAGGCATGGTTGTGTGTGACAACGGCCGTAACCTGGTGGCGGCTCTGCAACTCGGCAGACTGACACATGTGCCATGCCTGGCCCATGTGTTAAATCTGATAGTTCAGCGTTTCCTCAAGACATACCCCAATCTGTCTGATTTGCTCACGAAGGTGCGCCGCATCTGTGCGCATTTCAGGAAGTCCAGCACAGATGCTGCCACTCTCAGGGCAGCGCAGCGCCGCCTCCAACTGCCCGCTCACCGACTGTTGTGCGACGTGCCCACGAGGTGGAATTCAACACTGACCATGTTATCCAGAGTTTACCAGCAGCGCCGAGCGATTGTAGACTGCCAGATGTCAACTTCCACCAGAACTGGTAGTCAGGTCAGTCAGCTTCCTCAAGTCTACAATGAGGAGTGGACGTGGATGTCTGATATCTGTCAGGTGCTGAGTAACTTTGAGGAGTCAACACAGATGGTCAGTGGCGATGCCGCCATCATCAGCCTCACCATCCCGCTGCTTGGCCTGTTGAAAAACTCTCTGGTCAGCATGAAGTCGGAAGCTTTGCGCTCCTCACAAGAGACGGGGGAAGAAGATTCCCTTGTTGATAGCCAAAGCACCCTTAGGTCTGTTTCTCAGCGCATATCGGAGGAGGTGGAGGTGGAGGAGGAAGAGGAGGAGAATGTTGGCGAGACACAAGAGGGGACCATTGTTGAGTCCTTCACTGTTGAGCGTGTATGGGCAGAAGAAGAGGAATTGGAGGAGTTGGAGGAGGAGGAAATGGACAGTCAGGCCAGTGAGGGGAGCGAATTCTTACGCGTTGGTACTCTGGCGCATATGGCAGATTTCATGCTAGGCTGCCTATCCCGTGACCCTCGCGTTCAAAGAATTTATTCCAGCACCGATTACTGGGTGTTCACTCTCCTGGACCCACGGTACAAGCAAAATCTTTCCACTCTCATCCCTGGAGAGGAAAGGAGTGTGAGAATGCATGAATACCAGCAGGCCCTGGTGCACAAGCTGAAACAGTATTTCCCTTCTGACAGCGCTAGCGGCAGAGTGCGTAGTGCTGCGGGACAAGTAGCGAGGGAGAGTAGGCGAGCAGGCAGCTTGTCCAGCACTGGCAAGGGTACGCTTTACAAGGCTTTTGCCAGCTTTATGTCACCCCAGCAAGACACTGCCACCTGTCCGCAGTCTCGGCATAATAGGGCTGATCTTTACAGAAAGATGGTGAGGGAGTATGTAGCTGACCATACCATCGTCCTAAATGATCACACAGCTCCCTACAACTACTGGGTTTCAAAGCTGGACATGTGGCACGAACTGGCGCTGTACGCCTTGGAGGTTCTTGCCTGCCCTGCCGCTAGCGTCTTGTCCGAGCGGGTTTTCAGTGCAGCTGGTGGCATCATCACCGATAAGCGTACACGCCTGTCGACTGACAGCGCTGACAGGCTGACGCTTATCAAGATGAATAAAGCATGGATTTCTCCTAATTTCCAATCTCCAGCAGGTGAAGGAAGCTCAACCTGAATAATTTATCCACTCCTCCTCCTCCTCCTCATTTTCCTCCTTCTCCTGCTCTTTGTACAGTAAAGCAGAGGAAACTGGCTATTTTTTGACAGGGCCCACTGGCTCTACCTATAGTACTTTATGCATTTAATTTTTCTGGAGGGCCACCGACCCGGTCCTCTGTTTTAAACAATTTTTTGGACTGCCACATACAGGCACTCAATCTATTCCATTTTTCTGGAGGGCCACCTACCTGCTCCTCTGGTTTGAAAACTTTTTTGGACTGCCACATACAGGCACTCAATCTATTCCATTTTTCTGGAGGGCCACCTACCTGCTCCTCTGGTTTGAAAACTTTTTTGGACTGCCACATACAGGCACTCAATCTATTCCATTTTTCTGGAGGGCCACCTACCTGCTCCTCTGGTTTGAAAACTTTTTTGGACTGCCACATACAGGCACTCAATCTATTCCATTTTTCTGGAGAGCCACCTACCTGCTCCTCTGGTTTGAAAACTTTTTTGGACTGCCACATACAGGCACTCAATCTATTCCATTTTTCTGGAGGGCCACCTACCTGCTCCTCTGGTTTGAAAACTTTTTTGGACTGCCACATACAGGCACTATCCAAATTGAATTGTCTCCATAGCAGCCTCCACACGTTGTCTCCATTGCTACCTCCAAAAGTCGTTTATATAGCTGCCTCCATACATCGTCCCTTTATCAAACGAGGTGTGTCAGGCCGAAATTTGGGTTGTTTTCATGGATTCCACATCAAAGTTGTTAACCTTGTCGCCACCCTGCTGTGTTATCCACAAAATACACTGGCAAACTTTTACCATTTACGGATATTATTTCAGCGCTTCTTGCGCATCTGTTTACATTCCCCTCACCCGCCATATCCTAAACTTATAAGAACGCTACTACACTTGATCTTATACAAAAGGTTCTTAGAAGTGCTGTTTGGGGAGTAGCCTAGAGACAGGGGCTTGGATTGGCGAAAGCTCGCCTGGCAGCGGAGCGCCAGCTCCATGCGCATCATGCGCTTCTTGCGCATCTGTTTACATTCCCCTCACCCGCCATATCCTAAACTTATAAGAACGCTACTACACTTGATCTTATACAAAAGGTTCTTAGAAGTGCTGTTTGGGGAGTAGCCTAGAGACAGGGGCTTGGATTGGCGAAAGCTCGCCTGGCAGCGGAGCACCAGCTCCATGCGCATCATGCGCTTCTTGCGCATCTGTTTACATTCCCCTCACCCGCCATATCCCAAACTTATAAGAACGCTACTACACTTGATCTTATACAAAAGGTTCTTAGAAGTGCTGTTTGGGGAGTGGCCTAGAGACAGGGGCTTGGATTGGCGAAAGCTCGCCTGGCAGCGGAGCGCCAGCTCCATGCGCATCATGCGCTTCTTGCGCATCTGTTTACATTCCCCTCACCCGCCATATCCCAAACTTATAAGAACGCTACTACACTTGATCTTATACAAAAGGTTCTTAGGAGTGCTGTTTGGGGAGTAGCCTAGAGACAGGGGCTTGGATTGGCGAAAGCTCGCCTGGCAGCGGAGCGCCAGCTCCATGCGCATCATGCGCTTCTTGCGCATCTGTTTACATTCCCCTCACCGCCATATCCCAAACTTATAAGAACGCTACTACACTTGATCTTATACAAAAGGTTCTTAGAAGTGCTGTTTGGGGAGTAGCCTAGAGACAGGGGCTTGGATTGGCGAAAGCTCGCCTGGCAGCGGAGCGCCAGCTCCATGCGCATCATGCGCTTCTTGCGCATCTGTTTACATTCCCCTCACCGCCATATCCCAAACTTATAAGAACGCTACTACACTTGATCTTATACAAAAGGTTCTTAGAAGTGCTGTTTGGGGAGTAGCCTAGAGACAGGGGCTTGGATTGGCGAAAGCTCGCCTGGCAGCGGAGCGCCAGCTCCATGCGCATCATGCGCTTCTTGCGCATCTGTTTACATTCCCTTCACCCGCCATATCCCAAACTTATAAGAACGCTACTACACTTAACTTGGTGCAGGCTGGGACCGAGTCTGACCCTGGGGCTGGTCATATACTGCCGACGCAGAGGATTGCGGGGCCTACCTCGGTCCAGGTCTAAAAAAGGCCTACTATACCTCTTCCTCCTCCCACCCCTCCTCCACCTCCTCCTCCTCCTCCGAATTACCATCCGTGGGCATGGCGCCATCAGTCGGTAGCTCTAGGCACAGCAGCAGTGCCGTCGCTAAGCGACAGCAGGCGGTGCTCAAACTGCTGAGCCTAGGCGATAAAAGGCACACCGCCCAAGAGCTATTACAGGGCATTCCACATCAAACTTGTTAACTTTGTCGCCACCCTGCTGTGTAATCCACAAAATATACTGGCAAACTTTTATCATTTACCGATATTATTTCAGCGCTTCTTGCGCATCTGTTTACATTCCCCTCACCCGCCATATCCCAAACTTATAAGAACGCTACTACACTTGATCTTATACAAAAGGTTCTTAGAAGTGCTGTTTGGGGAGTAGCCTAGAGACAGGGGCTTGGATTGGCGAAAGCTTGCCTGGCAGCGGAGCGCCAGCTCCATGCCAAGGTCCAACTAACATAGTTTTAACTGCAGCACCTTTAATCTACTACTAGTTCACTGCCTCCATACATGGTCCCCTTATCAAACGAGCTGTGTCAGGCAGAATTTTGGGTTGTTTTCATGGCTTCCATGTTAACTTTGTCGCCACCCTGCTGTGTAATCCACAAAATATACTGGCAAACTTTTATCATGTACCGATATTATTTGAGCGCTTCTTGCTCACCTCCTTTGGTTCCTCTCTGCCACCCATTGGTTTGAAGCCTGAGTCCATTTAGGGTATGTTGCCATGACACTCTCTAGCCTGCCGCTGCTGCCGCTGCCGCTGCCGCTGCATGCCATCCCCTAGTGTCAGGGTCAATTATTGGATGTTTTAGATGCTATCTAGCCTCATTCGGTCACTCTGTCATGGCCATGCTGTTGCCCATAATTTTGGCATAATGGTGCGATTAAGCAGCCTCAGAGGCATCCATGCATGCTGCCCCTGCTGTTTCCTGTCCATTTCCGTGGTGTTTCCATCCTTTTCTGAGGTTCCCAGGTGTTTGGCCAAGCTTCCCTGTGCAGAGCCTTGGTCCCCTTGAAAAATGCTCGAGTCTCCCATTGACTTCAATGGGGCTCGTTACTCGAAACGAGCACTCGAGCATCGGGAAAAGTTCGTCTCGAATAACGAGTACCCGAGCATTTTAGTGCTCGCTCATCTCTAGTTAAGATGAATCAGTGGCACTACAAAAAGTCTCTCTGTAGCCCATTACTGATTGTCAAGCAGGTGTTACCATTCTCCATGCATATAGTATGTGTTCCTTGTAATGACTGGTTACTGAGAAAATGTACTATATGTACTGTATATACGCCAGCCCCATGTAGTATATAGCTAGCCAGCCCCCATTATGCCCAACACAAAAAAATAAACTAAGTAATCACCTTTCTGACGCCGCAGGCAGGTCCTCTACTTGCTTCAGCTCCAAGTCCAGCTCCAAGTCAGCAACGAGTCCGTGCGCGTGACCCGGCTGGTGCACACTATGATGTCAGCGGCGGCTGACGTCATAGCTGCGTGGCCACTGTGCATGGACCTGCCGCTGCAAGAAAAGAATACCTGCGGGGGAGGCGGTAAGGTGAGTTTTGACTTTTTTTTCTTGACCCGAGTATAAGCCGAGTTTGAGTTTTCCAGCACATTTTTTGTGCTGAAAAACTCGGCTATTACGCAAAAATATACGGTATATTGAGCACTACCCTGTAATAGGAGGAATGGTAAGACCCAGTTGTCAATTAATTCATACATACACAGGAGTAACAGCAGCATTTTACTTCAGGGAGAATAAAAGTATTTATTGCAACACATGAGGGAATGATGTCAGATTTTATTTACATCTGATGCCAGTGTGGACCACATAGGTCACCATTATATAGTCACTGTTTTTGACAGTAGGTCCGGAAATCCTAGGGACTGAGCACAGTGCACTGGACGAGGGTTCTGCCATCATAGTGAAACACGTTACAAGGAAACCCTGTCTGCCAAACACTATAACAACTGTAATAGGATCAGGGGGATTAGCATTAGCTAGTGCTTAGTACTGCATGCACAGCCCCAATGTGAAAATCACTGCCGAGGATATCTGCAAACCCCTCCAACCAGTCACATGGTGGTGGTGTTCACAGAGGGGTGAAGCCCAATACTAAAACCTGTAGAAATTTGGTATTTCTGTGAAGAATAAATAACAAAAGAAACGCAATTTCATTTGCATTTGGATTTTTCTCCAACATCCTAGTACATTACATGGGAGATTAAATACTGACACAAGGAAGTATAATTTTTTCTGTAAATTGAACAGTAAAAACATGATGGAATCTGGGAGGGGGAGTAAAAATTGGAAATGGAAAAGGGTCTGCTCACTAAATCACACAGGCACCAAAATGCCGTGTCCCTGCCCGGCCTCTACATTACAGGGAATGTAAAATGGTGTTGGGTGGTGATACCAAAAGACAACAGTTGTCACAGTAGACATGGATCAATAAATATTGATGATATTTGGGTGAACCTGAAATATATCTTAAAATCCAGGGTAAAGTCTTGTTTGTATTGGGAGAATAAGCACTTTAGAAAATAACCATATGTTTTAACAATTCTTTGCACATTAGTGATTTTTGGTCTTATCTTGCTTTCATTTTTTAGCCCTGTCTTATAAAACCAAGACTTCCAGTCCAAGAACAGGAAGACGGTTTAAATACTGGGCCTATACCCAGAGAACCAGGTACTGAGCTCTTATACAAGTCTCTATTCACATGTTCCTTCTCAGTGATCAGCTTTAGCACAGCTTTGCTCTGGATTGTTCAGTGTCATCTTTTAGGTTGTAAAGATTTTTTCTATTCTGTGACTTAAATATTTGCAAATCATCAATTTTATAGTACCAGACAATGGGCACAATTGTGCTTCACTGTTATGCACCTTAGACTATGCTCATCAAATTATAAGTGTTTGAAACATTCTTACAAGGCTTATTAGACAATTTTTGTTTCCAGTTATACCGGAAATATTAAATATTCAACTTAGATAACACCCCCATTGCAATATTTTCTGGTGTAATGGAGCTTCTTTATTTTGCCATCTGGTGAGTTTCAAACCCTCATCTATCTACATCGACAAAGATCTGTTGACCAAAACATGTGTCGGGGCTGGTGCTGGGCAGCGTGGTCCCTCTATTCACTCACCTGAGGTAATTTACTGGTTTGTTTGAGCAGAAATTCTGGGCCTCTTACACCTGCACTTCTATGCTTTGGCATTTTTTACTAATTACTATTGCTCTTAATACCTCTGGAGAGTAATTATTATCTTTCATGTAAATTTTTTTTGTATGTGATTGTAGTATTACATTTGGGACATACCTCAGTGTGTATCTGTACTAATGCATAATTTGTAAGCAATTATGTTTATTACCAACCTGCTGTCCAGCACCACTTTTTCCTACGTATTCATCCACATTATTATATTATGTACTGTCTGTTTTTTTTAATTTGCTTATCAATAAAATTACTATTTTTATGGGATTTGTGGCAGTTTTCTCTCCGTTTTTCATTTTGGTTTTATTGTCTTGCATTTGAGAGGCCACCTTGTACTCAGAGTGGCCAATTTAGCACGATTGTGTGCAGCATTTCCTATATATATTAAATAATTACCATTATTTCTAGTGTTTTGGTTGAGTTCAGAAGTCACAGAATACCTGTTAAATTAATACTAATAATTTAGTATTAATATTTGCCCATCTCTACATTTACCATTTAACATGTCCATTTTCCATTTCTCCTAATCAGATTCATTTCTACCTTCATCCAGTGGTGACAGCTTCAGGTAGGATACAACAAATCTTCTCAATACTGAGCTCAGATCCTATGAGGAGACATTTCTATTAAGCACAATCTATGTCCATTATAAATGATCCTCGTTGACCATGGAATAATTTATTTATTTAGTTTTTTTTCCAGTCTAAAATACGTGACATTTCAGTGTTAGAATTGTCCCTTCTAATTTGTATATGTCTATATTCCTTCATACAGATATAACAACATCATCATTATTTCTGATGATGATGAAGACGGTAAAGCTATAAGCGAGGAAACACCTACCCGTAAATGTAAGTTATACTTAGCAATGTTTTATACACACAGTCCAGATTTCTGCTATTGTTCATAGCACATTGCTATTTTTATTCAAAGGACTCAGGATTTCTGCCGATGCTGGCTATATCCAGGGTGCATCTCCGGGAGTCATCAGTGATGACGATGTCTATTTCATAACATCACATACAGCGCCCATCACTGGTCAAAAGTTTCCATTAAAATCAAGATATTTAGAGATATTTTGTATCTATATATTTCGCAAAAGTCAAAAAGAAAACTATAGGGTCTCTTGACCTGATTGATACAAAATGATCACATACATAACAATATGTTCCTCATAGCCATTTAGTGTCAGATACCACACCAGATTTTGCTTCTCTTTATAGGCCTATGTATAAACCCTCCTAATATAGTGATCAAAATCTGTATATAAAAAAATGTTCTCTGCTTTTTTTTGCAGATAGTGAATCGTCTGAAAGTCTGGAGGGATCAATTTCAGAAGAACAGTAAGTTATATGCAATATAATACAGGCGGTCCCCTACTTAAGGACACCCGACTTACAGACAACCCATAGTTACAGACGGACCCCTCTGCCCACTGTGACCTCTGGTGAAGCTCTCTGGATGCTTTACTATAGTCCCAGACTGCAATGATCAGCTGTAAGATGTGTGTAATGAAGCTTTATTGATAATTCTTGGTCCAATTACACCAAAAATTTTGAAACTCCAATTGTCACTGGGGCAAAAGAAAAAAAATTGTCTAAAACTTCCATTATAAAATATACAGTTTCGACTTACATACAAATTCAACTTAAGAACAAACCTCCAGACCCTATCTTGTATGTAACCCGGGGACTGCCTGTATATGCAATAAAGAATTGTTTAACCCCTTACCATGGATGCCCTTTTTTTCCAGCATTTCCATTTTTTGCTTCCCTCCTTTAGAAAACCATAACTTTTAAATGTTTCCATATACAGGCGGTCCCCTACTTAAGGACACCCGACTTACAGACAACCCATAGTTACAGACGGACCCCGCTGCCCACTGTGACCTCTGGTGAAGCTCTCTGGATGCTTTAAAATAGTCCCAGATTGCAATAATCAGCTTAAAATTGTCTGCAATGAAGCTTTATTGATAATTCTTGGTCCTATTACAGAAAAAAAATTTGAAACTCCAATTGTCACTGGGGCAAAAAAAAAAAATTGTCGGGAACTACAATGATAAAATATACAGTTTCGACTTACATACAAATTCAACTTAAGAACAAACCTACAGTCCCTATCTTGTATGTAACCCGGGGACTGCCTGTATA
Organism: Engystomops pustulosus; assembly: GCF_040894005.1. Taxonomy (NCBI): domain Eukaryota; kingdom Metazoa; phylum Chordata; class Amphibia; order Anura; family Leptodactylidae; genus Engystomops; species Engystomops pustulosus. Next base: position 241,166,678 of record NC_092411.1, read on the forward strand.
GAGCTTTTTGAAGACTTATTTTAACCTATTGTACTTTCTATTAAGATTATTTAATATTCCATGCAGGGTTCGGGGAAGCTATAAACTTAAATTTCCAAATGTAATGACATATTCTTGTGGGCTCCACTGTGAGCACCAAATGTCACATTTATTGGTATTGGGCTGGTATGATCATGGATATACCAAATCTATATATATCTATATCTATATATACTAAGGGTCCGGACGCCACATTTTAGTTGGGTTTTGTTTTTTCTGTTTTGCACTGAATTGCCCCGGGTTTTTGGCGCACGTGATCGGATTGTGTTGCATCGGCGCAACACAGAAATCAGGTGGTGTGGACGTCGGACAACCCGACTGATTTGGACAAACCACGGAATTTAAAAAGCAAATTGTGTCACAAGATCAGCACTTACATGCACCGGGAAAAAGAAGGTGAACTCCGGCAGACCTCAGCGGGGGAAGCGACAGATGCAGGAAATTGGACGCACCATCTTAGTGAATTGCGGCAGACCCGAATCCTCGTCAGACAAAGCACAGCGGGGATCGCGATGGGACGGGTAAGTAAATGTGCCCCATTATGTTTTAAAAGATAAAACATTTTGTACAAAAATAATTTCGACATTTTGCCATATTCTGATGCCAATAACTTTTTTCAATACTTTGGTGTGCATAGTGGCCTACGTTGTCATTTTCTGCGGTACAATCTGATGTTTTCACTGTTACCATTTTGCTGACTGTACGACCTTTTTATCCGTTTTTATACAATTTCTATGTTTTTCAAAGCTGCATAAAACTGGTGATACTTGGATGCTTTTTTCCATTACGGGATTCACAACCAGAAATAATAGTTTTTTTAAAATCTGTAATATTGTCCACATACTGCAATACTACTATAGACAGACCATTTTAGATCCTTGTGCACCACTTTTATTTAAAAACCTCTAGCAGCTTTGTTGGTGGCATTTAAAGGAAAAACACCAACACATATTAGGGATGTTAGGCATGGGAGGATGCTGCAACATGCAGCAAATACCGGGCTGTAGGGAGAGGACGCTCCATATTCCTCTTGTTTCATGCCGATTTACTATTACACATCAAAATTGTGTCCCCTATTTCCACGTTCTATCACCTCCCTAAGGTGCACAAAGATGAGAAAAATCCACCGGGACGCCCGATCATATCAGGGATCGACTCACTGACTTGCCATCTCTCTTACTACGTGGATCTGTATCTGCAGCCCCTAGTCAGGGAATTGCCCTTGTATCTTCGAGACTCTGGGAGTCTTATACTAGATCTTAAAACATTTTTATGGAAAGAAGATTATTTCTTCCTTACCCTGGATATTAGCTCCCTCTATTCCAATATAAAACATGATTTAGATTTGGAAGCAGTAAAACGGTATCTTGCTAACAAAACCTTCATACCCATAGATCAAAAAAAGTTTCTTGCTGAAAGCCTTCCTTTTGTTCTGGAGCATAATTTCTTTAGTTTTGAGGACAAACTATATTTACAGAAATGCGGTACAGCAATGGGGACTCGAGCCGCCCCAAGCTATGCCAACCTATTTATGGGGCGGTTCGAGGACTCCCATATATACAGCACTCCCCAATGGCTGAAAAATATTAAGTATTACAAACGTTACATTGACAATCTATTCTTTATCTGGCAGGGCTCGGAGGAAGAAGCCCTGAGGTTTGTCGATACCCTCAACTCAAATACATGGGGCCTATCCTTTACTATGAACATCGAGAAAGAAAAAAATGTATTTCTGGACCTGGAGCTATCAAAAGAAAACAATTATATTAACACCAAAACACACTTCAAAAAGGTAGATAGCAACAGCTTTCTAGACTATACCAGTGGCCACTACCAAAAATGGCTTAAGAATGTCCCTTTCAGCCCATTTCACAGGCTGAGAAAGAATTGTAATAATCCAGCTGATTATGACATTCAAACCAAAGCGAGTGTCTAATACCTAAAAGAAAAGAGATCCAACAGCCTATGAGCAACGGCTCACGCTACTCATTAAATTTCCTTACTACTTCCGACAGAGGAAACAAGGAAATAAGAAAAACACTCAATAAACATTGGAGCATTCTGCGAATGGACCCTTTTCTAAAAGATGTAATTTCTGAACAAGCTGGGATCACTTTTAGAAAAGAAACATTGATTAAGAACATGATCGCACCGAGCAAATTAAGAAGTGAGACCACGAAGAATAAGAATACTAAAACCCTATCACAGGGGGTGACAAAGTGTGGGCACAAGAAATGCCTTTGCTGTAAGATCATCCACCACAAAACTACATCATTTCGCTCCAACAAAACAGGGGAAGTCTTCAAGATAAAACAAACCCTGTCCTGCACATCGGATTATGTTATTTACCTGGTGGACTGTGCCTGTGGCCTTCAATACGTTGGAAGGACTATCCAAACCCTAAGGGTACGTATGAATGGCCACAGGCATAAGACAAAAATAGGGTTCCTGAAACAGAGCCTCTCTAAACATCTACATCTGGAAAATGAGAGGGACTTTGGAGCCATCAAAGTCACTCCAATTGAACAGATCCCGCAAGAAAATAGAAATAGAGTCAAAACACTAAATCGTAGGGAATCCTACTGGATATTTAAGTTGGATACCCTTCATCCACACGGTCTAAATGAAGTAATTGAATCTGTGTAACACCACTCACCATTTAGATAGGGTCAAAATTTTCCGTATGTACACTTCGTACCCCTGGCACAGCTCATGTGCATTGTATTCTCGCTACCACACTGCCAAAAATGCATCCCGTTACGTACACCTGTTATCTCCGCACGAACGTTAGGCACCTTACTCCACTGCGGCTCCCGTAGAGCATCCTAGTCGCTTGGCAACGGCATCAACCTTATACCCTCTTGATTACAACAGGGCTTAGTAGTAAAGAGTTTTTGTCCCTCTGCGGCTTCTGTAGAACATCCAGCCGCCTAGCAACGGTACACGCGCCATACGTCTCATACGGTAACTGACAGACATAACAAACTAGTCTGTCACCTCTGCAAAATATATTTGTATAATGAAGTGTAAATATTGTCCTGTATATTTTAGAATAACCCAAATGTATTTCTGTAAGATTTTTAATGTGTATTATTGATCTCCACAAGCCGCCCGGTGAACTGTGATATACCGGTCACCATGTGACCGGAACCTATCACCGGTGCCTCGTTTTCATACCTTTTATCTATATAAACAACTTTGTTTGTAATGAATTTTATGCCTGACGAAACGCACAGCATTTAAATAAACCAGCATTGGACCAGCAACACTGTCTTTGGATATTGATTCCGCGTTGAACGCCACTTCATCCTGCTCCAGTGCTTGGGGCTCAGAATCTATTGCTGAATTCTACTGCTATATAGTACTAGACATTAGCTCATTGAGTTGTCTCTTAGGGTAGATTTAGTCCAAAGCTCCCCACCTGCTAGGCCTCATATACTTTGTTGGCAAATTTTATAACATTTTTAAAATGAAAATAGTTTTTTTTGGAGAATAAAGGGATGAATGGTTAAATAATGTTTTTTCCTTCTAGACTCACTGTAACATACCCAAGTGTTTTTTGAGTGAAGTCACATTGTGGACATCTACGAACATGACAGATTTTCCAAACAACAAGCAGGAGCTTGTTACAAGACTTTTCAAGCTATACAACCAAACCATATTTGAGAGCAAGGTATCCTATTATACTTCCTGGGAAATCCTTATAATTTACCAATTGTTATACAAAAAGAGCATGCAAAAACCTTGGTTATTGGTTGACACCATCACGACCACCCATCATAATGGTCGTGATGGTCGTGAAGGAAAGACGTGGGTGTCAGAGACCATCTCCAAACACAGTGGGTGTCACACAGCTGATTCCTGCAGGAAAAAGCTTCAGTCAGGGCTGGTACCAATTGTGGCAGTTAAGCTGTTAGGTGCCGCGGTCGAACCTGACCGGGGACCCTTACAGGCATGCATCAAAGCCTATTAAAGGCTCCCATAACTGTCATTCGGTATATACTGTCACAGTCTGTCTGAGACAGATTGTAATATAGAAGATATTGCAATATACTGCAATATAAACAATTATTCACAATAATGAAGCCGGTAATGGAAAATAGCACCTACAAAACACCACTTTTTTACCATTTTGCCTCCAATAAAAGCTTAAATAAAAATTGGCCAAAAGGTTGTACAGTTTTCAAAATGGTATTAAAGAAAACATCATCTCAACCCCACAACGGTGTTTTTCTGTCAAATCCACCAACTTTGGAAATTTTATCCAGCTTCCCAGTATTTGACACAGCATATTAAATTGTGCCACTAGAAAATAAAAATTTGTCTTGCATATAACAAGCCAGTACATAGTTTTATAAACTAAAAAATACAAAATTTATGGCTTGTGGAAGGAGAGGAGTGAAACACAGAAACTCAAATACCAAAATAAACTTGGGCTTGAAGGGTTTAGAAACCTTTGTTATTGGTTAGTCTTAGAACACTTTCACACATGGTGTTTTGTGGCAGCAGGTAAAGCCTTGGATTTGAGTTTCAAAATGCCATGTAATAGGGATATGGCTATAAGAGATGCAGAAATAGTAGCTGTAACTGAACTGCATAGTAAAAGTGGGAACTAGACAAGAACGTGAACAAGTCTGAGATTATTTAACTACATTTCTCAATTGTGTTTGATAAAAAAAAAAATTATAGATTTTGTTCCTTCTTTCTTAATTTTTAGCTGCCCAGGACCACAGAGATTAAGTGGAACAAAAAGCTAAGGACTAAAGCTGCACAGTGTATTAATACAGCAGACAATGGACATAATTATTCACAGATCGAAATATCAGACAACGTCAGAGACTGTGCAGATAAGTTCCTCATAACCAACATTTTCTAGGTTATAATGTAAGGATTAAGCACTGATGATAATATGTTTCATGATATCCTATGTCATCTGTAGAGCGTGTAAGAGATGCCCTGGCACATGAAATGTGACATGTGGCATGTTGGACCATAGATGGAATACAGTTTGATGACCATGGCCCTGAATGGCAATCATATGCGGATAAGGTGACACAAGTTCACAAGTGTGTCTTATGCCAAAACAGGTAATGTGTAAAGTTTTATGGATATACAAAACTGAAAGAGATTGATCTTCTGGAATGTAGAAATACAAAGAAAATGCATAGAAATACATTTCAATTAAACAATAATGCTACTCAGATTTTAATGGGGAGGTAAAACTAAAATAAAGACTAAGTTCAATGAATTGCCCACCAACGCCTGTGCACTAAACCGTGGTCTGTCTGTCTTCATAGTGTGGGACATTTCACACGCCTGGTCAAAGAAAAAGCTTTCTGTAAAAAATGTGGAGGCAAACTGGTGATGAGGCAAGAAGAGCGTGGCCTACCATCATCTCCAACTCCATCGGGAAGATTTCCTTCTATGAAACGAAAGCGCTAGAATGAATCGGCTACCATGTATATGTGCTCTTCATGGGGAATGTCATTAATATCTACCAGTATTTATCAGAGGGACAAAGGAGGGCAATTACAGCAAGATAAATACAATAGGTTTATTGGTGTACTAACAATATACAGGCAATCCCCTACTTAAGAACACCTGACTTACATACGACCCCTAGTTACAAACGGACCACTAAATTTTGGTAATTTACTGTACTTTATCCTCAGGCTACAATAAACAGCTATAACAGTTATCACAGGTTTAATGAAGCTTTATTGTTAATCCTGGTTCTTATGACAATCCAACATTTTTAAAATGCAATTGTCACAGAGAGCAAAAGAAATTCTGTCTAGGGTTACAGTTATAAAATATACAGTTCCGATTTACATACAAATTCAACTTAAGAACAAACCTAAAGAAATTATCTTGTACGTAACCCGGGGACTGCCTGTATTTTAATTTTTACCATTTTCAGAATGTAACATAAGGGATTATGCCGGACACCAATGGCGACTGTTCTAAGAGGACAAGATATAAGAACAAATAGAAAAAAAGAAAAAAAAACCCTAAAAAAACAAAAAGAAAATAAGTCTCGCTTTTTACACGTATACCCCACATACCAAAAAAAAATTCTTTTGTAATTAAGCACATATTCCAATGGCTAATTGCTGAAAAGAACACGGCTAACAGAAGGTGAAAAATACAAAAAAAACAATCCCAGTTTTTATTTACCCTTGCTCATCCCAAAATAAAAAAACAAAATATTGTTTCTACGATTTTATTTTCCACGGCTGCTGTCTTCATGTCTTCAAGAAGTCCACATGGACCAGTTAAAAATTAGAAAGTAGTGCAAAAATAATACACCGCATACTTCATAAATGAGAGGTAACAGTACTGCACCACAGTGCTGATAAGGGTCCGAATAGCTATATATGTAGTATATATGAATAATGTTCCCAACTGTATGCATGAGTTATAATAGGTTAATTTTCTAAGGGAAAACAATAGTAAGTTCTGTGGAGTTCTAAGACAAGCGACCACAGGGCTGGATTAAGGTTCATGGGGGCCCCTGGGCGCAAAATCTGGTGGAGAACCCCATTGAATGTAGTCCAGATAGGGAACAGAAATATACCACCCCCATAAATTACTATATAAATATATCCAGCCCCCCAGTAATAACTATATACAGCCTCTATCAATAAAAAAAAAATATCTAGACTTTAAAGGATATCAACCACCAGGCTCAAAGATTGTAAATCAAGAACACTTACATACTGGTGTGCCCTCCCCTTTGGCAAGATCTGCTTTTCTTTTAGTGTTTTAAGCCCCTGTTTTAATGATTTTTTTTTAAATAATGCAAATGAGCCGGAGGGACTTCGGTCTAAAGCCTCTCTTGCTAATTTGCATCATTTTCAAAACTTTTTTTGGTAAAAACAGGGGCATTATAAGCTAAAGGGGGGGGCTTAATGGAGGCCCAAACCAGTATGTCAGTGTGCTGGTTTACAATCTTTGAGTCTTGTGGTAGATGACCTTTAAGACCTTTCCAGACCCTGTCATGTATACATATATCCATAACATGTTATACCTGTATATATACACACGCATCACATATTATACCTATATACACACCTATTACAAGCAGGGTGGGACTGGGGTGCTTGGGGCCAAGCAGAGAAGTTGATTCCAAGGGGCCCACCATACAGCTACCTAGAAATATTTCCTATTGCACAAGAGTTCACAGTGGCTGCATTGGTGATTTTATGCCAGGGCATAAATATTAGGGATGTTATAAAAATTAGCCCTTGTTTCCACAACTTTCTGCTGGCTTTGTTTTACGGATGCAAGTGTTGCTAGAGTTTTGAGGGCTATTTTTTCTTTATGTGTGAGGTTGTTCTTAACCTGGTTATGCTTTCGCTGATGCAGGGTGTTGAACTCTGTGGATACAAGAGTGTAAAAGGTTTCAATAAAATTTCCCTTGTGGTGGGAAATCAGAATACATATTTATCACAATGGATATCTCTTCCCTATATACTAATATTGCTCTTGATTTGGGAACCCAAGCGGTTGCGAACTACCTATCAAAAGACCCTAATATTTCTACTGTCCAGCAATCATTTATAGTTGAGTCTATCATGTTCATACTTCAACACAATTATTTTTCATTTTTGGACAACATCTATCTGCAACGCAAAGGGATAGCAATGGGTAGCAAGTTTGCCCTGAGCTTCGCTAACCTGTTTGTGGGACATTTTGAAGGTACCTGTATCTACCAACATCCGTTATTCACCAATTGCATTGTTTATAAGAGGTTCATTGATGATATTTTTATTATATGGAAAGGGGACCTTGAGAGCGCTAGAACCTTCATCCGTAACATCAATGACAATGAGTGGGGGTTAAGCTTTACAGACAGTATCACATATGATAATGCAGAGTTTCTGGATATTACTATTTTCCACACGCCAGACAATAAGATCAATACAAGGATTTTTTTCAAAAAAGTAGACAGTAATAGCTACTTAGACTTTAGGAGTTGCCACTATAAGAAATGGTTATTGAACATCCCATTTGGCCAATACAAACGCATTAGGGGTAATTGTACATCAGATAAAGACTATGCCGATCAGAGCACCATTCTTACTGATAGATTCAAAGCAAAAGGTTACCCACATTCCCTGATTTCGGCCGCTCATCAAAGAGCAGGCACACTCAGCCAACACGAATGCTTAAAACTAAAAATCTCCCCTGAATCCTCTAAGGACTACGCACTCAATTTTATTACCACTTATTCCCAAGAAGGTAAGACCATAAAAAAGATTTTGCAAAAACACTGGAGCATTCTGAAACATGATCCTTACCTTAAGGACCTGCTACCACAGAACCCAATACTCACGTATAGGAGGTCCAGATCGCTGAAAAATATCTTAGCCCCCAGTCGGCTTAAAAACCGAAAAACTAATCCTACCCTATCCCTTTTTCCTAAAACCATAGGGAGTTTCAAATGTGGACACTCCCGTTGTAAATGCTGTGATAATATACAGCATAGGAGGAGTACATTCAGATCTGAAGTGACAGGAGAAAATCACACAATTAAAGAATTACTAAATTGTGGCTCCAATTACGTAATATATCTATTGGAAGGCTCTTGTAAGCTTCAATACATAGGAAGAACCATTATGCCGCTGAGGGAGAGATTTAATAAGCACAGGAACAATATAGAACACGGCATCCTAATGTTTCGAGGCATGCTGCTATGTTCCATGATAAAAACTGCAAAGACTTTGCACTAACACCCATTGAGTATATCAAACCCAGTGTGCCTCATAGATTTAAGACTCTTAAACAAAGGAAGATGTTTTGGATCTTCAAAATGCAAACTTTAACACCCATGGGTCTCAATGAAAGTTTGGAGAGTATTTGACCAAGGAGAGACACCAGCGTCCCGATCCTCCATCATTACATTCCTCCCGTCCTCTTTCCCATTAACCTTCTTTCCCCCTTCTGAGAGAAATATTACACATACGCATATATTTATTCAATCTCCACATAAGCATTCTAATTTTCTGGTTTTATACTTTCTGCATGTCAATTTATGGTGTAATTTATTATATGTATTTTATTCTATTTATCTAATTGGCTGATAGTGGTCATCATGACCCCGGCTAAGACTAAAATGGCATCCGTTTGTTCCAAAATGGTGTCTGTAGAGGAATATATCTCTTACATTTCCCCCCTTTTTGAGCTTGCAGACCTGTCACCTCCGCAAGCAACCTCCTCAAACTCCAGGTACCTTCAGGTGGGCTAAACCCTCACCTGCTGGACTTTTTATGGTTTCACCAGATTCCCCAGAGGCCAGTCACTAGAAGGGTTACAAGGTCTGCACACTCAAATCACATCACTGAGATTTTCATAGTTGACAGGTTTGTTAACAGGCTAGTTCTCCAATAGGGCATCATGCTCCACTCCGTGCATTTCTCCTGTCATGGTTCTTACCACCCGGACGGCCATCTAGAACATGATGGGCTTGATGAGGGGAACCACAAAACACGCAAACAAGAGCAAAATCACAATCCCTTCTTGGCTGCAGCTCTGGCAGTAGCCTCGCTGGAAAGAGATCAACGCACACAAGCACATATTCCTACATACCACTTTTTGGTAGCTGGATAAAATCCATCTTCAGTCTCTGGAAGGCATACAGTGGCTTGGGTGTCACCTTCTGGAGTCTTTACCACCTTACTTGGGTTGTGGCGGGCACAGATTATACAGGCTTTCACTAGTCTAGTGGTAGGGGGTAATAATGCCCGGGGCAAACCACTGGCGGTTCATGAGCACTAGCATGGCCATTTTAGATGTGTGTATGTGTCCGTGGGCTACTTGACTTACTGTCGGGTGCAGGGCTCTGGGCAGGCATACCCTCTCTCCCAGCATCCAGGTCCCATTGGCATCTGGACTCTAGCTTTCCTCCTCACTTCCTTCTCTTCTGATGACACTAGGCCCACCAGGGACTGGAACACCTTGTCAGTGTGACATTTTGGGGCATCAGGAGTGCACACTGGAGTCTGAGCTGTCTGGCCATTGCTCAGATGCTTGGCCTGTACTTGGGTGAGGACACTGTGCAAGTCATGTGGGGTTTGCAGAGTAACTGAGTGATCTAGGATCAACTCATTGACCTTGCTGCACAGATTTCTGGCTGCAGCTTCTGACACATGAGGGGGCTCCCTCATAACTGAGTCTTACCAGGCTTGATAGCAGGCCACTTGGAAAGCCACCAAGTTCCTGGGCTGGGACACCTAGATACTACAAAACAAAAGGTCTGGTCCAGTGGGGTGTGCCTAAGGCCAGGGCAGACAGGATTTGCCAGCTTAAGGCTGTGGAATGCATCAATTGCCTCCTGACTAAGGGCAAATGGGGGAGAGGCAATTCAGTCATTAAAGGGGCAGCATCAGGCTGGAGACAGCAGAACTTATCCCATGCTTGGAGTAGCTGGCCAGTCCTAGAAACATGTGAAGAGGCTTAGGGACTCTGGACAGGGGCCTATTCTGGACTGCCAGCTTTCTTTCCTCTGTCAGATGCCTTCCTGTGGTTGAGAAGCAGTGGCATAGGAAGACCACCTTCTCCGTACTGGAGTTTGTCTCTGGAACAGAAAACACATAAGGTCAATAGATGCATCCTGGCAAACCTGCAAAATGGAGGCACAAAACAGGTCATCCACATACTGTGAAAGGAGAACATCCAGTATGGGGCTAGTCTGCCAGCCTACTCCCTGTAGGGCCGTGAAGTACTGGCTGGGGGAGTTTTACCCCCCTTTGTGGGAATCTGCACCAGGTGAACTGGAATACTGAACTGGTAAAGGCTAATAGGTACTGGCAATCTTCATGTAGGGGCAGAGAAAGTAAAACATTTGGCAAATCAATAACAGTGAAAAATATTGTTCTTGGAGGGCAGGGGACATCTGCACTGTTTAAGAGTGATATTACGTGGCATAAGCAGGGCACACTGTTTTCTTGCATCACAAGCAGAATCCTTTGAGGCTGTCAGCTCAGACACCGGGCACAGCGATGTGCCCCCACCTTTTGTAAACTTTAACAAGGTTGCTAGCCTGTCAGCTACAAGATAACAAAACACAGATTCATACCGCCTCGATCTCCCTTGTTTATGCTACAAACTCCAGAAAAAAAGTACCAGAGATGCTGAAACTTTGCTCTCCAAGAATTCTCTCAACAGAAATCTGGAATCAGTGAAAATATTCACCTTTGCCAGCTTTTATTCCAGACATCTATCAAGATTCTCCTAACATGTTCAGCTACTACAAAAACCAGTTGTTTTCTGCAACCATTATCCTCAACCAGCCTTTATGGCTGCCAACAGAGTAGAGTCATAGGTAATTAACTTAAGGGACTTGAGAAAATAAACTTCTAAGATTGCCGCCACTGAAGGATGGTAGGGCGTGTCTTCTTCTCTAACCACCAGGTACAGCAGTGGAGTCTAAGAGGGTGCTGGTCTGGATCCTAGACACCATATTTTTTCCTTTTTTTTCAGGGGACGAAAATACATAAAATATCTTTTTCTCAATTTCTTTCCACATGAAAAACTTTGAAATGTCCCTTATCACCGTCTCTTTCTTCAGCTGGCACTCTGAAGGATTCCTGTCACTCTGTCCTGGTCCGTCCATCAAACCCAGAGGCTCCAAGTGTCTGTTTGGAAATCTGATCAAGTTTTCTCACTTATACATTCAAGGGATCATCTGACATATCCAAAACCTTCAAACTTCACTACTACTCTTCTTTTCACCACAATGCTACCAGCCCTTATGTTTCATTATGTCAACTTTGCACCTTTCCATCAGTCCTACTTAACTCTCAACAACCAACTGTCCAATTACATTAAGCCAACCTTCTGTCTGTTTTCTGTCTTTCCCTTCATGTGAGACACAATCTAAGTCCCTTGTCTTCAATGCGCTTGAATCAATTTACTCTGTTCACTACCTGTGTCTATAACTACCATACTATTACAGGGACACATCTCCAAAGATTCAGCGATTGCCGACACCTCGATTTATTGACAAACAAACTATATACCAGAGATTTTCTCACAAAGGACACTACACCAAGTCACTGTCTTTCAGACTCTGAGTAAAACATGTTTCTGTCCTCCACTAGTTCTCACAGTCACACAAGACCCCTGAAGGTAGTGGAATGCACACCTGGCCTCTATGGGCAAAACCAGTCCCAAACAAAGAAAATCCCAGACACTATGATAATCTGACTATCACCAACAGAATATCTCCAACTCTAGCACTGCGGACATCTAAGGGTTACTCCTTCCGTCACTGTCGGTCACCTTACAAGTGATTCTTTGCCACAATTGGCTAAACAGTGTCCAGGACCTCCTGCTGGATATCAAGCTTTATTTCTGGTAAATGTAATGTGTATATGTATGTTGCTTCCATGTGTATATGTATTTTGTCATATATATACACTCACCGGCCACTTTATTAGGTACACCTGTCCAACTGCTCGTTAACACTTAATTTCTAATCAGCCAATCACATGGCGGCAACTCAGTGCATTTAGGCGTGTAGACATGGTCAAGACAATCTCCTGCAGTTCAAACCGAGCATCAGTATGGGGAAGAAAGGTGATTTGAGGCCTTTGAACGTGGCATTGTTGTTGGTGCCAGAAGGGCTGGTCTGAGTATTTCAGAAACTGCTGATCTACTGGGATTTTCACGCACAACCATCTCTAGGGTTTACAGAGAATGGTCCGAAAAAGAAAAAACATCCAGTGAGCGGCAGTTCCGTGCCTTGTTGATGCCAGAGGTCAGAGGAGAATGGGCAGACTGGTCCGAGCTGATAGAAAGGCAACAGTGACTCAAATCGCCACCCGTTACAACCAAGGTAGGCAGAAGAGCATCTCTGAACGCACAGTACGTCCAACTTTGAGGCAGATGGGCTACAGCAGCAGAAGACCACACCGGGTGCCACTCCTTTCAGCTAAGAACAGGAAACTGAGGCTACAATTTGCACAAGCTCATCGAAATTGGACAGTAGAAGATTGGAAAAACGCTGCCTCGTCTGATGAGTCTCGATTTCTGCTGCGACATTCGGATGATAGGGTCAGAATTTGGCATCAACAACATGAAAGCATGGATCCATCCTGCCTCCTTGGGCCCCTTGGTACCAATTGAGCATCGCTGCAACGCCGCAGCCTACCTGAGTATTGTTGCTGACCATGTTCATCCCTTTATGACCACAATGTACCCTGTAACATCTGATGGCTACTTTCAGCAGGATAATGCGCCATGTCATAAAGCTGGAATCATCTCAGACTGGTTTCTTGAACATGACAATGGACTCAAATGGCCTCCACAGTTACCAGATCTCAATCCAATAGAGCATTTTTGGGATGTGGTGGAACGGGAGATTCGCATCATGGATGTGCAGCCGACAAATCTGTGGCAACTGTGTGATGCCATCATGTCAATATGGACCAAAATGTACAACATGTAATGTGTGTATATAGAGTTACAACATGTAATGGGTGTATATATAGGTGTAATGTGTATGTATACACAGGTATAACATGTAATAAGTATATATATAGGTGTAATATGTGTATACATACAGGTATATATACACCTATAACATGTAATACCTGTATGTACACACATCACTTATTCCACCTATATATACACCTATTACATGTTATACATGCATATACACACATATTACACCTATATATACACATATTACATGTTATACCTGTATATCCACACACATTACACCTATATATACACCTATTACATGTTTTACCTGTATACACATATATTACACCTATATATATACAGTACATCTATTACATGTTAGTACCCTACTTACAGTACTTACAGTACTTTTAGTGTTAGGTTTCTTCAGCTCAGATGTAAAACGACAAGATTTAGGCTGTCCTTTATCCCATCTGTGATTGGCTTAGCCAACACGACAGGAGGTGCGGAGGGATAGTTTTAATTGGTGATATATGTTATTTTTAATTCTTATATATTGTATTTTATAAATGTTAACTTGTTTGTGTGTGTACTTATTTGAATATGTGGTTGTATTTTGTATGTAAACAAGATGGTGGTTTCTCTCAGTGATGAAATAATTTTCCCTACGGGGATGATACATTTATTATTCTTATTCTTCTTATTCTATATACACACACATTACATGTTGTACACATATATACATGACAAAACACATATACTGTACACAAGAAACATACATATACACATTACATTTACCAGAAATAAAGCTTGATATCCAGCAGGAGGTCCAGGACACTGGTGAGCAGCAAAAGAGCATCTTCTGCTCTTCTGGGTGCAATAGTCTGCAGCCCGCCAACCCCGCCCCTACCCTTCCCTGCCACCCTGTACCAACTGCTGCCGGCTGCAATCACCATCAAGGCACAGGCCAGGGAAAGGGAGCAGGACACGTGGGGAACAGCAGAGCAGCATGGAGATGTTATTCTCTCTGCAGGAGTCGGGGACTGGTGGGCGGGGCTCCTCATGTACCTGTTTTGTGAGTTGTGACAGGTTCTCTTTAATCTCCACTATAACTTCTGCAAAAGCTAAGTGAAAAATGTGTATAATTAATCATACTGGGGCTCATTTACTAAGGGTCTTAATCGCGCACTTTCGTTGACGATTCCCCGGTGATTTCCGATTTGTCCTGGGATTTTTGGCGTATCAGCTCCTGCTTTCACGCGACACAAATTGGGGGGGCGTGGCCGTCGGACAACCTGACAGATTCGGAAAAACCGTGGAATTTATAAAAGAATGTGCATGTGAGTTCAAGCACTCACATGCACCGGGATGAAGCAGGTGAACTACGGCGGACCTCAGCGCAGCAGTGACACCTGGTGGATATTGGGCGCACGGACCTTAGTGAATCCAGGCAGACCTGAATCAGCGTCGGAGAACGCTGCTGGATCGCGACTGGACCGGGTAAGTAAATGTGCCCAACTGTGTGTGTAAATATTACACACACACACCCACATACACAAATATACAGTGTTAGACCGACCCATCGGAATCCTCCAGTGGGCCCTGAAACTTGGTTATGTGACTGCTGGGTCATAGACTCACAGTTCCCTAAGAAAACAGTATTCCAATGCAGCATGCATGGATGTGCGCTCCTGATCAGAAGATGCAGAGGATGTTTAGTGGATGGGAGCACACAAAGTCAATGCGCACCTGGTATCAGGATGCTCAGAGCTCAGGCCAATACCAGGTGAGCATGGTCATTGTGTGCTCCCGTGCTGTACTGCACATGAGGAGGAGCGGCTGCTGCAAAGGTGTCTTCTTTACCCACATATATATGGGTAAAGTGTGGTCAGTTGTGTGAGAGGGTATATATGATATTTGTGGGTGCACGTTGTGGTAAGTCGTGGTATGAGTGGTTTAAATGATATATGTGGGGCACAGTGCGGTCAGTCTGGGGAAACATGTTATATAATGGGGTACAGCAAGGTTAGTTGTGGTGTGAGTGGTATATATTATATACAGTGTGATTAGTTGTGTTGTGAGTAGTATATTTGATAAATGTGGGCTACAGTGTGGTCAGTTGTGCTGTAAGGGCTATATAGTATATATCTGGGAGTAAAGTGTGGTTAGTTGAAGTGTGAGCCGTATATATTTTATATATGTGGTGTAATGAAAAGTTATACAATTTTCAAATATACTTTTGTATCAATTCCTTACATTTTTCTAGATCTCTGCTTGCTGTCATTCTATAAAAAGCTCCACTGTCTATTTCCAGTGGACAGAAATTAGACCATGGTCACACAGGTGCACGGCTCTCTATAACCTATATCTCTGACTACTCTCTAAGATACTAACAAGCTGTGCACCTGTGTGACTATGGTCAGATTTCTGTCCACTGAAAGTAAACATAGAAGCTTTCTATGGAATGACAGCAAGCAGAGATCTAGAAAACCGAGAGGAATTAAACCAGATAACACATTGGAAAAATGTATAACATTTTTCATTATGCAAACAATTATAAGTTGCCGAAGTGGAAATACCCCTTTAAATTCTGTGTTAGCAGTTTACAATATATAAGTGGGTTTTGATTGTAGTTTGGGCCCCCAGTGTCTAAAAGGTTAGCTATCACTGGTATATAGGGGTAAGGGGTATCTTCATTACAGCAAATTAATGTCATTCTTTTTATAATAAAAAGTTATACAATTTTCCAATATACTTTATATATCAATTCCTTACAGATTTCTAGATCTCTGCTTGCTGTCATTCTATAGAAATCCTCTATGTTTACTTCCAGTGGACAGAAATCTGACCATGGTCACACAGGTGCACTGCACGTTATACCCTACAGCTCTGATTACTCTGATACTAACGACCTGTGCACCCGTGTGACCATGGTCAGATTTCAGTCCACTGGAAGTAAACATAGACACATTCCATAGAAGGACAGCAAGCAGAGATCTAGAAAACCATGAGGAATTGATACAGAAAGTATATTGGAAAATTGTATAACTTTTTATCATAAAAACAATTATAATTTTTTGCTGAAATGGGAATACCCCTTTAGGTATGTTGTATCTTTTGAACATATTGTTCTGGGAGACAGCCCCGCATTGGCTGTTGAGCCAGGGGGCCCCATCCTAAATGATGTGATCCATACTGCTGGGACCCCTAATCTGGCCCTGGATAAGCGGCTTCAACTGAGTTGCATAAAAAGTGCCCCAAAATATGGAATACTTTTGTCATAAGATAAACCAACTAATAGGAGGTGCATATCACTTCTGTGTGATAAATCTGGGCATATCTATTCTATTTGTGTCTATTCTGTCTACGGTCTAATGGTTAGACACTTCTGATATTTATTCCCCAATAAAGGAGAGATTTATCATAAGTCTCTTAGAGCAGACCTGTTCTAGTTGCCCATGGCAACCAATCAGAGCCCAGCTTTCATTTTCCCACAGCAGTTTATTAAATGAAAGCTGAGCTCTGATTGGTTTCCATAGGCAACTAGAACTATTTTACCTCAGAAACTGGACGATACACTGCAAGCTCATTCACCAAAATATGCAGTCTTACTAAGTTGTCTTGTGGTGAGGTGACTGCTGGCTCCCCCTGCTGGTAGCTGTGTCCATCCTACCTGCCTTCTCCTATGGCCGAGTCTGCGCAGGAGGACTCAGTTTCTGATTGCCAGTTTACATCTTTGACTGAAGATTCCTCCGCTGCCTCAGACTGATGGAGACCAGCTGACAGGGTGCAACCAATCAGAAGTGAAAGGGGAGGGGCCAAATGAGCTGTGTAGCCAGTGCAGTCTGATCTGCACTGTATGTCTCAGTGATAACACCAGACTCCACTAGTGCAAACAGGGGCACATCATAGGTAAATACACCCAGGAATGAGGAGAGTCCATGCAGATCACAGTCTGCCCCTAACATGGCTGTAGCTCTGTCATATTTCAGTGTAGCAGCCCTTACCTCCACCATGTATTGACCATTAGTGAAAACAAGCAAAGGAGCTGAGCTCTGACCTCTCCTCATCTCACACATGTCCTGCAGCCCTATCTATCTATCATCTATGTATCTATCTATCTATCTCCTATGTATCTATCTATGTATCTATCTCCTATGTATCTATCTATCTCCTATGTATCTATCTACGTATCTATCTCCTATGTATCTATCTACGTATCTATCTATCTATCTTTATTATGTCACTATCAAGTAAACTGCACTCCAAAGCAATTGTGGTAAAGAACTATGGCCCTCTTTTATTGCAAAATAAGTGTCAGTGATGCACCTGTGGTTGTGTAAAAATCAAACAAAAAAATCCTGCGTAATAAGCCAGGACAATTTACACATAGATCCAGGCACCGTGCAACAGCAAATTTGTTTTCCATGTGGAGGGGGTGGGGGTTGTAATGTAACAACCTATGAATCTGCAGCACGGAGGAGCCCTGGTAACACCCCATAGAACCCTTCAGTGTCATTAACATAATTTTAAAACTTGATTTTAGAAGGAAGGAGGCCATGGATAACAAATATAAGAAATAGCAGTCACGGTGCCTGGATCTATGAGTAACTGCCCCTGGTTTATTAGGATGGATTTAGATGGTACATTTCCTATAAAAGATTGTTGCTATGGTTCTTTATCGTACTTCCGGATTGTCTGCACATGCGCATTATTATCCAGACAGGGCTAGCGTTCCAGATGTGAGAACCGAGATTCCCTTAGACACCTCTGTTGGAATCTCCTATCATTACCTATGCTGATTTCCTATTCACTCACGTTCTGTTTCATTATGCAGACACTGGCACTCTCCACAATCAAAAATCCCCAACTTTTTCATTTTTCTATGTACAGAGCTGTGTGAGGGGTTTTTTTTGGCGTTACAAATTTTACATCTCCGTGACATTATTTACTATTTCATGCCGTTTACTGGGAAGCTGGAAAAAAATTTCCAATGTGGTGAAAAAGCGTCACTTTTGCATTTGTGTCGCTTCATTGAGGGCTAAGTTTTTACGACTTTCACTGTGTGCTCCAAATAACACCTCTGCTTTATTCTTTGGATCCGTACGATCACGGTAATACCAAATTTAAATAGGTTTAATTGAGTTTTCAAAAATTCAAATGATTCTGTATGATTAACCCTAGATGGTATGATCGTTGCTACCATATACTGCAATGCTACTGTATTTCAGTATATGGCATTTTTACACAGTGTTCATTACAATGAGACACAGGATTGTTAGCGGTGGGTGTTTGCTGTAATATGCAGCAAACCCCACCTCTGTATGAAGAGGGCTTAGTCCGTACCTGTAGGGCACAGAGTGTGAAGGGGTTAATATGTTGAGTGCACAGTAAGATGTCCCACCTCTACACTGTGTGGTGTTCTATTGACACAGATGCATGTGGCACTGGCATTATGGAATAAAAGACAAATCACAATTCTTCACCACAATTGGTTTGTAGTGCTGCTTTATTTCTACAGATATTGTTGAAGGATCTGAGGCCCAGCCCTGATCAGTTTGCACCCATTTTGAATCTTTTAGCTGTGTGCTGCATGGACATCCCTATTGTCTATCTATCATTAATCTATACATTTTTATCTTAATATCGTGGGTGGTGGGGTTTACATTATATGCTGGAGCATGATGCAACAGAATATGTTATATATCACGCCAATGATCTTTGTTTTAACCATATTGTAGAATTACATGCTGGGTCCTAATGCCGGTGCATACAACCAGCATCAGGAGCCACAGTATCGTAATCAGTCTAGGGGTGGATTTACCAGAGCTGATGCACCTGAAATCAGGAGAACAAGCCCTGAGATAACCACAGTTTTTGGCATATTGCCTACATGCAACCCCTGCCAGATTTAACAAGAGACCCAGAGCCGCCTAATAGATCCGGTGTGTGTCGAGGGGCAGAGATTGCACAATGTGCCAGTATATGATCAGTCATTTCACCAGTTAGTCCTCAGTATAGTATATTTGTTATATTTTATGAGTAAAAGGTAAAGTTGTCTATATTGCCATTAGCAGCCAATCCTAGCTCAGATTTCATTTTTTATTTGGGTTTGAAAAAAGTATAGTTTAGCTGTTATATGTATCTCACATATATGATGACAAGGATTGAAAGGTGAACAAAACAGTATCAAAGCTTTGGTTTGACTTTAGGATACATGGCGTTTATATAGCAGAATCTGCTGTGCTGGGGATCAGTAGGTGTAGGGACTACTTGAACACAGCAGGTGAAAGTATACTCTAAAAGCAGGGATGTAGTAACGGTGGAAGGTCAGCGAGAGAGAGGCACCTGCAAAGCATTATGGGACTTGTCGATAAACTGCATCCTCTACACCGAGAGGAGAGGTAGTTCTACCATCTCCATAGACAGGGGGCATCCTCTACACCTAGATGAGAGACAATTCTACCATCACCATGGACAGGGGGCATCCTCTGCACCTAGAGGAGAGGCGGTTCTACCATCTCCATAGACAGAGGGCATCCTCTACACCTAGAGGAGAGGCAGTTCTACCATCACCATAAACAGGGGGCATCATCTTCACCTAGAAGAGAGGAAGTTCTACCATCACCATAGACAGGGGGCATCCTCTACACCTAGAGGAGAGGAGGTTCTACCATCACCATAGACAGGGGGCATCCTCTACACCTAGAGGAGAGGCGGTTCTACCATCACCATAGACAGGGGGCATCCTCTACACCTAGAGGAGAGGAGGTTCTACCATCACCATAGACAGGGGGCATCCTCTACACCTAGAGGAGAGACAATTCTACCATCACCATAGACAGGGGGCATCCTCTACACCTAGAGGAGAGACAATTCTACCATCACCATAGACAGGGGGCATCCTCTACACCTAGAGGAGAGGTGGTTCTACCATCACCATAGACAGGGGTCATCCTCTACACCTAGAGGAGAGGTGGTTCTACCATTACCATAGACAGGGGGCATCCTCTGCACCTAGAAGAGAGGAAGTTCTACCATCACCATAGACAGCGGACATCCTCTACACCTAGAGGAGAGGCAGCTCTACCATCACCATAGACAGGGGGCATCCTCTACACCTAGAGGAGAGGTGGTTCTACCATCACCATAGACAGGGGAATCCTATACACCTAGAGGAGAGGCAGTTCTCCTATCACCATAGACAGGGGGCATCCTCTGCACCTAGAGGAGAGGTGGTTCTACCATCACCATAGAGAAAGGGCATCCTCATCTCCTGGGAGTGGCGCATTACCCCTTAGCGATGCCCCTTGCTCCTCTATAGCCACTCCCAGGGGATGAGTGCCTAGTCACAGAGCACATGGCATTGAAAGATAGTATATGACATCTTTTATTCTGTAAAACCTATTTTAATATAAAAACTCTTTGGCAGTGTATGTGCTATGTTCTTTGGGTACTGGGGGTTCTGAAAATGGGTCTCCTGCTGATAGGTTCCCTTTAATGTTTTGGGTTCAAAACATAAAATATAATATTTTATTCCTTCTGCTTCCTGCTGCATTTTGAAAGGTATAACATCGCCAACATTTTGATACATGACATACATTCAGAATAACAAGCAGGAGCTCATTGTACGGCTTTCGGGTTGTATGACCGGACTGTATTCGAGAACAAGATATCCTATTATATTTCCTGGGAAATCCTTATCTTTAATATGCCATTTACAGTTTTTATACAAAAATAAAAAACCTTGGTTATTGCTCAGTCTCAGGCTGAGTTCACACAAGGTGTTTTGATTGCGTTTTGAAACATATCTCAACATTTGATGGTGTAGCCTTGGGATTGTGTTTTAAGACGTTTGTGAACATGACCTCAGGGATATGGCCTCTAAGAGATGCAGAAATAGTAGCTGCAACTGGACTGCATAATAAAAGTGGGTATTGGACAAGAACTAAGCCACACAGGTTTTATAGATTTTGTACCTTCTTTCTTAATCCTTAACTGCCCAGGACCACAGAGATCAAGTGGAACAAAAATCTAAGAACTAAAACTGCACAATGTATAAACATTGGACACAATTATTCAAAGATCGAAATATCTGATAAAGTTAGTGACTGTGCAGGTAAGTTCCTCAGAACCAACATTTTATAGGTTATTGATAATGTAAGGATTATAGCACTGATGTTAATATGTTTTATGATATCCTATGTCATCTGTAGAGCGTGTAAGAGATGCCCTAGCACATGATACGTGCCCTGTGGCCTTTTGGATCACAGATAGCATATAGTTTCATGGTCATGAATGGCAATCATATGCTGATAAAGTAACCCAGGTTCATCTGGAGCTGTGATAGTATACCACACATATAAAATAAGATACAAATTCAGTTATGAGTGTACATTATGCCAGAACAGGTAAGGTGTAAAGTTTCATGGATTTACAAAATTGAAAGATAATAATTCTGTCCTATCAGTGATCTTCTGTAACGTAGAAATACAAAATGCATGGAAATACATTGTCCTTTTAAATTTACAATAATGATACTTAGATTTTCATGGGGGGATAAAACTGAAGACTAAGTTCTATAAATTGACCACCAATGCCCATGCACTAAGCCTTGGTCTTTCTGTCTTCATAGTGTGGAACATTTCACAAGGCTGGCTAATAAATGAGCTTTCTGTAGAAAATGTGTAAAAATTGATGATACTTTCCACCACTGAACCTGAGGATAGTCTGCCATCTCCTCCATCTACATTGGGGAGTTTCCCGTCCATGAAATGGAAGCTTTCAAGTGTAAGTATATCTGCTCTTCATGGGGAATGTCATTAACATCTACCTGTATGTAGAATAGGGGCGCAATTACAGCAAGATGAATAAAAGAGGTTTGTTGTTGTACAAACAAAGTTATTTTTACCACTTTCAGATTATAACATAAGAGATTAAGCCTAACACCATTTAGATGTATTCTAAGAGCACAAGACACTGTCTACAGCCTACCAAGGTTAAGAAGGAAGAGGAGAAAAAAAAATAAGAAAACACAAAAAATAAAACATCTCCTGTTTTATGGTCCATGGAATACCCCATATACCCATAAAATTCGGGAAATAACTATTCTGCAATTTTAAGCAAATATGACATTGAAGCTCCTATTAATTTTGGAAGATCATATAAAAAAACGATTTTATTTTCTTTTTCAATTCTTCCACGGCTACTGTCCTCATATCAAATAACAGATAAAAAAGCTACACTTAAAGGTAAATGCACAAACCGTAATACACACGCCCTGTGCTAAGTGTATACAAATCAGTAAACAGATGTCCTCAAGAAGTCAGAGCAAATGATGTCTAGAAAGAACCAGAATCCACGTTTAAAGCCATCAGCCATGGTTATCATCTGCTCTGACTTGAGAACATGTATTTAGTGATTTGTATACACTTAGCACTGGGCGGGTGTGTTATGTTTTGCGCATTTACCTTTAAGTGTAACTTTCTATCTATATCTGGTATCTAGTACACTCTTGCTCCATTTTTAATGGTTATCTAATAAATACATTTCTCTGATCGTGTACAGACCACAGAAACAGGACCATGGATATGCTGTTTGTAGTCCCAGAACAGCACACGTTCATTTGCAGTTCTGTGGAGTTCAAAGATTAGTGACCAGATTACTAAGTAGAAAGATAATCTTTTTTTTTATTTTATAATAAAATAGTGTAAAAATTATTAAACCTAGAAAAAAGATTAGAGATGTTCTGATCTACAGGTACAGATATATGTCAAATATCACCCACCAATTTTTATAATGAGAAGGACCTTCCTGCTCTCAATACACATGTAAACAAGAGTCAGTTCAGGACCTTTGAAGGTCCCACAAAGGCCCATAAAACGCAGATTGAAAGAAGGCAGAATGGACTCATCCTCCAGTCTTAATCCGCCCCTGTACACACATGATTTATTTTGAGAAAGCACCAGATGCAGATGGAGGTGATGTAGACATTTACATAGAAAATAATTCTTTTTCTGAGTAAGATTAGTTAAAGGAAATCTACCATCAGGAATACAATAACATAGATATTACTGATGGTAGATACCTTTTTGTCTACAAATCCCTACAATACCATCACATTAACTTTTAACCATAACAAACTAAATATCTTTAGCTATCCAGTGTAGGGATTAGTAGAGTGAAAGATATCACCAGGAATACCTCAGTTAGTGTATGATAGGTTTCCTTTAAACGATGGACTGTCCTACGCCAATTGGTAGTAACAACAAGAAATGTAATAAATGGCTAGATGTGTCTTTTTATGATAAATACCATTGATTGTTACTATTAATTCCGAATTTTGCCAAATCGGGGAGAAAATTATGTAAACCATTTAATTCTGACCAAAAAGTAATTAAAACATGCTGTCCACTTCATAATAATCCTGTATACCATCAAAATCCATCATGATAAACCAGGGACACTTACTCATAGATCCAGGCACTGTGACTGGGGTAATCTTCATATAAGCGCTCCCCCCCTCCCACTGTATGAGATTACAGCAGAAAGAGGGATGGGGGAAGGGCAAAGGGAGAAGGGGGCAGGGTGAGACATGGTCTTGTTAAAGGCACTTCTGTCTCTTTAGCATAAGTTTAAAAGTAAGTGTCCATGGTTTATCATGATGGATTTTAATTATCTTCATTACATGGTAAATTTTTTCGATGTTCTTTTTTTTACAAATAAGACCAAAACTTTATTCCCAGGAGCAAAATAGCTTCAGGATCAGAGTGTTATTATGATAGGTTATCCTTAGGCTTGTCACTCACACATTCCACTCCTTTAAAGGGGTTTTTCCATGAAGGAAAGTTAGGCCCTATCCATGCTATAGGGCCTAACATGCTTCTCAGTGCCGAGACCCCTACAGACTACGAATACGAGGGGTCCGACTGACCCCTCACAGCTCCTCAGACTAATGGAGCAGACGGCCGCGCATGACCGTTCTGCTCCATTAATCTCTATGGAGCTGACAGAGATTGTCGAGCGCAGCTGTGTTTATTTATATTTATATCAATTCTAGGGAAAGGGGGGTGATTCTAATTTTTATAGGGGAAGAAACGGCTAGGCTAGGAAAAAAAACATGATCTGTAAGGTGTAAAGCTACTAGACAACATACTGGTAGTAGTTTATTAGGCCAGTTTCTGTTGACAGGTTACCTTTAAAGATGCCTAGCAAATTTTCCATATACTACAATACTGTAGTATTGCAGTATAGGTTAGGACTGATCAGACACCCAAGGGTTAAAGTACCCCAGAGGGTCTAAAAAATTTAAAAATGAAAAATTCAAACCACCCCCTTTTTCCTAGAACTGATATAACGTAACATAGGGTAAGAGTAAGATAGGGCCCAGCGCCATATTCCATCAAAAGATAGGACATGTCCTATCTTTCTACGGGCTACAGAACGGTAAGGTGCTGCATGTGTGCTGCACCGTACTGCTCCCATACGGCGCCGTGAGGCCATTGAGGTGTATGGGGTACGTATATACCCCATATATACATCCCTCATACGTTCGTGTGAATGTAGCCTAAACCTGTATAAATTTAGTATCCCGATTATTGTACTGACCCAAGGAATAAAGTAGAGGTTTCATTTGGAGTGCACAGTGCTAGCATAAGACCTGTCTCCACAAGAAAATGGCGCAAATGCGCTTTTTCTACAATTTCATCGCATCCAGCTTCCTAGTGCGTGGCATAGAAAATGATGTGCCATCACTAGAAAGTAGAATTTATTACTCAGAAAAGAAGCGCTCCTACAGCTCTGTAAACCGAAAATAAAAAAAGTTATGGATTTTTTTTAAAAAAGTGAAATGCAAAAAAACCCCAAAAAACTAAACTGGTGTTTTTAACGGGTTAATGATATAATTAAATCCTAACCATTGACTCTCAAATTGACTCCCTTTCTTACTATGCAGTATCATATAAAAACCTGCTACTGCCGTTCTTTGATTCACATGTAACTATTTTTATTGGTCTCAAAAATCAATCTTTCTTTGTGTAAGTTAGTATTCATGTTAATAGAATTCTCCCGTGTTTTATGTAAGTGTAGAACATGTGTAATGTATATGACCCAATTAAGCGTGTCCACATATTGCATTGTTGTTGCTGTAAATCTCAATAGGAGAATATCCTGGTAACTGCACACTGGGGGTTGTAGAATAGTGCGAACTACAGCTGATCATTCTTCGAAAGCCACAAGCTAGGATCTGTATTCACAAAACTTGGGGGAGACCATGGCCTTATACTGTATGTGGCACCTTAAAGGGATTATCAACCGCTTTAGATCTAAATGAAATGTACCTCTCTTCACATAGTTCATCTTGCTACTTTTTAATTTTCTATGAAGTGGTTAAAAATGTCAACATTTTTGTAGAGATGCTCAAATTAAGAAGCGCGTTCTTTACGACTGAGGAGTTTTTCGGAAGTTATAAGTAGAAAGTTTAGGTGTAGCCCTGACCTGGGGGTGTTGGTTTACTGTACATGTGCATAGTTTGAAGACTTCACTTGTCAGACTGGAAATTCATTGCAGAGACAATTGGGGATTGTTTTTTTTTTTTATCAATTTACACAATTTACTGCTGATCAAAATTCTTTCTGAAAGGCCAGAAATTGTAATGATTTCTCCCTTATGCCACCTTCACACCAAGTGGGCGTGGAGGGTCATTAAGTGGGCGTAGAGGGTCTGTGCCGGGTGTGGAGTGGGCCGAGTCCCAATCATATTTGCTACAGCCTAAGCCCAATTGGGCCAGGTTATAGTGCAATTCTACACCAGACAGGGCCACCCACCAGATATATCAAGAGGTCAGAGGTCACAGCCTCCTGATATATCCTACATGGCATGTGGGGTTTAATTATATGCTGGCATATGATAGATCCCCCCTGAGCAATAAGTAGATAATGCATTCATGTAATTCATTGAAATCCTGTTAACAAACCAGGCACCTGATCCTCCAAAGAAGGTTCCAAATTTCTAATTACAGAATTTGCTTAGTATTTATGGCTTATCCTTCTAACTTGGTATCAGTAAGATCTTGCTATTGTTTAGAACATCCAGAAGACAGTTCAATTTACTTTCAGACTTCAGAAAGTTTAATGCTTAATGTGTAAGAAGTCCTCAATCAGCATATTTGTTCCTACTCTGGAACACAAAGTTGCACCATGCTTCCATATAGTTTCCGAATCATTGCCGGGAAATGAATCCTTGTGGAGTAAGACCTCTCAGTTGTAATTATAAAAGTAATTTATTTTGTTCTATGACTACAACCTAATTTTCAAGTTCAATGGTTTGAAAAAGCTGTAGCAAATTGACTTAAAAAATATGCACCTTGTAGTTTATATCTTAAGTTCAGGAGAAGAGTATATTAAAGGAGTAATTAAAAATCAATTCAATAAATCAATACGGAAATGTATGAATTCTCTCAAATTCTTTATATTCTGCTTATTTAACTGGATGAGAGTTGTTATATTATAAATTATAATTGCCTGATAGCACAAAATCATAAGTATGAGAGACTTCAAATATACTCCATTGCCATTTTGGTAGATCACTGCATCTATATACATTTGATGGCATTGTCCATGACACAGTTGGACATTGTTTTAATGTGACACAACAGTGTACCGATGCTGTGAAAAGGCTGCACAAACTGTGACCAGCTCGAGGCCTCCATAGCTGTCTATTACACCTATTCACGGTGCGGTGAGACGTCATCTGAGACACATGACCAACCCGGGCGACTGCGCCTTCAAAGATAGAGTAGGTCCTAATTTTTACCTGATTTGCAGAGTTCACTTCACCACACAGCTATGTGCTTTGCCCGGATTCCAGCACTGGTGAAACACATGACCACCTGCATAGACCCTTATAGGGTTTATACTTGACTTGCAAATTTTATATTGTTAATTTTTCTGGTCATCTGGTTGCTTTTTATGCTTATCATCCAGGAAGCAGAAGGTTTTTTTTTATATTTATGCTGATGTATAGAAAGGTTTATTTAAAGAGAATCTGTTACCAACTTTTACTGCTCTAAATTATTAGCCACCTTGGGTAGGGTTTTAACCCCTAGGCGCACCAGGACGTTATAGTACGTCCCCGGGGCTAGATGCTAAGCGCACGGGGACGTTCTATAATGTCCTGCTTCTGGCACCGGCTCACGAACGGAGCCGGTACCAGAAGCAGCGGCTGTCAGCTGTCTAGTACAGCTGACAGCCTGCGCTAACACCCGCGATCGGAGCCGGCTCCGATCGCGGGTGTTAACCCCTTACACACCGCGGTCAAACATGACCGCGGCGTGTAAGGGTGTTTGCGCTGTGGATCGGATCCCCCGTGCCGCTTACCGGGGGATCCGATCCACTTCTGGGCCGCTCCGAGCACTGGCATGTGCCCCGGAGCTGCCCGGTCTCCATGGCAGCCAGACCCCTTCCGGGTCTGGCTGTAAACTGTCTGAGCATGCGCAAGCTTGCTCAGACAGTTTACACTGCTCTACAATAAAATAGTATTGTAGAGCAGTGTATTGAACTTAAACCAGTGATCAGAGCATCACTGGTTTAAGTTCAAGTATGTATAAGTAAAAATATGCAAAAACACTTAACACTACACATTATAATAAATAAAAAATAAATACATAAAAATATAAGCCCCTAAAATGTCACTTTCCCATAAAAACACTTAATAAAGTATAAAAAACACAAAAACACAAAAAACGCCGCATATTTGGTATTGCCGCGTCTGTAACAATCTGTATAATAAAACAGAATCGTTACTGGACCCGCACGGTACACGCCGTAGAAAAAAAACCGCAAAAACGTTCCGAAAAAAGATAATTTTTAATTATACCCTATCAAAAAATGCTCTAAAAAGTAATTTAAAAAATGTTATGCACTCCAAAATAAGCCCACTAAAAAGAACAACTCTTCTCGCAAAAAATAAGCCCCTAACCAGATTTGTCAGCCGAAAAATAAAAAAGTTATGCATATGAAAAGATGGTGATGTTAAAATGAACAAGATTTTCTCCAAATTGGTTTTTATTCAGTACAATTGAATAAAATACACAAAACCCCCACATATTTGGTATCCCTGCGTCCGTAACAATCTGCATAATAAAACAGAATCGTTATTAGATCCGCAAAGTGAACCCCGTAAAAAACAAAACAAAAAAAAGCTCCAGAAAAAAGATCATTTTCAATTAATACCCTATAAAAATGCTCTAAAAAGGGATTTAAAAAATGTTATGCACTCTAAAATAAGACCACTAAAAAGAACAATCCTTCTCGCAAAAAATAAGCCCTTAAACAGATTTGTGAGGCAAAAAATAAAAAAGTTATGCATATGAAAGACGGTGATGCTAAAAGTAACAACATTTTTGCCAAATTACTTTTTATGCAGTAGAAATGGGAAAAAAATAAAAAATCTATATAAATGAGGTCTTTTTGTAATCGTGGCGACCCATAGAATAAAAATAATATACTATTTTTATGGTATGGTAAACAGCCAAAAAAAAAAACCATAAAAATCTTCCTGAAAAGTGATGATTTTCATTTCCTCCACCAACAAAGAGTTAATAAAATCTCACCAATTAGCCTATAGATTCCCCCAAATTACGTACCAGAAAAGTGAATCTCATGTGGCAAAAGAAATAAGCCCCTATAGGTCCACATTAAAAAAAAAGAAAAAAATTATAGCCTGTACAATATGACATAGAAAATCTGCTCTGGATGGCGCCTCCTTCCCTTCTATGCCCGGCCGTGCGCCCATACAGGAGGTTACCACCACATATAGAGTATCCGTGTACTCGGGAGAAATTGGGTAACAAACTTTGTGGAGCCTTTATTCATTTAATCCATTGTAAATGTTTAATTTTCCACCCAAAATGGGTGTATTGTGAAAAAATATTACAATTTGCAGACTGCACCTCCATTTTGTTTTAACCCCTATAAAACACGTAAAGCGTTAACAAACTTCTTAAAAGTGGTTTTTCATACGTTGAGGTGTGTAGTTTCCACAATGGGGTAATTTACGAGTCTCACTATTATTTAGGCCTCTCAGTGTCAATTAGAAGTTGAGCAGGTCCATCTAAATGCGGGTTTTGGTGATTTTACAAAAAATGTGAAAAATGATACCTAAATTCTGAGCCTCATAACATTCTAGTAAAATATGTGGAATCTTAAAAAACCATGCCAACATAAAGCAGACATTTGGGAAATGTAAGTTATGAATTTATTTGGGAGCTATGACTATCTGCATCAAAAGTAGAGAATTTAGAACGTTGAAAATAAAGAATTTTTCAAAATTTTTTCCAAATTTTGTTTTTTTTCATAACTAAACACAAAAGATATCATCCAAATTTTTAAACTAATTTGAAGTACAATGTTTCACGAGAAAACAATCTAAAAATCCCCTGGATATCTCATAGCGTTCCAAAGCTATAACCACTTATAGTGACACAGGTCAGATTTGAAGAATGGGGCCGCGTCCTTAAGGCCAAAATAGGCTGTGTCCCCTAGGGGTTAAATATAATTTTTTATTATTTCTTCTTTTCTGAAATCTCACCTGTTTACCTATTAAGTATTTCTTCTAAAAACATATGCAAATGAGTGAAAAACTTAATCTTTTGCCATACTGTAGTCTGAATGCAAACGGGAGAGCTTTACTTTAGACATCAATAACTTCTATAGCAGAGCCATGGTTCTGGCATGAGTTTAAAGTAGGAAACTTTCTCTTTCCAACTGCATCAGAATTGTGGTTCTGTAAGTACAGGCAAATAAAGAAGCAGATAGGAACTGGATATTTATTAGCCGCTCACATTGCCAAATATGTCTCTTACTAGCTTTATCTCTGGTTCTGCAGCTCACAGAGCCACAGACCTGGTGTGACCTGAAAGATGAGATTCATATATATAAAATGACACCAAAACAATGTTTCAAGGTACTAAAGAATCAAAGAAAGGAGCTTCTGAAGTTAAACTTCCACTGCAACCTCTTAAATTGACTTATATCAGGCAAAATATAACTCTTCTCTGTTCAGTTACTTGTGAAAAAATTTCACATAAAAAGGAGATTTTAGAAAAGTCCCCAGGTTACTTACAGTATAAGTTCTTTAGGTTTGTATTTAAGCTGAATTTGCATGTAAGTTGGAACTGGTATATTTTATAATTGTAGCTCCAGAAAAAAATGTTTTCCTGTGACAATTAATTTTTCTAAATTTTGTGCTGCCATGGGTTCAAGGATTATCAATAAAACTTCATTACAGACACTTTACAGCTGATCACTGCAGCCTTTGACTACAGTAAAGCATCCAGAGAGATTCAGCAGAAAACACAGCGGGCAGAGAAGTCCAGCTGTAACTAAGGGTTGCCTGTAAGTGGGGCGTCCTTAAGTTGGGGACCATCTGTACCTAGAAATTATATAGTGATGGAAAAGTAAAAAAAAAATCTGTTGTTGAATGTAACTTCTCAAGATTTTTATCAAAGTTAAAGCTGTAAACTGGTTTTCCCACCAAAGAAAATTCTCACATCTCAATCCCCTAGTGATTTTAACACAATAAAGATCATTTTACCCATTACTTTACAATTTTACTCAGTGTTATTGCTGGTTTAGCTCCTCTCATTCTCAATGGTGCTCAGTGCAAAATCCCAGGGTGTGGGCGGGGCCTCTCTAATCAGACACATTAGTTTAGTGGGGTGACAATGTGGTTACATTATCAGGGTACAAGGTGTATATGCACTTTCATCTGACTTCTGTACTAACACACTGACACATAGAGAGATGAGATAGATCAGAGATACAAGAGATCCATTAGATGCCTGCCTCCATTAGAGTCAGCTCTGCTACATGTCTGTTCTCAGTCTCACAGACCTATGACTGCCCTCCCCTTGCCCCAGATCACTTATCTCCTAGTAGCCTGTAGTTTGCAGCTCGTCTCTCACAATCTGAGAATCAGTGTATGTGCCAGTGTGAGCTCCAGGCACAAAACACAGAAATCTCATCTGCACGATCTCACACAAAAATCAAGTTACAGGGTCGTGTCTAAGGGCGACTGAAATTGTGTACGGCAGGACTGATAGAGACAAGTTGGACTTATAACTGTGCAATGCTGCCATTCAATAACAATGAATTAGACTGTGTTATTTTGATGTGTTGAATACATATAAGAAACTTGTCTTCGTGAGGAATACCCCTTTAAAAAAAATAACTTTAGAGTTAGATATATGGTAATGCAGACAAAAGGTGATTGTGTTTCCATGTACATGGGGAGATAAAGTGGCAAAGAAAGAAACAAGGAAAACAAACCTATAAATGTGGATTTGTAGAATTTACAAGGTAAGGTTTTGACATTTGATACAGTATAAGAATATCTCGTTTATTTTCAGCAGCAACAACACATTTCTTCACCACATGGTGGGTCAAGCTCGCTGGTTAAATGAGGCCGAATGCCTTTTTTTAACATGAGAGTTTTATAGAGTACAGCTTATAGAGAATGCAGCTGTGTTTGCACAAACACAATGTTGCTAGACTGTAAGAAAATCAAAGCCTTTCCTTAGTGGAGCTGTCTGTAAACTCACTGAAGAGAGACATAAAAGTTTCTCATAATAACAAGCTGTCATATTATTCTCATTTTAACCTCTTCCAAAAGCTTGGAATAGAGTAGTTGGCTCTAAGACAGCTATCCTCTTTTAGACGATTCCCTGTCCTTATCCTTCCATAAAAATGTTAAAATATATAGACCATCGCTTGATTTTCTTTGATTAAAAACAATTTAGGAATTGTTTTTTGTTATACTAATCATCAGTTTTATGTAATATTATTCATAATTTTTTTCATTAGATACAACGGACAATAAAATTTCTTCTAAACCAATAGAATTATTTGATTTATAAACATACATCGCTCCGTGAACCTGAGTGTGCGGCCGCGTGATGACGTCATCACGCGGCCGCGCACCCCTTCCCGGCCGACAGCAGCCCGAAGATAGAAGACTCGGGAGCCGCTGCCAGAGGCGAGTATAGGATTTTTTTTTTTTAACCAGCAGCAAATATATTTTGGCGGCCGGGGGGCCCGGATATAAAGAAAATAATTAATTATGGGGGCCTTAAATATAGTATAGGGCAGTATAGGGAATAATTAATGATGGAGGGGCAGTATAGGGAATAATTAATAATGGAGGGGCAGTATAGGGAACAATTAATGATGGAGGGGCAGTATAGGGAATAATTAAGGATGGAGGAGCAGTATAGGGAATAATTAATGGTGGGGGGCAGTATAGGGAATAATTGATGATGGAGGAGCAGTATAGGGAATAATTAATGATGGAGGGGCAGTATAGGGAATAATTAATGGTGGGGGGCAGTATAGGGAATAATTGATGATGGAGGAGCAGTATAGGGAATAATTAATGATGGAGGGGCAGTATAGGGAATAATTAATGATGGAGGGGCAGTATAGGGAACAATTAATGATGGAGGGGCAGTATAGGGAATAATTAAGGATGGAGGTGAAGTATAGGGAATAATTAATGATGGAGGGGCAGTATAGGGAATAATTAATGATGGAGGGGCAGTATAGGGAATAATTAATGATGGAGGGGCAGTATGGGAAATAATTAATGATGGAGGAGCAGTATGGGAAATAATTAATGATGGAGGGGCAGCATGGGAAATAATTAATGATGGAGGGGCAGCATGGGAAATAATAAGTGGTGGGGGGAAGCATAGGAAATAATTAATGATGAAGGAGCAGTATAGGATATGTGCAGTGTACAGAGGAATTTCTTATTTTTTTTTATTTTTTAACTTTAGTCCGGCCCTTCAACGGTCTGAGAGGGACCGTGAACGGCCCCCTATGTAAAAAGTTTCGGGACCCCTGCTTTACATGTTTTGTATTTTATGAAGCATTTTTATGACCTTATACTGATATAGCATTAGTGAACATGACTGGCAAAACCAGTTAAGCAGACGTGATATTAGTCTGTAGTTAGTGAATACAGGGATCCGCCCCTTTTACGTGATAACTACTTGAGTTAAAGGGGTTGTCCACTTTCAACAAATAATTGATATTGTTGGTGTAATGAAAAGTTTTACAATTTTCCAATATACATTCTGTATCAATTCCTCACAGATTTCTATATCTCTGTTTGTTGTCCTTCTATACAAAGCTTCTATGTTTATTTCCTGTGGATAGAGATCTGTCCATGGTCATGTATGGACAGAAGGTATATTAGAAAATTGTAAAACTTTTCATTACACCAACAATATCAATTATTTGTTGAAAGTGGACAACCCCTTTAACTCAATTAGTTATCACGTAAAAGGGGCGGATCCCTGTATTCAATTACAACAGACTAATATCCTTCTGTATTAATAACTCACCATTCTTTAGATCTCTGCTTGCTGCCCTGCTATAAAAAGCTTCTATGTTTACTTCCAGTGGATGGAAATCTGTCCATAGTCATGTGATGGACACGCAGGTGCACAAGCTGTTATTATCACACATTTTTCATTACTATCTGAGATATAACGGCTTCTGCACCTGTGTGACATCACATGACCATGGACAGATCTCTATCCACAGGAAATAAACATAGAAGCTTTGTATAGAAGGACAACAAACAGAGATATAGAAATCTGTGAAGAATTGATACAGAAAGTATTTTGGAAAATTGTATAACTTTTCCTTACATAAACCATATCCATTATTTGCTGAAAGTGGACAACTCCTTTAACACATTTTCAGCTGTTACTGTCAGTGTTCACTTTTATACCAGTTGGACCTTTTTAAAAATGTAATGTTAATAGCAAAATATGAAGAGTGATGGATGGAATTGAGCAAAGACTCTTTATCACAAATAATCTGTACATTTTTGTCCTGTTTGTGTAAAAAAACACCGACCCATTTTACTTCACAAGCTCTTTTTCACATTCCAAAAGCCTACAAAAAAATTTTGCTGCATGTACTTATTTTTGTCATTTGCAGCCTAATCTCTCTTGCGGAATTCTATGGAGCAAAAAAATTCCTGACTGGACATGTACATTGCCCGGGTGCTCGCTGTGTCTGCTTATCACACACCTAATGATTTAAAAAAAAAAAAAAGCACACATTTTTTGTGGACGCAGACAATATGGATGACACACAAGCCACATATCTATTTGAGGATTATCAGACATGGAAGAAAAACACAGAATTGTCTGCAAAATGGATTAGTGATGCACATGGCAGTGACAATCAGCCGCCGACACTTGGCTTCAACAATTGCAATTCTTAGTAACTGATCAGTGCCAACAACTGCTATGTTAGGGGATCATGCAAGAATTCTGTTTTTCACATCTGATTGACCAAGTCTATGTGCAGGTGCCTTAGGCTAGCATTTATTTGTTGTCTATCACCATAGGTACCCAGAACTTTGGGTATTATGGGTGAGCATATTAAATAAACAGATAGCAAAGCATCATAAAACATACTTTGCATATACTGTATCTGTTAAACTAACAGTTACTTTACTATCTGTTTATTTCTGTTGTTATCTGTTTTTCTTCAATGTTTTAAGTTTTCAATATAGGTTGTATTTATTAAAAAAACAAAGAAAATCTATAATGAGGGCTTCAGAGAAACAAACGGTACAGCCAGTCCTAAACTCTAGCCTCCCCAGAATACTCTACCTACGTGCCTCAACGTACCCTAAATGGTAGAGGACAACTAGAAGGTGGTCTCTCCCTATGGCAAAGTTCAAACACATAACATGACAAAAACAGGGAAGAATAGTTGACAAGATCTCTACAGAGATAGACATAGCAGAAAAGTACAAAATAACGGTAGGGTAGTCTGAACAGGGGCTGATATCAAAACATCAGAAATGCAGAAAATAGAGTCTAAAAACCAAAGTATGGAGAAGGTCAAGATAAATTATAATCGACAGTTAACTGAATATAACCTGCTGGTCCAGGTTAATTGAAGCAGAGCTCTGTCAGTCACAGCAGTTAACCATTGCTGGACCAGAACACACTGCAGGAGAGAAAGGGCATGGTGCAATCACACAAAAAACTACAATGAAATGCATAGACAAAATCAGAATCAGAAGATAAGTAACTTCTGTTACCCAACAGGCTTTATTGTTTAATAATGGAAATATAACAGAACGGCCAAGACTGAATAGATTTGAGAACACATTGACAGGTATGTACATTACTGTAGGATGAGGTTGGTTTGTATTATTGAGGCCAAGTGCTTCACAATTTATCAAAATTAGTTACAAGGTGGAATATTGTGGTCAATTATCATTTATGTAACATCTTGCATTTCATAGGTCTATAATTTGTTTCCAGAACAAAAGTATTTCTACCCCCAGACTCCAGTCTTGCATTTATCACAAAGAACATCGTTCTATTACTGAGCCCTCTATATGGCAATGCTACATTTAAGTTTACAAGTATTGCTTTTGACAAAAAGCTATTTCAAAATTGACATTAAAAGCATGAACCCTTCAATATCACTAAAGTGTTTCTCAAGAAAGCAATAAATTGCTGTCAGACAAAGAATCGGCAAAACATTTACAATACAGGAAGATAGTGTTGTGCTAATGGCATTTATCTGTGTTAGATAAGTACATACTGTTCACTCCGCTGCTTCGTATGACTAGTCTATAGTGTCCAAGGAAAGAATATTTATTGAAAAAAAAAAGTCTGATTAGATATATAGACCAATTATAATTCTATAATTGAGTATTTCAATTAAAATAAAATAGAAGTTTTAAATTGAACGCAGTTTAGTGCTGGATGCAATTTACAAGTCAATGCCATTAAGACCTGACTGATACTACAATGCACCAGATAACTGTACTTGTGATATAGCAAACTCTATATGAATAGGGAAGATGTAATCATAATAGTCTTTTCAAAGTAGTTTTACAATTGTTGTGTCATATATGCTAATGTGGCTCTAGATAGGAAGGACATACAGAGTCAATAAGATATAATGGGGGTGAGGGGGGACGACGATCTGACTGATTTGGACTAAGCGCAGGATTTAACTTTGAAATTGTGTCACAAGCCAAGCACTTGACATGCACCGAGAAGAAGATGGTGAACTCCGTCGGACGTGAGCAGGGAGCGACACATGAAGGATATCGGGTGCACGATCTACGTGAATCACGGCAGAGTTCATCCTCGGCAGACATTCTGGTAAGTAAATGTGCCCCATTATTTTCATTATTTCTTGACAGATTATTTATGGGAATTCAGTCAACACCAAGGAACATTTTTTGGTCTAAAATATATAATTGTCTTCCTGCTATTGAACAGATCTATGAATCAGACATTTTTCCCGGCCCCAAATTCCATACCCCATGCCCCAGAGGGATTGCTACAATTGTCTTAGAATTTATAAACAACCTATTTTACTTTTCTAAAAACACAGATTTTTTTTTAAGTAAAGAAAATGTCCCAACTTGCTTCTACAAATGTTTTGTTAGGGTTAGCATTAGGTTAAGTGTTAAGGGACATTAGGTTAAGGGACATAACATTTTTGCCATTTGTTTGTGCATCCACTGATACTTTTTATTCATAGCATTTTCATAGCATTCTTTTCTTTAATTATTTTTTGTTTTTTACTTTTTTAACAGCATTTACCATTTTTTGATTATTATATAAATAAATTAGACACAAGAATGTGGATTGACTTTAAACTACCGTAATCGTTTTATTTTTGAATCCTTGTTAACTATTTTTCTGTATTGCACTAGTAAATTGCAGTGTTGCCTGGCTGTCACTAGGAAATATGATAAATGCTTGAATTTCAAAGTTGCTATTAACAGAATGCATGTAAGGGATGTATGCACAATATGTATTATATCCAATTGCATGGTCCACAAATGGGTGTCACCTACAACTCATCAGATCAGCATCTTTTCCATAGCCACTTAGGCACCATGTATATAAGAGCAGAATATTACCTAAATATGCCCTACACTTCAAGCTTATTCTCTGCACCATATACACATACCCTGGAGGGGTTAATGAAAGCTTTATAAGTTGTATAGATCATTACTTTTTTTTCAAAAATCAATAGCTCTTGGGATGAAACTTTGCCTAGTATCATTGTTACCTAAATTCATCAGTTTCTTTGCTATGCCACTCAGATTATCTCAGTTCTGTAGGAGCTGATTGCTCTGTCTGTGTCATTAAGACCTGGAGTCTGTAGTATAAACAAACTCTACAGACTCCTGTGAGGAGAGGGGGTGCTGCTCCCTGATCACAGGGGTGGAAGTCACGTGACAGAGCTTTCTCTGTGTATGTAGCAGAACTGGCTGTGTTCCCTATCAGTCCCTCCATCCCAGTCTATGATTCCACAGAGCTTCCTCTGTCTCCCTCTGCACCTCATGCTGCTCCCCCCACCTTGCAGATAAGCTATTAACCCTTAGTGCTCACACAGCACAGGCTATAGACTTCATGTAACTGATTTAATTATAATTTCTTTCACTTAACATGTTCCCTGCTCCTCCACTGCCAGGCTAGTCAGCATATACATCCTTTATGTGGAGTATGCAGTGTTCAGTGTATTTACTTGTGGAAAACTAAATGGATTAAAGGCTAAATTAAAGGCATAATGAGATCTGTGGGCAAGATAACTGTCCTCAGCTTGGGGGCATAGACAGGCAGCCATTAGTCTCCGCCCACTTCATCTCTGGTAGGAAAGATTTTTGTCACTTTCAGAACAGAAAATATCATAACTTTGGAAAAAAAAGGGTGAGCAGCACAATATGGGAACCGTTCTGTTTGTTTTTAAAGGATAAATCACATATAATAATTTGGTAAAATCATTATAACTTTACAGTTACGCTTTAATGGAATAGCTATTACATCTTTTTTTAGTACGTTCTATACTGGATTTGATTTTATTTCCAACATTGGTGCTTCCTAATCATTCCCAATCATACTTTGCTTTCCCTCTTGGTTAAGAATCATTTCTATTGTATTTACAATTGTTTATGTCGGAACAAAATTCTGCAATCCACTTTTATTTTCACAATATGCAGAATAGTATTGCATATGTTTGGTTATATCCTTTTCAATTTACATTTTATTATGTAGCTATTTGTTCTCTATAAAATAAAGTAGTACCGAAATAGCCTTCCTCGCTAGCTTTAAAATTGCAATGTATGCTTTATATAAGGATGGATGGAATTCATTTAACGCAGAATCTGCTCAGAGACTTTGTACAATCATTCTTGTCTGAGCTTGTGATTAAGTATTTCACTGGAAATGCACACTTGCTTATTTGAACTTGCCCTGTCAATGCAGAAATCTAGTTTTGTAATAAATGTGCCCAGCATATCATTGCTGCCTGGCATAATAGAGAGACTGTTTATCTGCTGGATGGACCTTATTTTACTCTGATAAGCGACAGATTCTTAACTAGTCTGCAGGAAAAAATCTCAAGAAATCTATGTTGAATAAAATTATATTACAAAAATATTGTGAAAAAGATTTGATTGAAAATCAAACATGAAGATCATGAAAAGGAATCAGATTATGAAAAATAACTGACACACTTATTATAATTGTTAAAACATGGTAAAATATCTTTCATAATTTTACTACTACTTGTCTGTCTGTCATCATTTTATGCCATTTTACAGACCATATATTATAATATAAATGCATAGCTAACAAGATATGTTGTTAAAAATACAAAAACAGATACGGTTACACGGTTAGTGACTGCCATCTCTCCATTTCTGAAGCGGCATGATATTATGTACATACAGACTTTTTTTTTTGGAAGTGAAGGTGTATATCCCACTGGAAATGATGTAACAAAGACTTAAATGGGATATCCAGGCTTTTAAAAATATATATTATTATATAATATTTAAAAAAAACTGCTCTCCAAAAATATGTTTTTTGTCTTTGATGTTAACTAGAGATGAGCGAGCACTAAAATGCTCGGGTACTCGTTATTCGAGACGAACTTTTCCCGATGCTCGAGTGCTCGTCTCGAATAACGAGCCCCATTGAAGTCAATGGGAGACTCTAGCATTTTTCAAGGGGACCAAGGATCTGCACAGGGAAGCTTGGCCAAGCACCTGGGAACCTCAGAAAAGGATGGAAACACCACGGAAATGGACAGGAAACAGCAGGGGCAGCATGCATGGATGCCTCTGAGGCTGCTTAATCGCACCATTATGCCAAAAGTATGGGCAACAGCATGGCAATGACAGAGTGACCGAATGAGGCTAGATAGCATCTAAAACATCCAATAATTGACCCTGACACTATAGGGGACTATGCAGAGGCAGCGGCAGCAGCGGCAGGCTAGAGAGTGTCTTGGCAACATACCCCAAATGGACTCAGGCTTAAAACCAATGGGTGGCAGAGAGGAACCAAAGGAGGTGAGCAAGAAGCGCTCAAATAATATCGGTAAATGATAAAAGTTTGCCAGTATATTTTGTGGATTACACAGCAGGGTGGCGACAAAGTTAACAAGTTTGATGAGGAAGCCATGAAAACAACCCAAAATTCTGCCTGACACAGCTCGTTTGATAAGGGGACCATGTATGGAGGCAGTGAACTAGTAGTAGATTAAAGGTGCTGCAGTTAAAACTATGTTAGTTGGATCTTGGGATGGAGCTGGCGCTCCGCTGCCAGGCGAGCTTTCGCCAATCCAAGCCCCTGTCTCTAGGCTACTCCCCAAACAGCACTTCTAAGAACCTTTTGTATAAGATCAAGTGTAGTAGCGTTCTTATAAGTTTAGGATATGGCGGGTGAGGGGAATGTAAACAGATGCGCAAGAAGCGCTGAAATAATATTGGTAAATGATAAAAGTTTGCCAGTATATTTTGTGGATTACACAGCAGGGTGGCGACAAAGTTAACAAGTTTGATGTGGAAGCCATGAAAACAACCCAAAATTCTGCCTGACACAGCTCGTTTGATAAGGGGACCATGTATGGAGGCAGTGAACTAGTAGTAGATTAAAGGTGCTGCAGTTAAAACTATGTTAGTTGGATCTTGGCATGGAGCTGGCGCTCCGCTGCCAGGCGAGCTTTCGCCAATCCAAGCCCCTGTCTCTAGGCTACTCCCCAAACAGCACTTCTAAGAACCTTTTGTATAAGATCAAGTGTAGTAGCGTTCTTATAAGTTTAGGATATGGCGGGTGAGGGGAATGTAAACAGATGCGCAAGAAGCGCTGAAAAAATATTGGTAAATGATAAAAGTTTGCCAGTATATTTTGTGGATTACACAGCAGGGTGGCGACAAAGTTAACAAGTTTGATGTGGAAGCCATGAAAACAATCCAAAATTCTGCCTGACACAGCTTGTTTGATAAAGAGACCATGTATGGAGGCAGCTATATGGACTACTTTTGGAGGCAGCTATGGCGATGACGTGTGGAGGTAGCAATGGAGACAATGTGTGAAGGCATCTAAAAAGACGACGTGTGGAGGCTGCTATGGAGACAATTTAATTTGGATAGTGCCTGTATGTGGCAGTCCAAAAAAGTTTTCAAACCAGAGGAGCAGGTAGCTGGTCCTCCAAAAAGATTAAATAAATTGAGTGTCTGTATGTGGCAGTCCAAAAAAGTTTTCAAACCAGAGGAGCAGGTAGCTGGTCCTCCAGAAAAATTACATAGATTGAGTGCCTGTATGTGGCACTCCCAAAAATTGTTTAAAACAGAGGACAGGGTAGTTGGCCCTCCAGAAAAATTAAATACATAGAGTACTATAGCCAGAGCCAGTTGGCCCTGGCAAAAAAATAGCCAGTTTCCTCTGCTTTAGTGTACAAAGAGGAGGAGAAGGAGGACAATGAGGAGGAGGAGTGCATACATTATTCAGGTTCAGCTTCTTTCACCTGGTGGAGAATGGAAATGCGGAGAAATCCAGGCTTTATTCATCTTGATAAGCGTCAGCCTGTCAGCGCTGTCAGCGCTGTCAGTCGACAGGCGTGTACGCTTATCGGTGATGATGCCACCAGCTGCACTGAAAACCCGCTCGGACAACACGCTAGCGGCAGGGCAGGCAAGAACCTCCAAGGCATACAGCGCCAGTTCGTTCCACATGTCCAGCTTTGAAACCCAGTAGTTGTAGGGAGCTGTGTGATCATTTAGGACAATGGTATGGTCAGCTACGTACTCCCTCACCATCTTTCTGTAAAGATCAGCCCTACTCTGCCGAGACTGGGGACAGGTGACAGTGTCTTGCTGGGGTGACATAAAACTGGCAAAGGCCTTGTAAAGCGTACCCCTGCCAGTGCTGGACAAGCTGCCTGGTCGCCTACTCTCCCTCGCTACTTGTCCCGCAGAAGTACGCCCTCTGCCGCTAGCGCTGTCAGAAGGGAAATACTGTTTCAGCTTGTGCACCAGGGCCTGCTGGTATTCATGCATTCTCACACTCCTTTCCTCTCCAGGGATGAGAGTGGAAAGATTTTGCTTGTACCGTGGGTCCAAGAGAGTGAATACCCAGTAATCGGTGCTGGAATAAATTCTTCGAACGCGAGGGTCACGGGATAGGCAGCTTAGCATGAAATCTGCCATATGCGCCAGAGTCCCAACGCGCAAGAATTCACTCCCCTCACTGGCCTGACTGTCCATTTCCTCCAACTCCTCCAACTCCTCTTCTTCTGCCCATACACGCTGAACAGTGAAGGACTGAACAATGGTCCCCTCTTGTGTCTCGCCAACATTCTCCTCCTCTTCCTCCTCATCCTCCTCCACCTCATCCGATATGCGCTGAGAAACAGACCTAAGGGTGCTTTGGCTATCAACAAGGGAATCTTCTTCCCCCATCTCTTGTGACGAGCGCAAAGCTTCCGACTTCATGCTGACCAGAGAGTCTTCCAACAGGCCAAGCAGCGGGATGGTGAGGCCGATGATGGCGGCATCACCACTGACCATCTGTGTTGACTCCTCAAAGTTACTCAGCACCTGACAGATATCAGACATCCACGTCCACTCCTCATTGTAGACTTGAGGAAGCTGACTGACCTGACTACCAGTTCTGGTGGAAGTTGACATCTGGCAGTCTACAATCGCTCTGCACTGCTGGTAAACTCTGGATAACATGGTTAGTGTTGAATTCCACCTCGTGGGCACGTCGCACAACAGTCGGTGAGCGGGCAGTTGGAGGCGGCGCTGCGCTGCCCTGAGAGTGGCAGCATCTGTGCTGGACTTCCTGAAATGCGCACAGATGCGGCGCACCTTCGTGAGCAAATCAGACAGATTGGGGTATGTCTTGAGGAAACGCTGAACTATGAGATTTAACACATGGGCCAGGCATGGCACATGTGTCAGTCTGCCGAGTTGCAGAGCTGCCACCAGGTTACGGCCGTTGTCACACACAACCATGCCTGGCTTCAGGTTCAGCGGTGCCAGCCACAGATCAGTCTGCGCCGTGATGCCCTGTAATAACTCTTAGGCGGTGTGCCTTTTATCGCCTAGGCTCAGCAGTTTGAGCACCGCCTGCTGTCGCTTAGCGATGGCACTGCTGCTGTGCCTAGAGCTACCGACTGATGGCGCCATGCCCACGGATGGTAATTCAGAGGAGGAGGTGGAGGAGGGGTGGGAGGAGGAGGAGGCATAGTAGGCCTTTGAGACCTGGACCGAGGTAGGCCCCGCAATCCTCGGCGTCGGCAGTATATGACCAGCCCCAGGGTCAGACTCGGTCCCAGCCTCCACCAAGTTAACCCAATGTGCCGTCAGCGATATATAGTGGCCCTGCCCGGCAGCACTTGTCCACGTGTCCGTGGTCAGGTGGACCTTGTCAGAAACGACGTTGGTCAGGGCACGGAGGATGTTCTCTGACACGTGCTTGTGCAGGGCTGGGACGGCACATCGGGAAAAGTAGTGGCGGCTGGGGACCGAATACCGAGGGGCGGCCGCCGCCATGAGGTTTCGAAAGGCCTCGGTCTCTACCAGCCTATAGGGCAGCATCTCCAGGCTAAGCAACTTGGAGATGTGGACGTTGAGGGCTTGTGGGTGGGTTGCGCTATACCTCCTTTTGCGCTCCAGCGTCTGGGATATGGAGAGCTGAACGCTGGTGGATGCTGTGGAGGATCGTGGAGGCGAAGATGGGGTTTTCGCACGGGAGGTGTTTGGGCCGGGGTCCTGTGCAGGGGGCTGACTAGCAGATGACACAGGGGAAGGAGCAGTGGTGTGCCCGGCCGGAGGTGAACGGGCTTGGTGCCATTGAGTGGGGTGTTTAGCATTCAGATGCCTGCGCATACTGGTGGTGGTTAAGCTAGTAGTGGTGGAACCCCTGCTGATCCTGGTTTGGCAAAGGTTGCACACCACAGTCCGTCGGTCATCCGGTGTTTCTTTAAAGAACCTCCAGACTTCTGAAAATCTAGCCCTCGCCACGGGAGCTTGACTACGGGCAACATTTGGCGCTGATGCACCAGCTCTGGCCCTGCCTCTCCGTCTGGCCCCACCACTGCCTCTTCCAACCTGTTCTGCTATAGGACTCGCCTCCGTCTCAGAAGCACTGTGTTCACCCACCCTATCAACCCAACTTGGGTCTGTCACCTCATCATCCTCCGATCCCTCAGTCTGCTCCCCCCTCGGACTTCCTGCCCTGACAACAACTTCACCACTGTCTGACAACTGTGTCTCCTCATCGTCCGACACCTCTTTGCACACTTCTTCCACTACGTCAAGAAGGTCATCATCACCCACAGACTGCGACTGGTGGAAAACCTGGGCATCGGAAAATAGCTCAACAGCAGCAGGACAAGTGGTTTGTGACTGTGGGAAGGGTCCAGAAAACAGTTCCTCAGAGTATGCCGGTTCAAATGCCAAATTTTGGTGGGAGGGGGCAGACTGGGGGGAAGTAGGCTGAGGTGGAGGAGCTGGAGGAGTGCCGATTTCGGTGACATGGGTGGACTGCGTGGAAGACTGACTGGTGGACAAATGGCTAGAAGCATTGTCCGCAATCCACGACATCACCTCTTTGCACTGTTCTGGCCTCAACAGTGCTCTACCACGAGTCCCAGTAACTTGAGACATGATAAACCTAGGGAGTGTACCTCTGCGGCGTTCCCCTGCTCCCCCATCAGCAGGTGGTGTCTCACCCCGCCCAGGACCACGGCCTCTGACCCCTGCAGTAGTTGGACGCCCACGTCCACGCCCTCGTCCTCTACCCCTAGCCCTCGGGATAAACATTTTCCAAATTAAAGTGTAAACTTGAAAAAAAAAAAAATTTTGTGTTTATTTTTTTTTAGTTTTTTTAACAAAATGATGCTATCCTATTGCTATGGCTAGTTTCTAACT
Organism: Engystomops pustulosus; assembly: GCF_040894005.1. Lineage (NCBI taxonomy): Eukaryota > Metazoa > Chordata > Amphibia > Anura > Leptodactylidae > Engystomops > Engystomops pustulosus. The sequence continues at coordinate 241,211,429 of NC_092411.1, forward strand.
TACACTGACAGCACACAACTGGATTTTGTGCTTTGCAAGATGAGTTTGAGCTATAAAATGAAATAAAGGTAAAAAAAATAAATAAATCAGCAGACTCTGCCTAATTCTACTCAAACCCCTAATAAATTGTCCCACTTCGGTGTTTGAGGTGGATATGCGTGTCACTAAGAGCTAAACACAACGGTCGCAGGTCTCCCAGCAAATTCCTCACAATATGGTACTAGCTGCACTACTAATGCCAGCAAGCCCAGCCACAAGCAAACCAAAAAAAGGAAAATATAACGCTATTGTAGGCCTAAGTAAGCCGTTGGGGTTCTCCTATGGCTATTTTGTAGCCTACAATGAGAGCACACTGCTTTGCAAGATGAGTTTGAGCTATAAAATGAAATAAAGGTAAAAAAAAAAATCAGCAGACTCTGCCTAATTCTAATCAAAGCCCTAATAAATTGTCCCACTTTGGTGTTTGAGGTGGATATGTGTGTCACTAAGAGCTAAACACAACGGTAGCAAGTCCCCCTGCAAATTCCTCACAATATGGTACTAGCTGCACTACTAGTGCCAGCAAGCCCAGCCACAAGCAAATAATAAAAAAAAAAGTATAACGTTATTGTAGCCCTAAGAAGGGCTGTTGGGTTCTTGTAGAATCACTCCTGCCTAACACTATTCTAATAGAACACCCTAACGCTTTCCCTGACCAGCAGCAGCTCTCTCCCTAGCGGCATCCAGACACAGAATGATCCGAGCAGCGCAGGCAGGGGCTAGTCTATTCCAGGGTCACCTGATCTGGCCAGCCAACCACTGCTATCGACGTGTAAGGGTACCACGTCATGCTGGGTGGAGTGCAGAGTCTCTTGGCTTGTGATTGGCTCTGTTTCTGGCCGCCATAAAGCAAAACGGCGGGAGATGCCATTTTCTCGAGCGGGCGAAGTATTCGTCCGAGCATCGAGCAGTTTCGAGTACGCTAATGCTCGAACGAGCATCAAGCTCGGACGAGTATGTTCGCTCATCTCTAATGTTAACCTATTAACTGTTCCAAAAAAAACTTGTACTGATAAGTTATGTTATTATATTATAAAGTTTAGTGGCCAGATGGAAAATTGCAAGTTATAGTACTTTTTATTAAATACTGTTAAAACCCCAACTCAGCTCCTCATGCTCTATAACATCTTGCCTGCATCTCATTCTACTCTATAACATAATACCTGCAGGTAGGACTGCATCTTCATGGTTACAAGTTTACTTTAAGCTTTTCTACTTTTCACAATCTCATGTAGGAGATTGATGTGTCCAATTGGCCGGACAGTTTAGCCCAAACACTGACAACCGGAACTGAACTGGAACTGCTCAGCGTTTCGACCAGACATTCCAGCCAACAGACTCTGTAAGTAGTCCAATTGCTAGTGTGTACTGAGCCGAATAGTGCTAATATACACTCACCGGCCACTTTATTAGGTACACCATGCTATTAACGGGTTGGACCCCCTTTTGCCTTCAGAACTGCCTCAATTCTTCGTGGCATAGATTCCACAAGGTGCTGGAAGCATTCCTCAGAGATTTTGGTCCATATTGACATGATGGCATCACACAGTTGCCGCAGATTAGTCGGCTGCACATCCATGATGCGAATCTCCTGTTCCACCACATCCCAAAGATGCTCTATTGGATTGAGATCTGGTGACTGGATGCATTTGAGTACAGTGAACTCATTGCCATGTTCAAGAAACCAGTCTGAGATGATTCCAGCTTTATGACATGGCGCATTATCCTGCTGAAAGTAGCCATCAGATGTTGGGTACATTGTGGTCATAAAGGGATGGACATGGTCAGCAACAATACTCAGGTAGGCTGTGGCGTTGCAACCATGCTCAATTGGTACCAAGGGGCCCAAAGAGTGCCAAGAAAATATTCCCCACACCATGACACCACCACCACCAGCCTGAACCGTTGATACAAGGCAGGATGGATCCATGCTTTCATGTTGTTGACGCCAAATTCTGACCCTACCATCCGAATGTCGCAGCAGAAATCGAGACTCATCAGACCAGGCAACGTTATTCCAAGTTTCTACTGTCCAATTTCGAAGAGCTTGTGCAAATTGTAGCCTCAGTTTCCTGTTCTTAGCTGAAATGAGTGGCACCCGGTGTGGTCTTCTGCTGCTGTAGCCCATCTGCCTCAAAGTTCGACGTACTGTGCGCTCAGAGATGCTCTTCTGCCTACCTTGGTGGTAACGGGTGGCGATTTGAGTCACTGTTGCCTTTCTATCAGCTCGAACTGGTCTGCCCATTCTCCTCTGACCTCTGGCATCAACAAGGCATTTCCACCCACAAAACTGCCACTCACTGGATGTTTTTTCTTTTTCGGACCATTCTCTGTAAACCCTAGAGATGGTTGTGCGTGAAAATCCCAGTAGATCAGCAGTTTCTGAAATACTCAGACCAGCCCTTCTGGCACCAACAACCATGCCACGTTCAAAGGCACTCAAATCACCTTTCTTCCCCATACTGATGCTCGGTTTGAACTGCAGGATATTGTCTTGACCATGTCTACATGCCTAAATGCACTGAGTTGCCGCCATGTGATTGGCTGATTAGAAATTAAGTGTTAACGAGCAGTTGGACAGGTGTACCTAATAAAGTGGCCGGTGAGTGTATGTACATATAATTCCTTGCAGATTAGTGTTATATGGATCAGTTTGTACGACTTGCCACAACTGGCATATATTCAAACTTGAAATAAATATCATCCCTAGAATTAATAATTGCTTAAAAATTGCCTCAAGCAGATGCATGGAAAGGATTTTCTCAGAAAGCACTAGGAGTATGGTAAATTTTTAAATCTTTGTATATAAACGGTTGATATTAAAAATACAATGTTCATTTGTTTAGTTTCAGAGTACGGCTCATCATTATTCCATCATTTAATAAGAAGAACTTGTTCACTAGCAAGGATGCTCTTGAACTCACTGTCTAGTTATAAAGAAGTTGCTATTAGAGGAGAGGCGAAGGATTTCCAACATCTAAAGAGCTACAGTAGTAAATTGATGTGGTTTGGTATTCCTAAGATGATGTTAAAAGAATATAGTGGACACTTAAAGGAATGAAAGATAAATCAATATAAATCATAAATGATTAAAGTTTCTAATCCTTTGCTTCAGGTTTTTATCAATCAGTTCATCTTCTTGGTATGTATTGTAGTTATGTAAAAGGCTTGTTTCCGGTTTATTCTTTAGCCTTTTTCATTGTAGGATGTATACTTTTATCTTTAAATCAGGATGTATATTTTAAATGGAAGCAGAATGACTGAGAAATGTGTGGCTAGTTGTGTGTATTTGAGAAAGTATCGAGTTTACTTCAACAGGAGCTGCACTTGCAGTGAACAATGGTATAATAGTGCCACTGTCACAACCCCAACTATCATCTACAGTATATCTTATGAATAGTTATAATAGAGTGAACTCGTTTTAGATATACAGACCTTGAGAAACATAAAGAATTGGAAGGAAAGCTGTTTTTTCAGGAAACTGCAGACTTATAGGAGGTATTCTCGTGAAGACGAGTTTCTTAAATATACTGAAGACAACAAAATAATACAAAATACAACATTTCACAGATATAATTCCAACCTGACTCCAACCTGGTGTACACAATTTCAGTTACCCCTGGTTTCTGACCCTGGATCTTCTGACTTTAGGATCAACAACCATCATCTTTTTCTGTCTGAAGCTGCATGAGCTCTTTGCCTCTAGCCCGCTTCCCCTGCATTCCCAGAGCTCACAGATACACAGACACTCACTTCCTGCCAGCAAACAACACATTGAGAGAAGTTGCAAGCCTCAGGCAGACAAGTTCTTTATCCAGGGAGGGAAAGCGAGGCACAGGAGATCTCATAGTGTGAGAACAGATATGTGGCAGCGCTGACAGTGTATAATATGCATCTCTTGAATTTCCTCATCTCTCATCTGTTTCATCTCTCTCTTTCTATGTGTCAGATACTAGTACAATGTTCCAAAAGTAAATGAAAGTATTTATAAACCTTGTACCCTCATAATCTAACCACATTGTCAATTCACAGAACTAGATGGATCAAAATGTGTCTGCTTAGAGAGTCCCCACCAACACACTGGGATTTTACACTGACCATCACTCAGTTCCAGGAGCTACAACAGCAATAACACTGAGTAAAATTGTAAAGTAACAGGTTAAAATGATATTTACTGGGGATTGAGATTTGAGAATTTTCTTCCTTGGGAAAACCCTTTAAAAAAAGAGTTTGCCACTTTCTTTAAACATTTTAATCTGCTGGCAGCAAACTGTAGCCAAATGCAGTCAGATTAAAAATACCTACCTTGTTTCCGGCAAAATAAGACAGTGGGGCTTATTTACTAAGGGTCTGCAGCCGCACGTTCGTGGGATATTCCAACGTTTTCGGGGATTGGGCTGTTGGGGCAGGTATTTATACGGGGGTGGCCCATCGCATGATCCGACTGATTCGGACTGAGCGCAGGATTTAACTTTAAAATTGTGTCACAAGACAAACACTTACACACAAAGGGAAGAAGAAGGTGAATTCCGGCGGACCTGAGCAGGGAAGCGACACATGCAGGAAATGGGGTGCACATTCTTAGTGAATCGTTGCAGAGTGCATTCCGGAAGGACAATGCACTTTCGGTCATCGCCACAAGACAACTAAGTAAATGTGCCCCAGTGTCTTATATTAAAATTTGCTCCTAAAGAGGCACAAGGTCTTATTTTCAGGGATGTCTTATTTTTACAAGAATTCTGATTTATTGTTGAACAAAAAATCCACTTCTCTAACATCCTTAAAATTCTCCAAACTCCGAATTTCTTGTGACTTTATATCTTTTGTAATCGTGTCCCCAATCTCTCATGTTAGCACTCTCCTTAAATGAGCCATTGTCCTGGTAGCTGCTTGTAGTGCATTTGCAGCACAATAGTCTGTGATTTTATCCCATGAATTAATTACCCATGTCACAGCCACTTATAGTATCTAAAAGATTTTCTAATACTAATGTATAGCTCAGGGGTAGTTCCTGCAATTGCTTCTGCTAGGTCTTATTTTGAGGGGAGACCTTATATTTCTAAGCTTAAACAAAATTGTACTAGGTCTAATTGTTGGATGTCCTTGTTTAGGGGAAACAGGGTATATTATTATAACAGGGTATATTTTTCTGTCCATTATTCTGTGTCTGAAATATTCCAATTTCAATCCTTGTACTGATGGGACAGTTGGAGCACCTGGGGCACTGCTATTCCTGCCTCAAATAGTATATTTGTCTTGTGAGAAACATGTAGGGAGATAGTGAGTCAAGAGAGCAGTGGTCTAGAGAGGAATAGCAGTGATCCAGGTCCTTGGTTTACCAACAGCCTCATTAGCATTCAGATGAAACTGGGAATAACTTGGAAATCACATAATCTACAGAAATATTAAATGTTGAAAACACAGTGTATTTGTCTATAACATGCTGCAAGCAGTCATGACACTTGATGAAGGTTGTCCATTAAAGGTTAAAAAAAGTTGTTGTTTTTTTAGTACTTGTGATTTGTAATTAGAGATTGCACTATGGAGATGGTTTGTTTTCATCTGTGTTTTAGTGCAATATTGATTGTATTACATGACTTACTGATTTCCTATTACATCTGTAATGTCACTATTACATATGTACTTTATTACTGTACATTGTTACGATTTGTTACTTTTGTTTACCACAATATTAAATTAAATGTTTTCATGTGTTGAAGTTATATATGTAGAAATTCTAGCTGTACTTTTCCTATTCATATTTTACACTTAAATGGAAACATGTGTTTTAACCATTAATAACATTATTTTTGCTAAAATTCCCATGTGTTTGTTTGTAGCCCAATTAACCTTATTTGCCTCTAAGATTTTTTTTTTCTCATGAGGCTCTACAATTGTTGCAGCATTTTAGGAGCTGATCGGTTTTCCCTGCAATTTTTTCACAGGAGGAAAGTTTATATAATTGACACCTATGCTATTAAAGGTGAAGAGTAATGATCAGTTGTTAAAATAATCACTGACGCATGCACTGATGAGCTAGAAAAATGTAAAGAAGGAGATGTTACTATGGAAATAGTGTCAAGTAAGCTCCTTACCAATGTATTATATAATGTATGCAGTATCCTAGCTTCTAGTGCTAAAGGTCATAGCCACCTCTAATTGAAGCAAAGTAGGGAGCGGTGTATACTTGATGGTTCTCAGGTTAATGTGGTAGGCTTTAACTAGGCTTGCAGAAAGATTTAACTGAAAATGGAAGGAATTCATTTCAGTTGTGAGACAATATTACTATTTAATGGGCACATGCTGTTCGCTGTTCAAATTACCTATTATTGGTTACTGTTGACTTTTGGAACCATATTCATAAACCTTGACATAGTCTTAGACTCGTAATTTACTGTGTGTGGTAACTAAGTGTAGTAAAATGACTGCATATCTAGCATGGCTTTTAGCAAAAAGGTGTTGGTATGGTAGAATAAATCATCTAATATATTCAATGTTTAAGAAAGTATTGCATCATTTTTAGTCCATGTCATGATGGTGTGCCGCACTTTTGTGCTTCTCACAACTAGTCCAATAATAAAATATTTTGATATTGGAGCAGCCCTTGTTATTAGGGCATCTGCAGCTTAGAGAAGCTACGACAAACTGAAAGGCTGTATACAAGTTTGCCAACTTTTTGTAGGTTAAAATCATTTTACCATTTTATTCAAAAATGTCCAACCCTTCTTGACGGGCAGCTAAGCCACACCCCTTTTCCCAAACTCCAGAACACAGGCAATGTGATACAATTCATTTACACCACTCCCATGACCATGTCCCCTTATCCTTGTCCTTAAAAGAACCCTCACTGATCAGTTTCCTCTCCTGTGCCTAGAGGTGGAAGTGATAGTTCAAGATTTGCTTTGCTGAAGCTTCACCTACTTTTTAAAAAAAGATCAGTTCTTATTGCGTTGTTTTTAACCAATGTTGTTAGACTTGTTTTGCAAATGGGTACATAACCCTCTCTAGTCTAAAACAGGCTTATTTTTAAAAAAGGATCTTATTTCATTCATTTTCTACAATTATTTTTCTAACACACCTTAACACTAAGGCCCCTTCTCCACTGGCGTTTTTCACGCGCGAGTTCTGCGCGTGCATTTGACGCTCAGAACTCGCATTGCACTCTGTCCCATTGTATTCAATGGGTCTTTCTCCATTTGCGTGGTTTTCAACGCGCGTGCTTGCGTTCGTTTGCACGCGCGTCAAAATCGCAGCATGCTCTATTTTTGCGAGTCACGCGCAATTTTCACGCCCCATTCAAGTCTATGGAGATGCATCAAGAACGCATTGCACTCGCAATCATTGCAAGTGCAATGCGAGTGCAATGCGTTTTAAACGTAAGGGTTGCTAGGTGACCAGTATAACAGTATTTCCCCTGCTCGCGAACGATCATTTAATTAAAAAAACACAATGAAGAACAGTGAAGAATAGAATAAAACCAGTGAACACAGTGAAAACAGTGACCACAGGATCATTTAAGATAAAAACACAGTGCAGAACACAGTGCAGAATAGATTACAGATGTTCGGCACATCTGCTTACTTGTCGGGAGATACGCGCGGAGCGCTGCGAACAAAATAGCATGTGAAGAACAATATATATGTGTGTAAAGAACACATTGCAGATGTTTCCATACATCTGCAATGTCTTCTTCACACATATATATTGTTCTTCACATGCTATTTTGTTCGCAGCGCTCCGCGCGTATCTCCCGACAAGTAAGCAGATGTGCCGAACATCTGTAATCTATTCTGCACTGTGTTCTGCACTGTGTTTTTATCTTAAATGATCCTGTGGTCACTGTTTTCACTGTGTTCACTGGTTTTATTCTATTCTTCACTGTTCTTCACATCTGCTAACTTGTCGGGAGATAATATACGCACGCGGAACAGTGAAGAATAGATCGCAGATGTTTGCAACTTATCAGAAGACATTATTTTTCAATTAAATAAAACATTTTATTCCCGAACCTTGGTCCCTTTGAAAAAGTCCCATTGACTTAAAAAAACGCGCGTGAAAAACGCACCGAAAACGCAAAAAAACGCGAACAAAAATTAAACAAAAACGCAGCAAAAACGTCAGTTTTTCACGCATTGCACCCGCACGTGAAAGCAACGCTAGTGTGCAAGAGGCCTAACTCTTCCCATAACTCTAATGAAAGGATTTTGCATAAAATTAACAAACTTTAATAGGGGTTGTTTACCAATTTCAAGGACATTTGGCGTCACATCATTGGGACTCATTTACCAAGGGTCCGAATGCCGCACTTTCGTCGGGTTTCCCAAATATTTCCATTTTTGCGCTGAATTGCCCCGGGTTTTCGGTGCATGCGATCGGATTGTGGCGCATCGGCGCCAGCTTGCACACAACAGAAATTGTGGGGCGTGGCCGTCGGACAACCCGACAGATTCGGACAAACCGTGGAATTTAAAAAAGGATTTGTATCGCAAGATCAAGCACTCCCATGCACTAGGAAGAAGCAGGTGAACTCCGGCGGACCTCAGTGCAGCAGCGACACATGCAGGAGCTTGGACGCACAATGTAAGTGAATTGCGCCGGACCAGAATCCTTGTCAGACAACGCACCGCGGGATCGCGACGGAACCAGGTAAGTAAATCTGCCCCATTATGTCCGAAATTAATCAGAAACAATTCAGATTTGATTTGATACTGGAAAATTGGCAGACTGGTACCAAATCTACAAATCAAAGAATTGATTTGCTCATCTTTAGACACAATCTTATGATAAATTTCTAAGTATAACACAACAATGTGAATGGAGAAGGGAAGGGGCAGATTTCTGGTACGTGTGTTCTACTGACAGAAAGAAGAGAACATGTGACTAAGGAGAGGGAGCTGGGGAATACCAACCTGAAATTTAAAAATAGTTAGCAATGAGCGAACGTTTAAAAAATTGGATTTGACAGAATCACATAATTTTTTCAGCATATTTTATTCATGGAGTCCATGATATATTAAAGGGTCAAAAAAGTGAGTTACAATTGAAGTGTCGGACAGATTGATTTACTGTAGATTTTTTTGTACATGTATCCATTAACTTGGTGAATTTAATGTCTGGTAAGCAAAGGAAGTAAATATGTGTATATATGTTGTAATTTTTTTTTACAAATTTTTATACTAATTCTATGTTTTATTTTATGTTTTATATGTGTTGTGTGGTGTTTCTTATTGATGTACTATATAGTTGAGCTTTATGCATTAAGCAAATTTCCCCTTGGGGATAAATAAAGAGTATTATTATTAATCTTTCCACAGTTTTTTTTTTTTACTAAATAATATATAAACAATGATATTTTAAACCATTGGAGAGCATATATGCATTTTTATCATTGTAAGTTGCCACATCATGTATATCTTAGTTTTATTCCCTATAGTCAATAGTCACACAACCCAAGTCACGATACCCCAAGAGCCAAAAGTCACTGGGCCTTGATAGCCTATAGATATTGATACTCCAGTAGCCAATAGTCAAGCAACACTCAATAGCATATAGTCACACATGCCCCAGTAAACCAAATACTGGTCCTGATCTTCCTCCTCCTGCATTTCCTTGTTACTATACTGGTGACTTTGATTTCTATTTACATTATGGAAAATTAAACAATATCATACAGATGGAGAGGTCTACAATTACTATGTTCAGAGTGTTTGTTGGTGGTTACCTGTTGCTTGAGATGTGAATTAATTTTTATATCAGTAGCAAGACTTCAGATGTGTCTGATACTACAGCCAATGCTATGAGGACATGGCTCACATGCTCATAATTTATTAGAACTTCAGTTTTCTAAGATTCTGCATCCAGATTTTTTCTGAAAGACCAGCCAACAGCTTGTCTTTTTTCTATTGTTTATTTTATTTTTTAAGCAATGTGTTTTATTTGGACTGTTCCTGTACAGCAGAATTTGGATATTTAGCATCTTACAAAATGTATTGGAATGTTTTTTTTATTTGTTTAGATAACAACTTACATCTTAGGGTTTGCATTGGGAAACCATTTCACACAGAAATTAGAGTTTTATGAAACCAAGTGACTTGTGGGAATCAGGAGAAGTTGTCGGAGGAGCTGGAAGAGATGGACAAGTAGACACCTATGTACTTGTCTGATATCAGTTTAGAATCATTAACCCAATTTAGATTAAAATCCCACAAATGAGATGAGATTTTTCAGAGTGCCCAGGTGATGTTAGTCTATAATGCTAGGTACTAGTAGGTCTCCAACAGGTTCAAATTCAAGTTAGAGGAAGACCCAGGGGGTTGAAGCTGGAAGTACTCCACTGATCCAACATCTAGAAATGCTGGCACTAGAGCTCAAAAGAAGGACACACCCGTTAAATCTATCCAAGATCAGTGCAGTGCGTATTTAACAAATTTAAGTGAAAAGTGAGCCCCAAAATTGATACAGCTAAAGCAATTGTACCCAGGCAGATACTTCAGTGTATTTCAGAATAGTTAAAAAAAAATAAGGTGACCACCAAAATAGATTCCACAAGTGAAGATGACCCAAACATACCGTATATTCCGGCGTATAAGACGACCTGGTGTATAAGACAACCCCCCTACTTTCCTGTTAAAAAAATAGAGAGTTTAAGATATATTCGCCGTATAAGACTACCCCTTTTCCAACGCATACAAAACACCGGTAAAAATTAAAAAAAAAAACAGATTTGAATTTAACATGGTCCTTTTTTTTAATTTAAATTCTTATGACATGCAGGTATATAGCAGGAAAACTGTCGCTCATAAACATAAGGCATACAACAACAACATTACCATCGTCTATTTTACCATACTGTACCTTAAATTTTTATTTTATTAAGTATTCCATGCCATGTACTCAGAGGCGGGAAAAAAATTCCAAATGCAATGAAAATGGTGAAAAAATGCATTTGCGCCATTTTCTTGTGGGCTTGGATATTACGTCTTTCACTGAGCGCCCCAAATGACATGTCTACTTTATTCTTTGGGTCGGTACAATTAAGGGGATACCAAATTTGAATAGGTTTTACAATGTTTTCATACATTTACAAAAATGAAAACCTCCTGTACAAAAATTATTTTTTTGATTTTGCCAACTTGAATTGCTTTGTTTACGGGGGCATCAGAGACAATACTGTGCCAATCACTGATGCATCAGATGGTTATCTCTAGATGGCACAGAGGTGACTCCCTGGGGGGCTGCTGTCACACAATGACCCCCCACATGACTGTAGCCTACAGGGGAGGGCATGGGTGAGAGCCTGGCACCCAGCTCTGGGTGAGATACAGCCACTGGCAGGGCACGTGTTTCTCTCTCCAGAAAAGGGGATGTTTGAGGCTGTGCCAGTGCTGCATGGATGAAGCTCACCCCCAGATATGGGGCACCCCTGGCAGGGATGAGGGGGCACAGGCAGCACAAAGCCTCATTAGGTGCAGATCAGTAAATCTGGAGACATTTCTCTACATGACGAGAACTAGTTCCCTTTGTTACAAGCAGAGAAACAAGCAGCCTGCTGCAGCACATGGCTACCCGCGCACGCCCACTCCTGCCGGGCACCCACCTGGTACGGGCACCTCACAGACCGCGGGCATGGGGGTCTCAGTGCCTCCTGTTCCTGCACAGCGAACTCCTCGCCCTCCTCCTGGTCCTCACCACGTCCGTGCCCTCCTGGAGACCCTGTGCCCAGCGCCGGCAGCGGCTCCTTCATGCCAGTCTTGGGGGCAGCCCTGGCAGTGCCCAGCTTGTTGCCCAGCACGGAGCGCTTGCTGAGACGGCGAGGCTGCATGTTCTTACCCGGGACTGTCCTGTCTTCTCCCCCTCAAGTCCTGGAGTTGTCAGATCCAGCAACTCCTCGTGTGCAGTACACCCCTCACTGCCCACGCTGTGAAAACACCCGCGAACGGTGCTAGCACCGATCGCGGGTGTTACCGGTAAGCCTTTGCTGCAATATGCAGCAAAGACTTACCGGCTATGGAGAGGGCTCAGCCCGTGAGCCCTCTCCATGCACCGGGACCCGACCGCCGCCGTGAATACACGGCGGGCGGTCGGGATTACCGGCGTATAAGACGACCCCAGAGAAGACAGAAGATTTTTCTGTCTTCAAAAGTCGTCTTATACGCCAGAATATACGGTAATATTATTCAACAAGAAAAAGAAATTGTACCCATGAAGGTAATGCATTGTATTTCACCACAATGGGCTGTTATTACTCTAAATAATAATATATAATGTAAAGAAACAAAGAAAATAATGAAAATGGCATGTAAAAAGTGGCAATGGGAAAACCACATACCCTTCCTCTTACAGTGATTAAAAGCACTCTTGGTGTTCAGACCTAGTAAGCCATTCTCATAATATTAAAATAAGCAATGGGAAAACCACACACCCTACCTATCACTTTGGTTAATGGTGCTCTGGGAGTTCAGACCGATTTCATTATTGTCATACTGGGTGTTTAGACCCAGTTAGTCATTGTCATAGCAGTAAAAAAAAAGCAATGGGAAAACCACACAACCTTCCTTGCGATGTAGCTAAAGGTTCTCTGGGTGTTGACTCAGTTAGTGAGCAGGTCCACATGTCCAACCTAGCCAATCACAGCCATGCCCATAGACAGCATGGTTGTAGTTGTGAGCTGCTAATCATGCAGAGTTCTGCATGGATTTACCACTAAATGACTAATTATGACCCTAAATTCCATACAGACCAACTCTGTAGATGTGTTGTTCCTGGGCTTTTCATATCTGTATTCAAACTCCTGTTAGTCATCATTTGAGAGATAACTTTTATTACAAATTCTTTAAAAACTGTAGTTTACCTGAAGTTCCCTAGTGTGGAAAAAGTGTCATAGCGACACTACTGTCTATTCCCTCAAGTTTTCTTTCCACTGTGTTAGCATGAGGAGGATACTGTGTGGTTTCCTTGGACAAAGGTGTTGCTCTGTTTCTGAGAATAGATGATACAGGTATATCAACAAAAATTTTAAGGAGAAAACTGAACTCATCATACAGTCTCTTACAGTTTCATCGTTATTACAGTATATGGTGCAAATACACTCACCGGCCACTTTATTAGGTACACCTGTCCAACTGCTCGTTAACACTTAATTTCTAATCAGCCAATCACATGGCGGCAACTCAGTGCATTTAGGCATGTACACATGGTCAAGACAATCTCCTGCAGTTCAAACCGAGCATCAGTATGGGGAAGAAAGGTGATTTGAGTGCCTTTGAACGTGGCATGGTTGTTGGTGCCAGAAGGGCTGGTCTGAGTATTTCAGAAACTGCTGATCTACTGGGATTTTCATGCACAACCATCTCTAGGGTTTACAGAGAATGGTCCGAAAAAGAAAAAACATCCAGTGAGCGGCAGTTCTGTGGGCGTAAATGCCTTGTTGATGCCAGAGGTCAGAGGAGAATGGGCAGACTGGTTCGAGCTGATAGAAAGGAAACAGTGACTCAAATCGCCACCCGTTACAACCAAAGTAGGCAGAAGAGCATTTCTGAATGCACAGTACGTCGAACTTTGAGGCAGATGGGCTACAGCAGCAGAAGACCACACCGGGTGCCACTCCTTTCAGCTAAGAACAGGAAACTGAGGCTACAATTTGCACAAGCTCATCGAAATTGGACAGTAGAAGATTGGAAAAACGTTGCCTGGTCAGATGAGTCTCGATTTCTGCTGCGACATTCGGATGGTAGGGTCAGAATTTGGCGTCAACAACATGAAAGAATGGATCCATCGTGCCTTGTATCAACGGTTCAGGCTGGTGGTGGTGGTGTCATGGTGTGGGGAATATTTTCTTGGCACTCTTTGGGCCCCTTGGTACCAATTGAGCATCGTTGCAACACCACAGCCTACCTGAGTATTGTTGCTGACCATGTCCATCCCTTTATGACCACAATGTACCCAACATCTGATGGCTACTTTCAGCAGGATAATGCGCCATGTCATAAAGCTGGAATCATCTCAGACTGGTTTCTTGAACATGACAATTAGTTCACTGTACTCAAATGGCCTCCACAGTCACCACATCTCAATCCAATAGAGCATCTTTGGGATGTGGTGGAACGGGAGATTCGCATCATGGATGTGCAGCCGACAAATCTGCAGCAACTGTGTGATGCCATCATGTCAATATGGACCAAAATCTCTGAGGAATGCTTGTTGAATCTAGGCCATGAAGAATTGAGGCAGTTCTGAAGGCAAAAGGGGGTCCAACCCGTTACTAGCATGGTGTACCTAATAAAGGGGCCGGTTAGTGTATAATATTAATAAAAATAATAACTCACAATACACCTAAGTGATCAAAAGTGTGGGTAGTTGGTGAGGACATAGCAGGGCTGATTGAATTTCACTTCATAAAAGGAATGGTTTATGACTTCCTCAAAGGTTTACTCAGCCCTTAATTATATGGTGAATTTCCTCAGGAATAGATACACCATAGCAAAAAGATCCCAAGTTTTGGAGCTCTAAGTTAAATGGTGGAAGCTCCTTTTCTAACTTTATAAAATAGGTAGCAAAAATTATAAAAAGCATGCACATGAATGAGTGGTAAGCTGCAGTACCACCATTTTGGCACTATTCAGAAAAGATAGCTAATCATAAGGCTCGGCTTACAGCAGCTGTTATCAGCTATTAAGTGGCAGCTCTGAGTAGAGGACCCCCTCACCAATCTAATTCTAGGGAGAGTCTATCAATATTATTTAGCTGGATAACCCCTTTAATACCAAGATTATCTAATCCTTATAAGAGTGACCACAAATGCATGTTTATCAACATCTGCACCTCACTGAATTACGCTCAGGGATCCCTTTTGTATCCACTGATATATAATGGTCAACAGTTTTTTGGCATCCTAAAACACGAATATGACTCTTGTCAGCATCATGCTAGCAAGTTACATACCCTGTAATACAAAAGTAATATAGTGCATTATTGAACAGGTCATCAATTTACCCGATCAAGTGCCCAAACCATACTGAAAAATAGTCAAACAATGTCTAAAATGTTTAAAGGGAACTTGTCTGCAGAAATTGACCTAATAAACCACTACCAGTATGTTGCTAAGCAGCCATACACCTTCCAGATCCTGTTTGTTTCATGGCTCAGAGGGGTCATGCTAGTTTCATAACTAGAAGGTGTCCTGCTGCTTGTCAATATACTGGTAGTGGTTTATTAGGTCAATTGCTGATGACAGGTACCCTTTAATTTGAATAATAAAAACCAATTAACTATAAATAATGCCTTGGTATATCACGCCATTCGTAACACTAATAATTTAAGTATTGCATTATTTTAACTGTAGAGGGAACATCACAAAAAATGAAACAATAATAGATATGCAGCTTTTGTTCCTCTTTCCCTCAAAAATGGATAAAGAGCAATAAAAAAATGAATGTATCCCAATGCAAAGTCATCCTGCAAGAAAAGATGGATTTCACAAGCGTTAAGTTTCTTATTAATTAGAGCTAATGGATGAGTCCTTAATTTGAAAAACATATCTGCTTTCTTCAATTAACAGGATATCTGTCTATAGTGAATAGTAGCTTCTTTAAATATTGCAGCGCCACATATGCATCATGGGCAGCTCTGTAGACTCTCTAGGAGACTTTTCCCAAGCATTTTTACACTGTATCCTCTTACAGAGCTAAATCATTTAATAATTTATAGGATCACACCATGTGTTATTATGGAATGACATCAGTTCACATATCTATTACTGGGTTCCCATACAACTGATAAAACCCCTCTGTTTACAATTTTTTTTCAAAGACATGAAGAAAGAGTAATCCGCACCCCTTCCATACCCGCAACTCAATGGAAACTGATGGTAAACCAAAGGGATTCTGTTTACTATCAGTATTTGGTTTTGACTATACACTTCATTAAAGGAAGAGCTTAACTGAAACTAGTAAAGGACGTGTCATCTGAGCGTTTTTTAGTCTGAATAAAACCTGTATACATAAAATAGCTAATTTTGTTGACACAATGCTATTTACAGACTCTTCTTTTTTATCTTACAGTGATGAAAATGGTTGCAAAGAAGACACAAGTCAACAACCATCACGCACATGTGAAAGCCTCTATGTTCAACTCATAGAAGAACACATTCAATGTTATTAGTAAAACAGTCCTCACTTGGGCTCTCTCCTTTTCATTCCATTAATGGCTATATACTTTGAATGTATATGTATTTCCATCCTATTGCAAAAACGATTTTATAATTCAAGGGATTACGCTGCTATCATTCTGCTTTTTTTTTCCGACAGCTCATTAAATATTAAAAGAAATCCAGTTTTCCAAAATACTAGATACCCTTTCGGCCTCCTCCAGACATAATAAAGCCGTTTCGCTTTTCTTCTCTTCCTTTCTCCACAGTTCTAGTAAAATTACCATGCCTATTTTCAATAACAAAAGACTGAGATAAGGACTTCTGCTAAAAATGAGTTTAGCGTTCCTTCTGTTCACCATATGTTTGTCCAAATAGACTCAACACATATTTTAAACCCCCCAATTTATTCTAGCATTCCTTTGTTTTGGCAAGTTTTCTAAATCCAGTAGAAGCCACGACGCTTCCATAAAATTCCTTAAACAATAGAATGGCTTAATCTTTATCGTGTATAAATAGAGGGAGTTTTGACATATCTATTATAAACCCAGTTTTTTTTCTAGGCAACAAAAAGAAAGATAAACTTGAAGAGAACATTTTATAAATTGCTTAGTAGCTTAGCTGTCACAATAATTACTCCAATATAAAGCGAGATGTGGAGGCCATGTTTTTGAAGTATGCTATCTGAAAACTTTTCTAGGCATCTCGAAGCAGTACGTATTGTTCTCTACCAACCACTTTAAAAGACTCTTTGTTTTACTTGCTTGTTGATATTTTTCTTTGCCTTCACACAGGAGAATACTATAAAACTGAATATTTGATGGAAATTCTACCAGTCTCCTTTTTTTAGAGAATAAAATACTAAGGACATGTGACAAACAGGTAATGAACTGTTCTCTAACCTGTGTGTCTAGTGGCATTTACTGTATAATTTACCACTGCCGTATTTCCAATAACAGCAAGTTGGGAGAGGAATAATGTTCTGCGATGAAAGCAGGTATATAGCATTAGAAGATTTTAAATTAAACAATAAAAAGTTAAGTTATCCTCTAATAAAATTTTATTTGTGTCTATTCTTTGCTACCATCAGGTTCTTTGCTTTTGTCACTAAATAGAAATGTTTCCTCTGAAACTCTGAAATCCTTACACAATCATCCTCTAATGAGACCTTCAGCTTAAAGGGAATCTGTCAAAAAGGTTTAGGCCCACAAACTGTCATACAGGGGAGTGGCAAAATTAACAATGAGGTATTTATATATTCTGGGAGATTAATATGCAGAAAAATAATTTAACACTGTATTACCATATAGTTTGTAAAAAGCTTGTAAAAAGTCACTAAAGATTCACATTGGGATGTCCTGTCTGGGCTTAAATGATGTCCCACAGCATAAGCACATGATGATAAGCTATGGGATTTCTTTCAGCAGGGTATAAGGGTGGGCTCTGCCCCTGACTCTTCTGCCTCCTAGAGCTGTAGACAGCACCTGAGCAGAAACACTTTCCTCACACAGGCCCCGCCACCAGCACTTCCGAGACCCCTGATTCAGGCTCAACATTAGAACAAGTGAGGAGGCGCAGGGCCTTTAATCTCCACAGATCAGTTACCTTCTCCTCCAGCTCTTTGCTCTTCATTGGCATCCTCCCCCCCCCCCATGCTGCTCCTCAAACAAGCAGTGTGTTCTCCAGTGTCCATATGGAGGGAGGGGGAGGATTCCTTCAGCCATTATCTCAACCCAGCCTGTCACATGCGGCAACAAATAGCTAAAGGTTTACCTGTTCTCTTTTATAAAACAGTAAGTGTTTTATGAGAATATTTTCATACTGTTGTTCATCTACATACACTGTATAGAAGTGTGTTTTTGTATATGCATTTAGATCGGTATATAGCTATTTCTGAACATTTTTGGGTGACTATGCATCTATGCATTACATTTAAAAAAAGGGAACTTCAACAATAATATGGTACTTATAACAAAAGGCATTGCCCTTGTGAAAAAAACCCTTTTACTAAGGTTGTCAATCAGGGGAAAAATTTTAAGCAAAGGGTAAAAATGGAGTTAAAAACTAAATAGGCACGAATCACTTCACAATCCCTTAATTCTGCCTTTTGGCTGACTTCCGAGCTGATCATTGGCTGAGGCAAGCTTCCATTTAAGCCAGCTGTTGGCTGAGTGAGTGGCTCTCGACAGTTTTAGTACCTTAAGCTCGGTCCAAGAAGTTGAGACAACAGGAACTTTGGAAGGTAGAAATAGGAAAATGTGAGGTGCTTATCTTATTCTTTTTTTAACCCACTGTTAACAATGGCAGCTTATTTACTAAGGGCCTGCGGCCGCATATCCATCAGGTTTTCCGATGGTTTTGGGGATTGCGGGCCGTCAACCTGTCACTTGCTCACCCTCTCAGCCTGTCACTCACTCTCTCAGCCTATTACTCTCTCTCACTGCCTGTCTGTCTCTGTCCCTCTCCCTGCCTGTCTCTCTGTCACTCACTCACTCTCACTGCCTGTCTCTCTGTCACTCACTCACTCTCACTTCCTGTCTCTCTGTCACTCTTTCACTCACTCACTCACTCACTCACTCTCCCTGGCTGTCTTTCTGTCTCTATTCCTATCCTTTCCTATTCCTATCCTATCCCAGCTGTGTTATAGTCATTGACTATAGCAGGGCTGGGATAAGCAATTTTGGTGGCCTAGGCAGTCAAAAAAATTTTTGCCCCTTCCTCCCTTCCCATGTAGTCTATCACCAACTATAACAATCCTTTTCCACAACCCTAACATCCCTCACCCATTATCCAACTACAATATCACCTTCAATGGTTTTCTGCTCATATGTTTCAACCCCTTATGCACCTACTTACAGATATGGCATGTCACTTATTGCTGTGGATTGCGGTATATGAATCATAAAAGCTTGAAATCTGCCCACCAGTCATGGTTGAATCAAGCTGGGGCCTGCATCACAAACAAGTCAATCAGCTGTTTTCTGATGCTTGCAGAATTGCTGTGGGATTACAGTTGGTGTATATCACACATCTTTCCCTCAATGTGTGCAGATACTCTAAATAGTTTTTGCGCCTGAGAAGCCATTTGAGTGAAGGGGGCCCCAGCCACAATTTTGCACCGAGACCACTGAATCTCCCCATTTCTCTAGAGCACATTTAAAAATCATAAACATACTAAGCATCCAAAATGTCTGATCTATCAAAATAAAAAACAATTGTCCTTTAGCAAAAAATGATACCTTACACAGGTCCATAAACTGAAGTATGAAAAAGATATTAGTGCCTATAAATGGCGAAATGCAGTGGCGTAACTTGAAGCTGATGGGCCCCAGTGCAAAGTCTGTGCAAGGCCCCTGCCTATAATGTATAATATGCACCCCCTCAAGTTACGCCCCTGGCAAAATGTCAACTTTTTTAATTAAAATTTTTTAAATCTACTAAAAAATAATAAAACCTATATGAATGTCGTATCTCAGTGACCTCCCCAACATAAAACATAAAGGGGAAGTGTAATTTTGAGCAAATAATATCAAATATATAATTTTAATTCAAATTATTTCCACCGTTCTAGTACATCACATGGAATATTAAGTATCAACACTAGAGATGAGCGAACATACTCGTCCGAGCTTGATGCTCGATCGAGCATTAGTGTACTCGTAACTGCTCGTTGCTCGGACGAGTATTTCGCCCGCTCGAGAAAATGGCAGCTCCCGCCGTTTTGCTTTTTGGCGGCCAGAAACAGAGCCAATCACAAGCCAGGAGACTCTGCTCTCCACCCAGCATGACGTGGTACCCTTACACGTAGATAGCAGTGGTTGGCTGGCCAGATCAGGTGACCCTGGGATAGACTAGCCGCTGCCCGCGCTGCTCGGATCATTCTCTGTCTGGATGCCGCTAGAGAGAGAGCTGCTGCTGGTCAGGGAAAGCGTTAGGGTGTTCTATTAGCTTACTGTTAGGCAGGAGTGATTCTAAAAGAACCCAACAGCCCTTCTTAGGGCTACAATAACGTTATAATTTTTTTTTTTTTTTATTTGCAGCTAGTACCATATTGTGAGGAATTAGCAGGGGGACTTGCTACCGTTGTGTTTAGCTCTTAGTGACACACATATCCACCTCAAACACCAAAGTGGGAAAATTTATTAGGGGTTTGAGTAGAATTAGGCACAGTCTGCCAGTTTCTTTTTATTTTACGTTTATTGTTTTAATAACTCAGTGTCATCTCATCTGGCATAGTAGTGTGCTGTAATACTTGGCTAGAAAATAGCCATAGGAGAATACAAACGGCTTAATTACGCCTACAGTAGCGTTATATATATTTGATTTCTGGTTGATCTGCTGGTGGCTGTAGTTGTTGCAGTGCATCTACTAGTAAATTGTGAGCAATTTGGAGTCAGACTTGCGACCACTGTGTTTTAGTGACGCACATATCCATCGCAAAGACCGAAGTGGGAAAATTTATTAGGGCCCGGGGTTGTATTTCAATTAGGCACAGTCTGCCATTTCCTTTTTTATTTTACGTTTATTTTTTTCATAACTCAGCGTCATCTCATCTGGCATAGTAGTGTGCTGTAATACTTGGCTAGAAAATAGCCATAGGAGAATACAAACGGCTTAATTACGCCTACAGTAGCGTTATATATATTTGATTTCTGGTTGATCTGCTGGTGGCTGTAGTTGTTGCAGTGCATCTACTAGTAAATTGTGAGCAATTTGGAGTCAGACTTGCGACCACTGTGTTTTAGTGACGCACATGTCCATCGCAAAGACCGAAGTGGGAAAATTTATTAGGGCCCGGGGTTGTATTTCAATTAGGCACAGTCTGCCATTTCCTTTTTTATTTTACGTTTATTTTTTTCATAACTCAGCGTCATCTCATCTGGCATAGTAGTGTGCTGTAATACTTGGCTAGAAAATAGCCATAGGAGAATACAAACGGCTTAATTACGCCTACAGTAGCGTTATATATATTTGATTTCTGGTTGATCTGCTGGTGGCTGTAGTTGTTGCAGTGCATCTACTAGTAAATTGTGAGCAATTTGGAGTCAGACTTGCGACCACTGTGTTTTAGTGACGCACATATCCATCGCAAAGACCGAAGTGGGAAAATTTATTAGGGCCCGGGATTGTATTTCAATTAGGCACAGTCTGCCATTTCCTTTTTTATTTTACGTTTATTTTTTTCATAACTCAGCGTCATCTCATCTGGCATAGTAGTGTGCTGTAATACTTGGCTAGAAAATAGCCATAGGAGAATACAAACGGCTTAATTACGCCTACAGTAGCGTTATATATATTTGATTTCTGGTTGATCTGCTGGTGGCTGTAGTTGTTGCAGTGCATCTACTAGTAAATTGTGAGCAATTTGGAGTCAGACTTGCGACCACTGTGTTTTAGTGACGCACATATCCATCGCAAAGACCGAAGTGGGAAAATTTATTAGGGCCCGGGGTTGTATTTCAATTAGGCACAGTCTGCCATTTCCTTTTTTATTTTACGTTTATTTTTTTCATAACTCAGCGTCATCTCATCTGGCATAGCAATGTGCTTTCATACTTGGCTATAAAATAGCCATAGCAATAGGATAGCATCGTTTGGTTTTAAAAACTAAAAAACACAAAAAAAAACAAAAACAAAAAAAAAAAGTTAAAAAAAAAACTCTCATTTTCAAAATGTTTAACCCGAGGACTAGGGGTAGAGGACGAGGGCGGGGACGTGGGCGTCCAACTACTGCAGGGGTCAGAGGCCGTGGTCCTGGGCGGGGTGAGACACCACCTGCTTATGAGGGAGCAGGGGAACGCCGCAGAGCTACACTCCCTAGGTTCATGTCTGAAGTTACTGGGAATCGTGGTAGAGCACTGTTGAGGCCAGAACAGTGCGAACAGGTGATGTCGTGGATTGCCGACAATGCTTCGAGCAATTTGTCCACCAGTCAGTCTTCCACGCAGTCCACCCATGTCACCGAAATCGGCACTCCTCCAGCTCCTGCACCTCAGCCTCCTCCCCCCCAGTCTGCCCCCTCCCAGCAAAATTTG
Organism: Engystomops pustulosus; assembly: GCF_040894005.1. NCBI lineage: Eukaryota > Metazoa > Chordata > Amphibia > Anura > Leptodactylidae > Engystomops > Engystomops pustulosus. The sequence continues at coordinate 241,233,647 of NC_092411.1, forward strand.
CCATTTGAACCGGCATACTCTGAGGAACTGTTTTCTGGACCATTCCCACAGTCACAAACCACTTGTCCGGTTGCTGATGAGCAATTTTCCGATGCCCAGGTTTTCCACCAGTCGCAGTCTGTGGGTGATGATGACCTTGTTGACGTACTGGAAGAAGTGTGTAAAGAGGTGTCCGACGATGAGGAGACACGGTTGTCAGACAGTGGGGAAGTTGTTGTCAGGGCAGGAAGTCCGAGGGGGGAGCAGACTGAGGGATCGGAGGATGATGAGGTGACAAACCCAAGCTGGGTTGAGAGGCCGGGTGAACACAGTGCTTCTGAGACGGAGGAGAGTCCTCGACCAGAACAGGTTGGAAGAGGCAGTGGTGGGGCCAGACGGAGAGGCAGGGCCAGAGCTGGTGCATCAGCGCCAAATGTGTCAACTAGTGAAGCTCCCGTGGCAAGGGCTCCTGCGGCGAGGGCTAGATTTTCAGAAGTCTGGAGGTTCTTTAAGGAAACACCGGATGACCGACGGACTGTGGTGTGCCACATTTGCCAAACCAGGATCAGCAGGGGTTCCACCACTACTAGCTTAACTACCACCAGTATGCGCAGGCATATGAATGCTAAACAGCCCACTCAGTGGCAACAAGCGCGTTCACCTCCGGCCGTGCACACCACTGCTCCTTCCCCTGTGTCAGCTGATAGTCAGCCCCCTGCCCAGGACCCTGCCACAAAAACCCCATCGTCGCCTCCACGATCCTCCACAGCATCCACCAGCGTTCAGCTCTCCATACCCCAGACGCTGGAGCGGAAACGCAAATATAGTGCAACCCACCCGCACGCCCAAGCCCTTAATGTGCACATCTCCAGATTGCTAAGCCTGGAGATGCTGCCCTATAGGCTAGTAGAGACCGAGGCCTTTCGCAGCCTCATGGCGGCGGCCGCCCCTCGGTATTCGGTCCCCAGCCGCCACTACTTTTCCCGATGTGCCGTCCCAGCCCTGCACCAGCACGTGTCAGACAACATAATCCGTGCCCTGACCAACGCCGTTTCTGACAAGGTCCACCTGACCACGGACACGTGGACGAGTGCTGCCGGGCAGGGCCACTATATATCTCTGACGGCACATTGGGTTAACTTGGTGGAGGCTGGGACCGAGTGTGACCCTGCGGCTGGTCATATACTGCCGACGCCGAGGATTGCGGGGCCTACCTCGGTCCAGGTGTTTGAGGCCTACTATGCCTCCTCCTCCTCCCACCCCTCCTCCACCTCCTCCTCCGAACGACCATCCGTGGGCATGGCGCCATCAGTCGGTAGCTCTAGGCACAGCAGCAGTGCCGTCGCTAAGCGACAGCAGGCGGTGCTCAAACTGCTGAGCCTAGGCGATAAAAGGCACACCGCCCAAGAACTATTACAGGGCATCACGGCGCAGACTGATCTGTGGCTGGCACCGCTGAACCTGAAGCCAGGCATGGTTGTGTGTGACAACGGCCGTAACCTGGTGGCGGCTCTGCAACTCGGCAGACTGACACATGTGCCATGCCTGGCCCATGTGTTAAATCTGATAGTTCAGCGTTTCCTCAAGACATACCCCAATCTGTCTGATTTGCTCACGAAGGTGCGCCGCATCTGTGCGCATTTCAGGAAGTCCAGCACAGATGCTGCCACTCTCAGGGCAGCGCAGCGCCGCCTCCAACTGCCCGCTCACCGACTGTTGTGCGACGTGCCCACGAGGTGGAATTCAACACTGACCATGTTATCCAGAGTTTACCAGCAGCGCCGAGCGATTGTAGACTGCCAGATGTCAACTTCCACCAGAACTGGTAGTCAGGTCAGTCAGCTTCCTCAAGTCTACAATGAGGAGTGAACGTGGATGTCTGATATCTGTCAGGTGCTGAGTAACTTTGAGGAGTCAACACAGATGGTCAGTGGCGATGCCGCCATCATCAGCCTCACCATCCCGCTGCTTGGCCTGTTGAAAAACTCTCTGGTCAGCATGAAGTCGGAAGCTTTGTTCTCCTCACAAGAGACGGGGGAAGAAGATTCCCTTGTTGATAGCCAAAGCACCCTTAGGTCTGTTTCTCAGCGCATATCGGAGGAGGTGGAGGTGGAGGAGGAAGAGGAGGAGAATGTTGGCGAGACACAAGAGGGGACCATTGTTGAGTCCTTCACTGTTGAGCGTGTATGGGCAGAAGAAGAGGAGTTGGAGGAGTTGGAGGAGGAGGAAATGGACAGTCAGGCCAGTGAGGGGAGCGAATTCTTACGCGTTGGTACTCTCGCGCATATGGCAGATTTCATGCTAGGCTGCCTATCCCGTGACCCTCGCGTTCAAAGAATTTATTCCAGCACCGATTACTGGGTGTTCACTCTCCTGGACCCACGGTACAAGCAAAATCTTTCCACTCTCATCCCTGGAGAGGAAAGGAGTGTGAGAATGCATGAATACCAGCAGGCCCTGGTGCACAAGCTGAAACAGTATTTCCCTTCTGACAGCGCTAGCGGCAGAGTGCGTAGTGCTGCGGGACAAGTAGCGAGGGAGAGTAGGCGAGCAGGCAGCTTGTCCAGCACTGGCAAGGGTACGCTTTACAAGGCTTTTGCCAGCTTTATGTCACCCCAGCAAGACACTGTCACCTGTCCCCAGTCTCGGCAGAGTAGGGCTGATCTTTACAGAAAGATGGTGAGGGAGTACGTAGCTGACCATACCATCGTCCTAAATGATCACACAGCTCCCTACAACTACTGGGTTTCAAAGCTGGACATGTGGCACGAACTGGCGCTGTACGCCTTGGAGGTTCTTGCCTGCCCTGCCGCTAGCGTCTTGTCCGAGCGGGTTTTCAGTGCAGCTGGTGGCATCATCACCGATAAGCGTACACGCCTGTCGACTGACAGCGCTGACAGGCTGACGCTTATCAAGATGAATAAAGCATGGATTTCTCCTAATTTCCAATCTCCAGCAGGTGAAGGAAGCTCAACCTGAATAATTTATCCACTCCTCCTCCTCCTCCTCATTTTCCTCCTTCTCCTGCTCTTTGTACAGTAAAGCAGAGGAAACTGGCTATTTTTTGACAGGGCCCACTGGCTCTACCTATAGTACTTTATGCATTTAATTTTTCTGGAGGGCCACCGACCCGGTCCTCTGTTTTAAACAATTTTTTGGACTGCCACATACAGGCACTCAATCTATTCCATTTTTCTGGAGGGCCACCTACCTGCTCCTCTGGTTTGAAAACTTTTTTGGACTGCCACATACAGGCACTCAATCTATTCAATTTTTCTGGAGGGCCACCTACCTGCTCCTCTGGTTTGAAAACTTTTTTGGACTGCCACATACAGGCACTCAATCTATTCCATTTTTCTGGAGGGCCACCTACCTGCTCCTCTGGTTTGAAAACTTTTTTGGACTGCCACATACAGGCACTCAATCTATTCCATTTTTCTGGAGGGCCACCTACCTGCTCCTCTGGTTTGAAAACTTTTTTGGACTGCCACATACAGGCACTCAATCTATTCCATTTTTCTGGAGGGCCACCTACCTGCTCCTCTGGTTTGAAAACTTTTTTGGACTGCCACATACAGGCACTCAATCTATTCCATTTTTCTGGAGGGCCACCTACCTGCTCCTCTGGTTTGAAAACTTTTTTGGACTGCCACATACAGGCACTATCCAAATTGAATTGTCTCCATAGCAGCCTCCACACGTTGTCTCCATTGCTACCTCCAAAAGTCGTTTATATAGCTGCCTCCATACATCGTCCCTTTATCAAACGAGGTGTGTCAGGCCGAAATTTGGGTTGTTTTCATGGATTCCACATCAAAGTTGTTAACCTTGTCGCCACCCTGCTGTGTTATCCACAAAATACACTGGCAAACTTTTACCATTTACGGATATTATTTCAGCGCTTCTTGCGCATCTGTTTACATTCCCCTCACCCGCCATATCCTAAACTTATAAGAACGCTACTACACTTGATCTTATACAAAAGGTTCTTAGAAGTGCTGTTTGGGGAGTAGCCTAGAGACAGGGGCTTGGATTGGCGAAAGCTCGCCTGGCAGCGGAGCGCCAGCTCCATGCGCATCATGCGCTTCTTGCGCATCTGTTTACATTCCCCTCACCCGCCATATCCTAAACTTATAAGAACGCTACTACACTTGATCTTATACAAAAGGTTCTTAGAAGTGCTGTTTGGGGAGTAGCCTAGAGACAGGGGCTTGGATTGGCGAAAGCTCGCCTGGCAGCGGAGCGCCAGCTCCATGCGCATCATGCGCTTCTTGCGCATCTGTTTACATTCCCCTCACCCGCCATATCCCAAACTTATAAGAACGCTACTACACTTGATCTTATACAAAAGGTTCTTAGAAGTGCTGTTTGGGGAGTGGCCTAGAGACAGGGGCTTGGATTGGCGAAAGCTCGCCTGGCAGCGGAGCGCCAGCTCCATGCGCATCATGCGCTTCTTGCGCATCTGTTTACATTCCCCTCACCCGCCATATCCCAAACTTATAAGAACGCTACTACACTTGATCTTATACAAAAGGTTCTTAGGAGTGCTGTTTGGGGAGTAGCCTAGAGACAGGGGCTTGGATTGGCGAAAGCTCGCCTGGCAGCGGAGCGCCAGCTCCATGCGCATCATGCGCTTCTTGCGCATCTGTTTACATTCCCCTCACCGCCATATCCCAAACTTATAAGAACGCTACTACGCTTGATCTTATACAAAAGGTTCTTAGAAGTGCTGTTTGGGGAGTAGCCTAGAGACAGGGGCTTGGATTGGCGAAAGCTCGCCTGGCAGCGGAGCGCCAGCTCCATGCGCATCATGCGCTTCTTGCGCATCTGTTTACATTCCCTTCACCCGCCATATCCCAAACTTATAAGAACGCTACTACACTTAACTTGGTGCAGGCTGGGACCGAGTCTGACCCTGGGGCTGGTCATATACTGCCGACGCAGAGGATTGCGGGGCCTACCTCGGTCCAGGTCTAAAAAAGGCCTACTATACCTCTTCCTCCTCCCACCCCTCCTCCACCTCCTCCTCCTCCTCCGAATTACCATCCGTGGGCATGGCGCCATCAGTCGGTAGCTCTAGGCACAGCAGCAGTGCCGTCGCTAAGCGACAGCAGGCGGTGCTCAAACTGCTGAGCCTAGGCGATAAAAGGCACACCGCCCAAGAGCTATTACAGGGCATTCCACATCAAACTTGTTAACTTTGTCGCCACCCTGCTGTGTAATCCACAAAATATACTGGCAAACTTTTATCATTTACCGATATTATTTCAGCGCTTCTTGCGCATCTGTTTACATTCCCCTCACCCGCCATATCCCAAACTTATAAGAACGCTACTACACTTGATCTTATACAAAAGGTTCTTAGAAGTGCTGTTTGGGGAGTAGCCTAGAGACAGGGGCTTGGATTGGCGAAAGCTTGCCTGGCAGCGGAGCGCCAGCTCCATGCCAAGGTCCAACTAACATAGTTTTAACTGCAGCACCTTTAATCTACTACTAGTTCACTGCCTCCATACATGGTCCCCTTATCAAACGAGCTGTGTCAGGCAGAATTTTGGATTGTTTTCATGGCTTCCATGTTAACTTTGTCGCCACCCTGCTGTGTAATCCACAAAATATACTGGCAAACTTTTATCATGTACCGATATTATTTGAGCGCTTCTTGCTCACCTCCTTTGGTTCCTCTCTGCCACCCATTGGTTTGAAGCCTGAGTCCATTTAGGGTATGTTGCCATGACACTCTCTAGCCTGCCGCTGCTGCCGCTGCCGCTGCCTCTGCATGCCATCCCCTATAGTGTCAGGGTCAATTATTGGATGTTTTAGATGCTATCTAGCCTCATTCGGTCACTCTGTCATGGCCATGCTGTTGCCCATAATTTTGGCATAATGGTGCGATTAAGCAGCCTCAGAGGCATCCATGCATGCTGCCCCTGCTGTTTCCTGTCCATTTCCGTGGTGTTTCCATCCTTTTCTGAGGTTCCCAGGTGTTTGGCCAAGCTTCCCTGTGCAGAGCCTTGGTCCCCTTGAAAAATGCTCGAGTCTCCCATTGACTTCAATGGGGCTCGTTACTCGAAACGAGCACTCGAGCATCGGGAAAAGTTCGTCTCGAATAACGAGTACCCGAGCATTTTAGTGCTCGCTCATCTCTAATCAACACCTAAAAGTACAGTTCTGTGGAGGTTAAACAATACACAACTATTACCATTCTCTGTGCAAAAGAGTTAGTTCTGCAAGAGGTTAAACTTCACAATCCACAGCTATACCAACATTATTCATTTGTAATATAATGAAGATGAAAAAGATGAAAAAAAAATACTTTACGGAATTAGTGTTACTTTTAATTCTTTAGCTGTTCTATATGTTTAATTAATAATAACCATCTGTTTATGGTGCTCACAATGAAAGGTCTAATTGGTTGTGCTTTACTATTGTATGTCACAAGTATCAAAAAAAGAAACTAATGAAAAATTAGCAGATGTAGCACTATACATACCATACAATGTAAAAATAACCGTAAATTATTCAGAACTCAGTATGTACAGTATATGAAAGTCTACTGAGCAATGATCTACGAGAAGACCTTAGTGCTAATAGTTTGAAGGTGTTGTGATCAGATATTGTTTAATGGATTTACAGACCATTTGGCACAAGCAGCATTCACTAAAAGCATTTTTTACAGCTCCTTAATGATGATGAATTAACCATCTTGGCTATATGAGTGGCATATACACTTTTACATGCATGCCTATTGTCTTACATAAAATGTCACGACAGGAATAATAAAGGGCTTGAAATGTATGTGATTTTGGAGCACCTTATGCTACTTGCAGTCAGCAGTACAACTATATATAAAATTCTACATTCTCTCTCTTACACACTAAAAGTTTTACAATAATTTGCATTTAAATACAGTCCTGATTCTTTAGTAAACTGCATTTTAAAAGTCTGCTTGGTTTCTGCTTTGATCTTAACAAAATATCTAGGGAAAGCAACACAAAAATGGCTGATGCAGTCTGTTACATTTGGGTGAATGAGAACTTGTGTGGCTCCTAGTCTATACAATATCTATGGCTACACAAAAGAAAAGCTATAGATCATAATAAGTCATCATAATTTCACCGTAAAGATTGTAAACAGTAGAAGGAAGTATGCAAATTTTCCAGAATGGGATAAGGAAAGATTTTGCCTAAGTGCTACCTTGAAATCTAGTCCTATTTGCATAAAACATGACTTCTAAGAAGCCTGGTAATATATAGTGAGGTAATTGGCAAACCAGTTTATCTTTTCCATCAACACTTTTTGATGGTTCTTGCATCTCATCAGAAGAGAGACCAGGGTAGGGAATTGGCGTAACTAGGTGAGAAGCTGTAGGCACAGGTAAGGGAAGAAACTAAATTCACTATGGAGAATTTGAATTTAAAGGGAACCTACCACCACGGATCTACCTATAAATGGCTAATCCCCACTAATATGTACATTTTCTAAAGAGGCTACTGAGGCGTGGAGTAGCCGTGCCGTGTAGCCTCAACTCCAGCTAATCCACACCTCTCTTTGATCTTCCTAAAAGATAACTTCGGTGCACAGTTCCTCATAGCAGCTTGCCCTCATCTCCGAAGCTTGCCATCTGTTCATGCGTAGTGGCTCAGGCTTCAGAGCAGTGACCACGCAGCTGAAGGAACTGTGTGCTGAAGTTATCTGGTAGGAGGATCAAAGAGGCTACTCAGCTCTGGCTACTCCATGTCCCAGTAGTCTCTTTAGAAAAGTTACATATTAGCGAAATAAAAGTTATCAAAAGACTGCAGGGATGTGAGGATTAGCCCCTAAAAGGGCTATCCTCACGTCCTATAGATGCACCTATCACCCGATCTACCTTTATAGGTGGTAGGTTCCCTTTAAATGCCACCTTTGCAGGTGTACAGGAAGTCCTAAAGGCCATGTGTGCTCTGCTGGGGATTCTGGGAGGGAGAAATACAAATACTTTTTCCAGGATGAGATAAGGAAAAGATAAGGATAAGGGAGCAGAGAGAGAGAATCTCAGCTACACGGCCATCACACAGAAATCCAAGATGGCTTCCCCGACCCAGAAATTACAGGGTTTTGTCTAGGGGCAACTGAAATTGTGTACACCTCGACTGCTAGAGAAAAGTTGGAATTATATCCGTGAGTTACCCTAACATTTCAACATTAGTCAAATTGGAATTGGCCAATTCTGTAAGTCTTTCAACTTAATCAATGAAATACAGGCAGTCCTCGGGTTACGTATAGGATAGGTTCTGTAGGTTTGTTCTTAAGTTGAATTTCTATGTAAGTCGGAACTGTATATTTTATAATTGTAACCCCAGTCAAATTCTTTTTTGGTCTCTGTGATAATTGGATTTTATAAATGTTGGATTGTAATCAGAACCAGGATTAACAATAACTCTTAATTGCAGACACCTTTGATGACGGTTAGAGCTGTTTATTGTACCCTAAGGCTAAAATACAGTAAATTAGCGACATCTAGATGTTGGTTTGTAACTAGAGGTCGTCTCTAAGTAGGAGACCGCCTGTACATGTCATGCATAGTATTAATAACTGGTATCACTTGGAGATTGAATTATGATAATTATAAAAATGATAAAAGATAGATTTTGTCTTTATTATCTTTTATGTACATAGCTCATATAATCCAATTTTCCATAACACATTCACCTTTTTTTGTGTGTATTTTAGACTGAGTGAAGGAAGGTTCGTAATTCTTGCGATTCAATGAAGGATGTGATTTCATATTCCTGTTGTGATATAAATAAAACACTGGTTCTTCAAGCTGTTCTTTTTCTCATTTCAGCATGTCTATACATATTTAATAAATTGCCTAATGTTCTAAAAACATGGTCACAGCATCTTAAAATTTTAAATAACATCATGTATTTGCATGTTGTACCTTTATGAAGAAAGATAATTAACTTCAGATTAGTTGCACTGCTGCTTGATGTTAATCACTAAGTTATTTCTATAAAGTGCAATAATAATTTATGCTTCAAATTCAATCACCTTCCTAGAATCTATGGCTACCCCTATCCCGACCATCTGTTACCCCCCCCCCCTTCATAGGATAGGAATATCATAGGGTTAATGAAGTTTGTCCTCTGAATAGTTAGTACTAGAGGTGGGCACATTTCTCAAACGAAAAAACACCTCCTTGGCACCTGATCTTGCTTGTGCTTGTGGGCCAGCTTAAGTCTCACTGCCGTCTTCTTCTGCAGTAGGTCCTGCTATAGTATATGCATTGAGAAATGGGGATAAATGGTGAATCTGAACTCTCACCCGCACTGGTGACATCCCACCCGTAGCATTTAAATGGTGGCATTTCCATGGGATCTCATTGCATTTACAAGGCAGCGCACACACCAGCATCTACATGGCTGCATTTAGATGCTGCAGCCAGGATTTAAAGAGCTGGCACCAAACAGAGGTTTTACCGGTAGAAGGTGAGCCCTAACACAGAATTCGAACTTCAAGCTGAAGTCTTGGTTCAGAACAAGAAGCAAAAGTTGACCCGAACATTGCTGGTTTGGGGCCGCACTACTCTATGGCAACATGGCAGCTACATCAATTCAATTTGTGGCACAATAATTGTTCATGTATAAAAATAAATAATGGCTGTCTTTTTATCATGTAAAAATTATTATATAATATTATAATCTATTGTAGATTTTTAATACTACTATTTTTACATGATAAAAAGACAGCCATGCTGCTGTGATGACCATTTTATATTACAATCAGAGTAAAGTACGGGTCACAACACTTTAAGTCGGCCTACTCAGTGACCAAGTGAACGTGAAAACATGAAGACAGGAATTTTTTCATGGTATATGGTAACATACAATGCATTAAAATACTCCTTGCAATATGTTTAAGCGGAACTTGTCATTTGGAGCACAAAAATACCACTAGGTCATTATTTGATCAGGGTTTCAAATATTCCTATAACTCACTATCCTGACTGTTTTTTAATTTTATATTTACCATGTGTAGAGGTATATTGGGACCACAGTCTTAGTGTTACAAAGACAGTGAAAAGAGAGTCACATTGAGTTATGCAATGAGAATGGCTGAGAGCAGTGAGAGAGGCCAGCACGGTGAGAACAGGGAAAGGCACATACATGCAGAGACATATCTTATGGAAGACATTAATTGAAAAGTGGCAAACCCACTGAATAAGGAAATATTTTAGACATTTAAACCAAAGCACCATAAGGAGTAACTGGGGTTCCCGTTAGCATTAAAACTTCATACAAACAAAAAATAATTTTTGATGACAAATTTGACACGTTTGCAATGTTCGTATTATAGTTGTACTACAGCTAATTTTTTTGACCTTTTAACTTACAAATATATAAAAAAAAAAGGCGGGGCTATAGCCAACCATTGCACTACTCATTCAACCACAGGGATAAAAGATATTTACCAAAAAAAGATGAGAGCACATTAAGAGCGCCAACTGATAGATAAAAATATTTTATTTCATCATTATATTGTACATAAAATAAATTATGAGAAATGTCTCATGGAAAACAAGTCAAAATATAAACAAAAGCTACTGACTAAAACTAGGGAAGACATAAAGCTACTGAGCATAAACCAGCAACTAACTCATGATAAAGATATGAATAAATAAATAAATGGAGTCAATACCAGTTATAGCATGTCTCCATATATATGCCTCAATTATGAACTATCCGTATAAAGACAATATATAGATAACAACGGAAGCAATAATAGGGGCCAATACACAGAGTATCCTAAATTGCATAGGAACCGATGTTAGTACCGATGTGGTAGAACATATATATAATTGCATACAAGTACCAAGGCAGTATTACATCTAAAGTGCCTAGAAGGATCCATTGCCCACATCCTAGGGCTAAGTCTCACTCAGATATACAGAAAATTTCAAAATGCGAATTGATGAAATATCAGGATCTCATCCTGTGTATAGCTTGCATCATACTGTCAGTGTGCTGGAACCACTAAGGACAGAACCACCTTGACGCACAGACAAGAGGTGGCTAAGCAGTAGGAATAAGAGCACCCAATCGGGTTTTGATGTGGCGAGTTTTGCTGAAGCTGGAGAAAATTTTGGGCATCCGAACCCTCACTAAAACCTGTGATTGTTTCTGGCACCAATCCGGTTGTTAACCCCTGAAATGTGAACCTTAGTGGTCCATCAACCAGCTTTTCTGGGTTAGGCCGAATGCAAACTTTTGGCTGAAGTCTGGGTATGGGGAGTTGAGCATATAATGTTTGTCATGGACCTGAACATTGTGGTTCAGGTCCACTCAACAATATAAAGTAGTCATCTGTCCTATCTACTAGGAAATGATGGGATTGCTGGATTTGATGGGTGCTGTGTTTCTTGAAACTGTCACATTTAAAACTGCTATATGATACAAATCATTCATTTTAGCAATGAACTGATAGTGACAATGATAATTTTTTTCTTTTTCAGATGCCTCCAGATGCATCCCTTCTGGCATAAACAATTGAACTATACCATCAGTGGGATCACAGGGCAGATGGCGTGGAGGTGACGTATGTGTATAGAAAAAGTCACTATTCCTGGCTATGCATGAGGAACTGTGACTATATCAGGGCTTGTACAGCTGGGGCCCAGAGCTGTTGAGGGGGCTCACATAGGGCTATACATAAGAAATCCACGGGGGGAGAGGGGGACTTGTATAAAATAACCATGAGGGTGCTGTTTAGTATGATAAACTAGGGAATATTTTAGGAAACAGGGGACTGTTTTAGTTTCTGAATTTTTAATGCTGCCATGTGAGTTCACTGCAAAGGGGCCCACTGAGGCTCTGTCACCCAAGGGCCTAGTGAAGTCTGGTGCCGACCCTTGGTTTAGGTTACCATGAGATTCTATTTTGGGACATTATGGGATTAATAGCAGACAGAAGGCACACATAGAGCACACAGCAGGCTGTACTGCAGGAAAATTCTGTACTCCATTTCTGTGTATGGCAATCCATTACGGAGTTAAGCATAAAAATGGGTTTTCCTGAAGTGTTAAACAATTTTTTGTAGTATTGTTTAATAACTTATTTTTTATTTCTCCTTTATTCATTTTAAAGTTAATCCTACAATGTATATATTGTGTAATTAAGGAAATTGTGTTCATATTCTACACTCTGCGTTTTATGAACTACCTTCATTTTTTGACTGTGCATTAGGCAGCACTTAAAACCTTGGTACAGCAGCTTATGGCAGCTTGAGGGTGAATCTTTACTACCTGCTGCCAAAAAAAATTCTTACAGACATAACACTCCAGGTGTCTGATACTTAACTGCAGCATTAAACCCAAATCTTATTACACAATTGTTTTTTGAATGATTTAGATACTGCAGAGCCTAATTATATTAATCTGTAAATTATATTCTCTACAACTGCAGTTCATAATGAGTTGTGCTTCTAAATGATGTTAAAATTGTAAATTAAAAAGTACAAGATCTAAGAGGAAGATCTACATAAAATGCTTCACATTTTTACTAGACAGCCCAGAGGTATAAAGTTATTGGATTTGCGATGAGGAGATGTTATTGCTGAAATGCCCAGATATTTTTTTACATGAAAAAGAAAAGCTAAAGTACAGACAAATAGCCCATTGATGGCTCTAAACAAAATTCTCAACTCAGTTCCAATCTCTCAATCATCATGAAGTGTTTAAGCCGAAGTTATAAAGGTACAGGCTGCAGAATGCAAATGAGCGTTCTGTATTAGCTATTTCTGCTTCGCAGATACTGTGTCACAGCCTGAACTCACAGTATTGTGCGAGTTGTCACATTTTATTACTTGCTTCCCTGTTTGTTTTATGTAAGGAAGAAAAAAGAATAATTGCAAAATAACAAGACCTTTCAAGAACCTGATTTAAAGATGAAGGTTGTACTTTGCTGCAAACTATTTCTCATCGCCCTACTTGACAGTTACTCTGGGCAGTTTAGGTTACAGAACTGAAGGATTAAAAGTGAACATGAAAGCAAGAAAACTGCTATAGGGGTCTCTCTCCATTAATAAAAAATCATAGAATTTCAGGAGCAAAAGAGAAGGATGGAGGAAGTAAGTATTTGCATAGTGGTCCTTCTGATCATTGTGGTGTTTCTTTGTTGTGGTTTTAAGACTCCTGTACATGGAAAAAGACACTAAACTAGTAAGCACTATGTCCACTTTAATTTCAGTATCATCTGCATCATGTAGTCAACTAGTATTCAATAAGTAATGTGCAAGGAGACAATTTCAGCCAACCTAAACATGGCTTTTTACCTATGACATGTCTTGCATAATTCCAGTTTGATTTCCTGCTTTGGCTTTGCCCCCATTTTTTGGTGGGGTCACAATAGGCTATATTTGTTTGTAATTTGGGCCATTGCCATTGGTGTTTGCAAACTAGAGGTAGGCAATATTGAATGTAGGTGAGGCAATTGTAGGCCGTAGCCTCTGTAGGTAGGTTTGGTCTTAGGTATATTATTGCATAAATCACAGTAGATTGTGTTTCCACATTCAAGTTAAGGTTGGTTCACATCTGTTTGGAGGAGAGTTGGAGTTCCGTATGAGAATAACGAATACCCAAACTTTAAAGATTTACTACAATATGTAGATTTTTTCATCTTTTTCTACTTCTACTATATTTCTTGTCTTTCTTGAGACATATTTGGCTCACTCCTACTGAGACTTCTTTTTGTCTTAGTTAAGGCTCAGACAAAAAAGTCTCTAAACGAGGAAAAAGTAACCAGATAAAGTGATGATAAATCCCCTATGTCACTCTCTAGCAGCTAACATCACATATAAAGCTGAGTTTATGTGTGTTTGTATGTGTTTGTATGTATGTCCGCTAAAGGAATCTGCACCATCGTGTTTACAGTCATCAAATTTTGCACAGTCGCTTTCTGCAACTCAGGGGACGTCATAGACACAGTTTTGGGCTGTAATTTTCACCCCGCACTTTCCAAAATCCACTTATTAACCACCATATACAGGAGCCACTGTCTGTTGCTGCTGCTGTGACAGTTAGAAGCTGAGCCGTAATTGGTTACTGTTCTGTCACAAGTGAATAATATGAGCTCTGAGCTGTGATTGGTTACTATAGGCAATGAGTATAAGACAACTTATGTGTGAGGAAAGATGGATAGAGACAGAGAGACAGACAGGTTGTGACAGGGACTGACAGACAGACACACTGTGACAGGGATTGACTGAAAGACAGGCTGTAATAGGCACTGACAGACACACTGTGACAGAGGCTGACAGACAGACACACTGTGACAGGGAGTGACTGACTGACAGGCTGTGACAGGGACTGACTGACAGACAGACAGGCTGTAATAGGCACAGACAGACACACTGACAGAGACTGACAGACAGACACACTGTGACAGGGACTGACTGACTGACAGGCTGTGACAGGGACTGACTGACAGTGATAGATAAGATATTTTAATTTCTAGTTTGTTATAGCAAAGATCAGTTTTATTACTATCCCGGGTAATGCCAGGAGCTACAGGTAGTTCTATATATTAGTGGTTTAAATAGAACACCTATAAATGGCCAGGTGAAGTTGCTATTTTAATTGCTGAAATAAATAGACTGATGTTTAAAGCTATCTGTTTGGTACTGGGATTTCATCCCTTACTGTTTGCAAGTTTTTACTCAGGACTTCTGGTGCAGGTGAAAGGGGCAGAGCTCTGAGATTCAGAGCAAGTTAATCAATATTGACAGTCTAGTACAGTGATGGCGAACCTTTTAGAGACCGAGTGCCCAAACTGCAACCCAAAACCTAATTACTTATCGCAAAGTGCCAGTACGTCAATTTAACCTGAAAACTGACGGTTTAGTTTAGAATCAATAAAATGATATATTCCCGATCAGAGGTAGCTTCCCTCCCATTGCGTTTTATACGCATTTCAAAACTCCTATACTTGTTTCATACGTGTGACATTGAGGAAAAGGCAGCAGTCCTATACACACTGAAACACCACTTTTACACCATTTTACATCATATAAAAGAGTAATAAAAAGTTATCAAAAGGTCACACAGTCCTCAAAATGGTAGCAATGAAAACAACGGCTCATTAAGAAAAAATCACACCATCCCAGCTCCGTGCACTAAAGTTATTAGCGTCACAAGATGGCAGACTATTTTCTTTTTCGTATACTGTTTTAATTATTGAAAAAGTATTAAAACACAATAAAACCTAAAAATCTGGTATCACTGTGATTGCATCAAAACAAAGAATAAAGGAGACAAATGATTTGGAGCGCACAGCGATAGTATTAAAATCTACAGCTTCCTAGTACACGACATGGAATAATAAATAACTGAGTAACGCAAAAAATAAGCCCTTACACAGATATATATATATATATAAATGCACATATAAATATATAATATATCATGCATATACACTCACCGGCCACTTTATTAGGTACACCATGCTAGTAACAGGTTGGACCCCCTTTTGCCTTCAGAACTGCCTCAATTCTTCGTGGCATAGATTCAACAAGGTGCTGGAAGCATTCCTCAGAGATTTTGGTCCATATTGACATGATGGCATCACACAGTTGCCGCAGATTTGTTGGCTGCACATCCATGATGCGAATCTCCCGTTCCACCACATCCCAAAGATGCTCTATTGGATTGAGATCTGGTGACTGTGGAGGCCATTTGAGTACAGTGAACTCATTGTCATGTTTAAGAAACCAGTCTAAGATGATTCCAGCTTTATGACATGGCGCATTATCTTGCTGAAAGTAGCCATCAGATGTTGGGTACATTGTGGTCATAAAGGGATGGACATGGTCAGCAACAATACTCAGGTAGGCTGTGGCGTTGCAATGATGCTTAATTGGTACCAAGGGGCCCAAAGAGTGCCAAGAAAATATTCCACACACCATGACACCACCACCACCAGCCTGAACCGTTGATACAAGGCAGGATGGATCCATGCTTTCATGTTGTTGACGCCAAATTCTGACCCTACCATCCAAATGTCGCAGCAGAAATCGAGACTCATCAGACCAGGCAACGTTTTTCCAATCTTCTACTGTCCAATTTCGATGAGCTTGTGCAAATTGTAGCCTCAATTTCCTGTTCTTAGCTGAAAGGAGTGGCAACTGGTGTGGTCTTCTGCTGCTGTAGCCCATCTGCCTCAAAGTTCAACGTACTATGCGTTCAGAGATGCTCTTCTGCCTACATTGGTTGTAATGGGTGGCGATTTGAGTCACTGTTGCCTTTCTATCAGCTCGAACCAGTCTGCCCATTCTCCTCTGACCTCTGGCATCAACAAGGCATTTCCGCCCACAGAACTGCCGCTCACTGGATGCTTTTTCTTTTTCGGACCATTCTCTGTAAACCCTAGAGATGGTTGTGCGTGAAAATCCCAGTAGATCAGCAGTTTCTGAAATACTCAGACCAGCCCTTCTGGCACCAACAACCATGCCACGTTCAAAGGCTCTCAAATCACCTTTCTTCCCCATACTGATGCTCGGTTTGAACTGCAGGAGATTGTCTTGGCCATGTCTGTATGCCTAAATGCACTGAGTTGCCGCCATGTGATTGGCTGATTAGAAATTAAGTGTTAACGAGCAGTTGGACAGGTGTACCTAATAAAGTGGCCGGTGAGTGTACATAAATACATACATAGAAATACATATATTACTTGCTCTTTGGTTGGTTGTCCAAGGTGGGCAAAAGTTCAGGTGTCTGGTGTTCCAGGGAGGGAGGAAGGTTGGTAGGGTAGATGGGCAGAGGGTGGGCGGCCAGAGTTAGGGCTGCGGGGGGGGGGGGGTAAGCGGGCATCTGGAGATCTGGGCAGTGGGTTTATGAGGCATGAGTCCGGGCAGAGGGTCTAGCGGGCGGAGTACGGGCGGGGGGGCCATTTGGTAGCGTTCAGAGTCGGTTGCGGTAGCGGGCGAGGTTTGGGCCAAGGTGGGGTTTGTGCTAGCGGGCAGATAGATTTGCAGTAGTGGGCAGGGTGTTCTGGGAGTTTCCGCGGCTTGCGGGCGAAGTTTTAGGGGAGGGGCTGGAGCGGGCAAGAAACCCACGTTCCTCCGGCTTTTTCTGTTCTGCACACAGTAAGGTGCCCAGCGCTGGCAGCATCATTACGCTGCCAGCGCTGGGACGCTTCCCGTCCTGTGCGCTGCAGTCATCAGTGTGACAGAGCAGGCAGTGTCAGCGCCCTGCTCTGTCATGGATTTTAGCAGTCTCGGAGCGCGGCTCCGATACTGCTTAAACCTGAGTTAAATTCAAAGGACCCGTGCCAGCACTGAGGGCTCTGCGTGCCATAGGTTTGCCACAGGACATTTCTTTACTTCTGTACCAAAGGTGATAATTCCTTTTCTGTGTACCCTTGCCTATGGCCTTATGTGTAACTTACATGATATTTTAACATTCTTTGATTATGAATAAAGATTAATATTTTATATCATATGATTGTCTTGTCTTGACATCCTGTTGTCCATAGTTTTTTGATGATCAGTAAGAGGTTAGGTATAAGTCTAATAGTATGGGGTAGGGCATTCCAGAGAATTAGGGCAACTTGGGGGAAGTCCTGGAGATGTGAATGAGAGGTTCGAATTAAGATAAAGATTAATCTAAGATCAATGGAGCATGGGTTGGACGATAGACTAAAATTGGAGATGAGAGGCAGGGAGGTACAGCATATTCAGAGCTTTGTGGATGAGGGTGGTTATTTTAAACTGTTTTCTGAAGGAGATGGGCAGCCAGTACAGTGATCGGCACAGACTGGAGGCATCCGTGTAGCGTTTGGTCTGAAAGACAAACCTGGCTGCTGCAATAAGAATAGTTTGGAGCGGAGATATAACTAATGTTATATCTGAAGGACCAGTTCGTCTGGAGTTACAGTGGTCTAGGTGACAGTGACAATTATCAATTTACTACTGTAAATTATATTGTGAATATACCACTCTGCTCTCTCTGGTAGGCTGTATTAGGAAATGCCAGGTAAAAGCCATGGGAGCCTCCTTGAGGCTTCTGGCTATCATTACAACACATTAGTGAATCCTGATGATGTTACAGGGGGTACTGATTGTGGCAGATAACAGCAGGAATCTGCTGCATTACACAGCAGACACCTCAACCTGTGAGCCGTCTTCATACAGACTTAAAGCTCTTGGCAATGTACATGTATTATGTGTGATGCCGAGGAGGTTAAAACCTATGTGAGTCATAGCTGAAGATTTTTTGAGCTAGTAATCAGAAGAACACAAGAGAAAATCTGGACAGAAACAACTAGTTCTATTTTTGTCTATTTTTAGCCTTTTTGGACTTTTGGTGTTTGTTTCTATTTTTTTTTAAAGTATTTTTGAAAGTTTTGTATAATGTGTATAGTCTGTTTGCAAATGGCGACAAGGTCAGTCTTACTCTGAAACAGCTTTTATGCCTGAGGAGATGTTACCAAACCAGCTAGATACATTTGCATAACAAATTTAAATTAAAGTGAACTTCTTACTCCTAAATAGCTAGTTTATGTCCTTTTTACCCAATCACAGAAACAAAAAGTTAAGAAAATGTTACATGAAAATATATTGATACCTAGCGATGTTTAAGGCCCTGACATTTTTGTTCAACTTCTATTACTACCTATCAACTGGTAAAAGGGAGATATATTCTACCAGATTTATCTAATTTATTTTCTGCTCAGTAAACATTCTAACTGACTGCATCCATATTTCATCCCGTTGTATTTTGCAACAAACTCTAACTAATAATTTCTTGCATGAAATGTCCAAACAGCTAAACATTATTTATATGGTCATTCTGGAGCAACCAATTACATTTCAGGGCATTCTGTTCTCAGCTCACTGAACACAAAAATATATAAAGTGTAGGTAAGGATTTCCTAGCAGGAAAAAAAACATATTAGTGATAGCGTGCGTAAAGAAATTACCTGTCTGAATCCAAGTGTGACCTTCAGGGTTAAATTAAAGCACCGGAAACACATGTAATCAGTTTAAAAAATCTTTGAAACTGCAGTGTACCTTAAAATGATTGATATGATGATTGATTTGTGTGTACTATTTGTATTTCAACTACTTACAACAATATTTTGTACATTTAGTTTGTCCACCCCCTGATATGTGTTTCAGGCAGAAAGAATATGCGCAATGAATGTGCCCACATCTTTAAATAGTGAATAAATAATGCCTTCTAATACATAATACATACAAAACATGCATACATCCTTAACCCCTTAAGGACGCAGGGTTTTTCGGCTCATTTCTCGCTCTCCAACTTCAAAAATCCATAACTTTTTCATTTTTCCGTGTACAGACCTGTGTGAGGGCTTATTTTGTGCGTAACAAATTTTACTTTCCCGTAATGTTATTTATTTTAACATGCCGTGTACCGCGAAGCTGAAAAAAAATTCCAAATGTGGAAAAATTGAAAAAAAAACCGCACGTGCGTCACGTTCTTGTGGGCTCAGTTTTTACGACTTTCACTCTTCGCTCCAAATAACATGCCTACTTTATTCTTTGGTTCGGTGCGATCGCGGTGATACCAAATTTATATAGGTTTTATTGTGTTTTAATACTTTTTCAAAAATTAAACGAATGTGTACAAAAAAGAAAAAAAAAATTTTGCCATCTTCTGACGCTAATAACTTTTTCATACTTTGGCGCACGGAGCTGTGTGAGGGGTCATTTTTTGCGAAATGAGGCGATGTTTTCATTGCTACCATTTTGAGGTCTATGCGACATTTTGATCATTTTCTATTTAATTTTTTATGTTATGTAAAAAGGTGTAAAAGTCGCATTTCGGACATTTGGGCGCCATTTCCCGCCTCGGAGGTCACCGCTGCCTGTAACCGTTTTTATATTTTGATAGATCGGGCATTTTGGGACGCGGCGATACCTAATATGTTTGTGATTTTTACTGTTTATTATGTTTTATATCCGTTCTAGGGAAAGGGGGGTGATTTGAACTTTTAATATTTTATTAATTTTTTTTATTTTTTAAACTTTTTTTTTTCTTTTGTTTTTCACTATCTTTTAGACCATCTAGGGTACATTAACCCTAGATGGTCAGATCGCTGCTACCATATACTGCAATACTTCTGTATTGCAATATATGGCATTTTTGCAGCACATTCATTACAATGAGCCACTGGCTCATTGTAACGAATCTGCAGCTGCCAGATAGCCTCGTGTCAAAAGAAGACACGAGGCTACCATGGCAACCGATCGCCGCCCCCCGATAATGTTCCCCCGATCGTCTTTTAAATGCCGCCGGCGACTTTGCCGGCGGCAACGGGGGGGGGGTTAATAGCTGCAATCGGTGCTAGCACCGACCGCGGTTATTATCGGTGGGGGTTTTATGCATTATGCAAAACCCCCCACCTTTGTATGACGAGGACTCAGCCCGTGATCCCTCTTCATACATTCCTTATACCTCTGCGCCGTAGAGCTACGGCGCAGAGCGTTAAGGGGTTAATGTAGTACAAAGATGTAATGTGGTAAACAGAAATGTATACAGGAAAGAATTTATTCTATAAAAGGCATGTCTCCAAAAAAGGAGACAATGGGGCTTATTTACTAAGGGTCCCGTGTCCGCATTTCCATCAGGTTTTCTGATGTTTCGGGGATCACGCCGCTGGGACAGGGATTTAGAAGAGGATTGTATTGCATGCCATTGTATTTTAGCACCTCGGCGCCAGCTTTCATGCAACAGAAATCGGGGGGGGGGGGGGAGGGCCATCAAATTTTAACTTTAAAATTGTTTCGCCATGCACTTGCATGCACCGGGAAGAAGAAGGTGAACTCGGGCGGACCTGAGCGGGGAAGTGACACATACAAAATTGTGTTTACAAAACAAAATATAAATGTGACATTAACGAATGTGTTAACATCACGTTTACTATGTGTTTTGAAAATGCAAATGTAAACAGTCATGTAATTAGGCAAATCACCTCTCTTGAGCTGTTGAAATGTGTTTCAAAACGCAATTTAAATGCAATCAAAACGCAACATGTGACCGCACCCTTAACATTATGGGGCAGATTTACTTACCCGGCCCATTCGCGATCCAACGGCGCGTTCTGTACGGTGGCTTCGGGTCTTCCGGCGATTCACTAAGGCAGTTCCTCCGACGTCCACCAGATGTCGTTGCTGCGCTGAAGTTCCCTGAGGTCCGCCGGAATGCACCATTCTATACCTGGTGAAGGTAAGCGCGTGTCCTGCGACACTTTTTTTTTTAAAAATGCGGCGGTTATCGTTCAGCCACACCCCCGGTTTCCGTTGCGTGCATCCCGGCGCCGATGCGCCACAATCTGATCGCGTGCGCCTAAATCTGATCGAGTGTGCCAAAAACCGGGGCAATAAAGGGAAAATCGGTGCAAATCAGAAATATTCGGGTAACACGTCGGGAAAACGTGAATCGGGCCCTTAGTAAATTACCCCCTATGTGTGACCGCAGCCTCATATGTCCTCATCTCCCTGGGGTGGGGCACAGTGAGCCCTTGTCCCCTTTACCACTGTTGGACTCATTGTATAACATCCTCTTGGCAGGATATATAGTTACGATACGGATTCATAGGCTTATTGCATATAAGGCACAAGCCCTGTTTCTGGCATTTCAAGCACCAGCCGTGATTTTTTGCATAGTATGCATTTATGGTTTCTATTGTTGCGTGCTGCTTTATTTGTTTATTCATTCATTCATTCATTCATCCACACTTCTATTTCTACACAAGTGCCTGTTTGCATACTTGGATATCAGCGTTTGTGGCTTTTTTCAACAGTGGTAGGGTCAGTGCTCAAGAGAGGGGTTCACTGTCAGCATTATTAGGTGTTACAGTTCCCTCTGTGTTTTGGGTTAAAATTGTGTTTAACCCCTTTTTAGTGGTTTTATTTTTTGTATGTCTGATATTTGTTATTTTGATCTCAAATAAAGGTTTAATTCTATGCTTCATGTCACATGCTTGTTGTGTATTTCTATATTGAATTGTTGTCATATGTTTAGCGTTTGGAGATACTCTTCATTGATTGGGTTATGTGGTTCCTCCTCTAAGTTTAAACAGATAACAATGAGACTACTTTGACTAGCTAACTATATTGATATGAAAAGTTAGTGTTCTCATCAGCTTGCCATGAAGTTTGTATTTGCACAATGTATTCCGTTGTGATGAAGAAAGAGTGCTAGTAACTTGTATTATGTGCTCTTCTTCTATGGAACTTATATACAAAACATATGAGCATTTTTAGGTTTTTTTTTTCTCCCTTTAAACATGCTAATCATCCCAAGTAACTTTAATTTCCTTCAATTACATGTATTGTCTGGATGACATGAGATGCAGTCGTTACAATCAAACTTAGATTTGTATGCCTGAAGAGACTCAACATTCACTTAAGATGGCACCGACATTATAAAGGGCATGTACAGGGCAAATTAATGCCCCTGTCAACTTGCCAATATAAATCTTTACTAAATTAGAGTTACAGTACTACTAAAGGCACAGTAATCTACATGTCCTGAGACTTCTCTTCTATATTGATGTTGCACTACGATGGTCATGCGCTATAACACTATAACTTCTATCTATCAAGGCTGCATGAGCTCACATCTAATCTCCCTGTGTTTGGTTAAACTGCTCGGAGAAGGGAGAATCAACCCCTTCACTTTCAGCTTCAGCTTTAAAAAAAACTGCTAAGTGGAAGTTGATGGACATATGCCTTCATTCACCAATAAGAACTGTAGCATACTACAGCCAGGGAGAGAGTAAAATGGGTTAACACTCACAGCTGTGTAATAAACAGGAGAGGAGAGAGAGCCCTGACTTTAATCTGGTAGACCGATTTACCATATAGAAGCCAAAGTGGAAATAACATTGTAACTAAAGAACAATTTGCAATCTGTTTCTTTACAAATGAAGTAGAATTTCCTAATGAATTATATTAGAAAAATGTTCACAACACTAAACCCCCCAACACAATATAAAAAATTTGAAATAATGTTTGCTCTCTAAGACCTATAAGTCCTTTACCTTTTCAATGCAGAACAACTATTCAGACTGAATTGTACTGGATCACCTGAAGGTTATCTGACCTGAAGAAGCAATCATTTTCAATGTCAAAATGTATTGTTGTCTACTTCTTTTAGATAAATTAACTAAGACATAGTGTCGTGATCATACTTTTACTCAAAGGCAGATACATTGAACTGCCAACTTTCCCAGATCTTTCAATATGAGACCTACATAGCAGTCTATTGTTTTACCATCTCTATTTGAAGGTTTTTTATTCTATAAAGAAGTAGTTCCCTTTATATGTAGGCACAATAAAAATGCAGTACAGTGAAAACCCTCCAAAAGACCCTCTGATGGAGAAGATCATCGGCTTATTACGACACAATGGGAGAGATTTATGTTTTCTAGTTTCCTAGCTGTCTAGTTTCTTTTTTGTCTAGTTTTTTTCATCATATTTGTTTTAGGGGGATTCCTATAGTGTTACAGGGCCAGCGCACTGTTGATTGGTCATTCCCTGAATCCCTTATAAACCAGCCTCTTCCTGCACACGCCGCCAGATCTTTATGGCTCATAGCCTTAGAGAAAGGTTGTTCCTGATGCCTTGTGCTCATGTTGTGTATTCCTGTTGTGACCCTGATTCCGTTATTGACTTTGATCCCGTTCTGCCTGTCCTGACCTTCTGCTACTTCCCCGACTCTGATCCTGTGCTGCTTGTCCGGACCTCCTGCCTGTCCATGACTACGATTCTGCCATACGACTTTGTACTTCGCGGACAAAGTTGCGCCTGTGAAGCACCAAGTCCAACCCACTTTGCGGGGGGCTCTGGTGAAAAACTGGTACCACTTACATTCCCATGTGTCGGCTTTCATCATCGTCCGTGGTGGTCCAGTGGGTCCACTACCCTTGGTGCCTGACATATATATATATATATATATATATATATTGTCAAACACAAAAGGGAAGATATCAGGTTTCATGATTTGTATTGCGGATTGAAACCAGGATTTCCTTTTGCTCTTTATTTAGACTTGATCTGTCAATCATGGTAATTGATGGCTTTTGTTGCCTTTCCTGAAAGTCAGTACAAGCTCCTGTTCCTGTTCCTTTCAAAAGGGTGTTAGACTATATATATAAATCCATATGGTCTGCATATCAAGTTTTTCTTTTTATGTTTTAACCTGATGAAGGCTTCAGTACAAAGCCAAAAATGTTTCTACTACCTTGAACCTTCACAACAAGCATCCTTCATATTTCTTCTATGTGATTCTGGCAATGCTTAATTTCTGTGCCTCTGGACTGGGCTTCCTATTATTTGGTTGATATGTTTAGAATCAAAATAAGCACACATTTGGGATCTCATTTCCCTTGACCCATGAAAATACTCTACATTTGAATCCATGCTTTTTGTCACCAAGCGCTTCAAGTATACCTTTCCATTACAAGTGCCAACCCATCGATCTTCAGAGTCTCTATAATGTTAAAATTTTCTCGTTTTCAATGTTAAATTTAAAATATATGTGCAAAGTAAAGTCTTTGCAGAAAGTCTTTGATGTAGTATATTGCATTTTAAATACTATTTTAAACCATCAGTTTTAATGAAGGAAAGATTGAAACTGAGTCACAGAAAATAAAAACTTGGTCATAAAAGTCATAAGTCACAGAAAAATGACATTAACTTTTTATTTTTATGGATGGCATTAAGAGAAATTAATGGTTTCTGCTTAAAATGTCTATACTATTCAGTATATAATGCTAATAGAGATATAAGTCATGTTGACAACCTATGCAACATCAAATTACGAAAGCTGTTCTGAAAGATTGAAGACTGATGTCTGAAGCCTGATGAATGGTTTTTTAAATATGTATTTTTTATGGAAATTAAACTTGCTCCCTTTATTACTGCTAATTCAGTTTAGAAAGCTTTATACTTTAGACTATTCATATTTCCATTATTTTTCAAGGACATTAAATCTAATTTTTTCAAAGAAATAATGCAGTAAGTATCAGAAAAACTGAAAATACACATAAATATAGAGATTTTCCATATACACATATATCTAAAACATCTTTATTTAATATATTGTTCTTTTTTCTGTAATGAGTGAAATTCAGAGTCTTACTAGTAATACACAATTGATAATGCTGGGTTAGCTTCATATTTTCCACAGATGTAAAATTTCATGTTTCTTGAAATGCTTCATCTAAAAAATGAGCCACTGATTAAGGCCATATTTTAAGAACTTTTTCTCTACTATTACTTTTAACTGAGATGTTGATGAGGAAGCATTAAATGTAACGTTACAAAAAAAATATTAATTTAAAGTTAAAACTTTGTAGTGTATGAAAACAACAATTTCCAGACCCCTATTTTAAAGTATGAGTGTGTTTTTTCTCCATCTTGCATCACTGACCAGTAAGTGAAAAAGTGTCATCTCAAGAACATAAGCTAACTCAAGGGGGAGAATGTGAGCCAATGTGCTCACAGAGAAGACACTTCAAAAGATTGAAGGCAATGCCAATAGCTGTTACCAGTGTATCTGGTGCTGATGAATCTCTCTGCTAAACATCTGGCAGGTGTCTGCATCTCTTGTGTCCCACTTCCTTTGGGATGCATACAGTGAATGCCCCACTTCTGGTGAGCCATTTTTTTCACTTCTGCTAAGGATAGGGTCTGGGGATACAGAGTGGATGGTGTAGCATGGGCAAGCCACCGATGCCTATAGCTCACTGAGCAAGTGCCATTGCAACTGGATGGTGGGTGAGACAGTGTAAAGCAAGATCACAGAGGGGCTAGGATTAGCATTAGCATAATTTTAAAAGTGTCCCTGGTTAACATGATAGACTATGGTGGTAGATTTCCTTTAATCAAAAAGACAAAGATGAAGTCTAGTTTAATTTCATATCTGTGACGACCACCTTGTTCTCCCAAAATCTTAGATACAAATTTAAATCTGTTAGTTCCCCAAGGCTCCCCATAGCTGCACCTTGTTGCTGATGGAAGAGAGCTCTTTACATCCACACATACAAGAAATGTAATTAACTCAAGGTTTAAGTCGTCAATGCTAAGAAAGAGAAAGGTGAAAAGGACCAAAATTAGTTTATTAAAATATGTAAAGATCCCCATAAATGCCAAAGAAATATGTTTTGGTCCTCAGAAAGCACAAAAAAAAATCAGTATTACTGCTCTAAGTTAGAGAGTCAACAAAACTTTTATTGTAAAATTAAAGAATTTGAACCCTAGAATTAGATGGAAAACTAAAAAAAAGTGTTAGATATTTGCCTCGTAGACCAAAAATAATATAAAGAACATGGTAGACGGAGGTATCTATTTCAACCCATTTGCTATGTAAAGTGAGTTTGTAATTATGTTACTACATGGGAAGAAAAAAATCAAAGCAAGAAACATGTAAATTATGCATGCTAAAAAAAACATATTTTCTGCTCATAAAAACAATTTTCTGCTTTGTTAAAAGCAAAAGATTCATATTAACTTATTGAAATTTATTGAACTAAGATAAAACTGATGTAATTTAACATTTTACAAGAGCCTTATTTTCACATATTAATTTACAGTCTTGATGAGAAAGCAAAACCATTTAACTTGCTTATCAGACTAATTATCATTCAGTGGATATCATATAATTTTCCATGATAAATGTTTCCAACATGCCGGAAAGATTCCTAAATGTCATTTATCTAAAGCATGTATACTGCTTTCACAAAATAAACAGCTCTAAATCTCATGCATAATGCTTTGAAGTGTGACAAAAAATAATTCTATAGTAGGAGACATAGTTTGGTAATGAGAGGAGGAAAGAGCCAGGTTCTATTTATTTGCTTTGGAATGAAGAAAATGTTGTCGCATCTTAAAGGGAACCTGTCACCAGGGTACTGTTTTTATCAGGGGACAGGTTCCTAAAGACATAGTACTGTACATGCCAAAGAGGTTTTTTTTTTTTTTTTTAAATCAGATACTTTTAATTAACCACCAACTCTTTTTCCATTTTTATAACAGAAAAGTACATACATAGAACAGACATAAGAGACAAAGATACAACGTTAGGCTCCTGATGAGAGTACAACCCTCATTTACAGCAAACAATGCCAAAGATGTTTTTAAGAAATGTCTGTGTTATATGGTGGTTGAAATAAAGTATGTAAAATTTTACCTGGCTCCCTGTCAGCGAGTCCCAGAGAGGAAAATTTAAAATGACATCTTCCTGCTTTGTAATATATTCACTGCAACGTCATCGGGGAGTGGCGATCCTTCTCCATGGTAGCATCGGGTAGCATCTATTTCATTGTAACCCTTTCATTACAATGTGCTGATAGCACATTGTAATGAATGAGGAAAAAAATTGATCAGACAACCTAGGGTTAAAGTACCCTAGGGAGTCTGAAAAATAGTAAAAATAAAAATTAAAAAAAGTTTAAATAAAAATGTATAAAAAAAAAAACCTAAAAATTCAAATCACCCCCCTTTCCATAGAACTGACATAAATGTAAATAAACAGTAAAAATCAGAAACACATTTCGTGTCCGAAAATGCCCGATCTATCAAAATATATTATCGGTTTTTCAATGTGTTTAACCCCTTAACAGAAAATAGTCAAAAATGGCACTTTTTTGCCATTTTGAAAAATATTTAAAAAATCTATAAAAAGTGATCAAAAGGTCGTACAGTCCTAAAAATGATAGCATTGAAAATGTTATCAAATGTTGCAAAAGAATGACACCTACCACAGCTCCGTACAACAAAGCATAAAAAAGTTATTAGCGCCAGAAGATGGCAAAATAAAAAATAAAAAAATTTGGACAGGAGGTTTTAATTTTTGTAAATGTATGAAAACATTATAAAACCTATACAAATTTGGTATCCCCGTAATCGTACCAACCCAAAGAATAAAGTAGACATGTCATTTGAGGCGCTCAGTGAAAGCAGTAATATCCAAGCCCACAAGAAAATGGCGCATATGCGTTTTTTCACCATTTTCACTGCATTTGGAATTTTTTTCCCGCTTCCTAGTACATGGCATGGAATATTCAATACCATCACTATGAAGTGCAATTTGTTACGCAGAAAACAAACAAGCCATCACAGCTCTTTACGTGTAAAAATAAAAAAAAGTTATAGATTTTTGAAGGTGGGCAGTGAAAAATGGAAATGAAAAAAACAGGAAAGGGCCCTTAACCGGTTAATATTGTGTGGGCTCTGCTATATAGCCACCAATCTGTGTTTTGTTTCACCGAACTGGATGGTGGCTGGAAAACACTGACAAAGAGCTGTGATGGTTATGAAAAAGCCTTCTGTAACTAATACTGAACACAATGCTGAACAGTGAAATATGTTTCTGATCACTACTCGGCACAAGATGCCCCTGGAAACAGAAAACATGTCTGTAATGGTATCTGCTATCAGGGACATAGAACTGTAGAACCTTATTGTACTGTGGTGTGCAAAAGTCGCTTCCTGCAGCACAGTACTATTATGAGAATCCATTTCTGTTCTATATGTATCTTTATACAGTTTGGCCCCTCTCACACTTTTTCACGTGTGAGTTCTGCATGTGCTTTTGGCGTTCCAAACCCACAACCTACTGTCCCATTGTTTTTAATGGCCTTGTTCTTATTTGAATTTTTTCACCTTTCAAAATCACAGCATGATCTACTTTTGCATTTCATATGTGTTTTTCATGCCCCATTTAAGTCTATGGAGACGCTTCAAAAATGCTTTGCACTTGTGAGTTATGCATTTTAAAAGGATGGGTTGATAAGTGATGTAAAAAAAATGTAGCAAAACGCAAAACTGACCAAAAAACGCAGGCAAAAATGTCAGTTTTTCAATCGTTGCACATTTATGTGATACATATTTGCATACAGTACACTTTTTTCTGGACATTTCCACAATGAAACAAAAGAATTTTGTTGTTTTTTGAAAGAATTTTGAGATTTGTGTCAGTACCAAATTATTATTATGGACCTAATTGTAATATATATATTATTGGGAAATGGGACCCTTCAGACAGACTTGTTGTCTGGCACAAATTTACATCCAGGCAGGTTTGTCCAAATAAAAGTCCAAATTTATTTAACACGGTCCAACAAGAACTCAAGAAACTTTCTTCAGCATAAAACAAAAATATAAAAACAAAAATATAATGTCCTTAGTTTCAGGGTAGCAGTACAAGAGGAATAGTCCAACAATTGCTCTCACCCAGTTTTTTGGGCTTTTGCTCCCGCTGTGTAGTCCAGGACCTGCAATTGATCTTCTCTTTAGAACAACAGCACCCAGCAACTCTTGCCTGTGTCCATTTGCTCCTCAACAATCTGAACACCCACACCTGCAAGGGTCAGCTATATAACAGATCATGGAGTATGGAGAGGAGCAATCAAGGCAGGAACCCTGCAACATCTAAACCCTGGATCTAAAGTCCAGTTACAAAACCATGGCCCCTATAACATGGAGACCAGGAACCTTAAAGGGACATACTGCCCATCTATCACTCTACCAAATGATGGTTTACTATATATATATATATATATATATATATATTTACACTATGAAGCCTATGAAGCCTCATAGTGACTCACCTCTACAACAAGCCTGACCAACGACAAGAAATAAATAACATTCTGTCTACTTTATAACTGGGCACTGTCAGGATTCAGAGGTAGTGTATCCGCTGTACCACTGGGGACGAGGAAAGCAAGTTGGACTTGCTACAGCGTGGTACCACCATGT
Organism: Engystomops pustulosus; assembly: GCF_040894005.1. Taxonomy (NCBI): domain Eukaryota; kingdom Metazoa; phylum Chordata; class Amphibia; order Anura; family Leptodactylidae; genus Engystomops; species Engystomops pustulosus. The sequence continues at coordinate 241,263,392 of NC_092411.1, forward strand.
GATTTCACAGGCACAACTTTGTCTGTGATGGCAACCAAGGTGAGGTACAGAGTCGTGAGGCAGAACCGTGGTTGGGGACAGGCAGGAGGTCGAGGCAGGCAGCACAGGATCAACGTCAAAGGCAAAGCAGAAGGTCAGGGCAGGAACTGGGGTCACAATGGGGGTCATTTACTAAGGGCCGACGTCTTACCCGAATATTTCCGATTTGCGCCGTTTGTACCTGAATTGCCCCGAGATTTTGGCGCACGTGATCGGATTGTGGTGCACCGGTGCTGGTATGCACACGATGGAAATCGGGTGGCGTGGCAGAACGAAAACCCGACGTATTCGGAAAAAACGCTGCATTTAAAAACCGAAAATGTGTCGCTTGGGAAGCGCTTACCTTCACCTGGTCCAGCTCGGTGTATTCCGGTGCGTTCAGAAGATTTTCAGCGCAGCAGCGCCACCTGGTGGACGGCGGAGGAACTACCTTCATAAATCCCGTCCGGACCCGAATTCTGTTCAGAGAATTCGCCGCTGGATCGCGAATGGGCCGGGTAGGTAAATCTGCCCCAATGTGTTCTCAACACAAACACAAGTTATCAGGAACACAGCTTTCTCGGAGGCACAAGGATCCGGTGGGGCATAAGAGAAGAGGTTGGCTCTTTTTAGATTGCCAGGTGACCAGCACCAATTAGCGGTGCGCTGGCCCTTTAAATCTCAGATGGCCCTAGGAGATGGGGACGCACGCACTGAAGTGAGGAGGAGACCATCGCTGGAGCGTGGCAAGGTAAGTGAACCTGCTGCTGGTGTGAGGGGGCACTTGGAGGCACATGGGTATGCCTGCGACCCTAAACAGGAGTACCCATGACAGGCACTCTAGAAATCCGTCCTAAAATAATTTTTCAGGTGTAAAAAATAGTATTTGTAAATATGTACATTTACAATAATATTATACATATGGCTTTGTGCAGTACGACTCTGAGAAGCAAGAAGGTGATAGTAACTACAACAGTAACCAATACAAAACAGTGGAAACCAGTGTTTTCTCATGTTACAATAGGATTCAGGTCTCTGATGAGCATTTTCCCAAATAATTTTAATTAAAAAGATTTTCAGCTAGAGAACATACTGTGACTCAATGAAAAACTAGTAACAGATTGCAGAGTCACTATACTGTCACAAAGGAAAATTTGCAGATAAACATACTAAGATCATGAGCATAAATAGGCTTTTATTTACCGGGAAAAGACTTCAGTTTAGTACCCTCCCACCCCCTAAAATTATGTTTGTATATAACTTATTAATTTCCTTCCACCCCCTAAAATTATGTTTGTATATAACTTATTAATTTCCTTCCACCCCCTGAAATTATGTTTTTATTTAACTTATTAATTTTACTTATTTATGTTTTTAATTTATGTGCAAGTAACACAGTTCACTTTCATTAGGTTATTATTTTAACAAGTGCACAGCTGCTGTTTTAGAAACTTGCCACTTAATTCCATATTTAAGTCCCAATGCAGCTTGTAATTGAGCTGGTGACTGGAAACATCACAAAACAGGGTAAAACTGAAGAACTAAGGGACATTTGCTTTCTCTGGATTCACGGGGGTTCTAGCTGTTGGATTACTACCTGCAATTTGCCACCTCAGTCTATGGGGTTCATCCTCAAGATTAAAAACTATTTAATACAGCAGACACCTTCCCTCTATGGTGATGGCTCAGCCAATAAGCCCTCCCTAAACGGCCTTTACACCACTGCGCCAAACTATTGCAGTGCTCATTGAGGTATAAAGAACTATAAGTATATCCCTATACCTTCCAGGATAGCAAAACCTACCTTTCCAATGGTGCCAAATAAATACTATGGAGCAGTAGAAAATTTGTATTTCGGTAAACGGCATTGTTCCCTATCTTACTCCATTCAGAATGGGATCTTTGTGTTCTAAGAGTGTTTTACATGTTTTGCAATAAGATTATAAATTATTGAACAAGTGTTGGATTTTAATCTTGGGGTTCATTTCTAATATTGTTGATTAGAATATACTTCAACCTGAGATCGCAAAATCTTTGTTAAAGGTAAGTTTATATGTCAGTAGAAAGAGCAACATATGGATGAATCCCCAGCTAATCCCTACCTTTTATGACTCATGTAATTTGTCTAAATGAAAGCTGACTTTGTTCTCTCATTATTTAGTAATTTAACTGCTTATTATTCTTAAGGCATGAAAAGTTTTAATTGAATGACATGCAAGGTAACACCAAACCATATGGCAGATAAAAAAAATAGTCTACACATATTATTTTATGATATGAGGCTTTATTTCATGTGTTCAATCACAAAGACTGAATGTAGTAAAATGAAATGTTACCATCTTTCAATTCTGTTTTGAAAAAATAAAATGAAAAAAAGAAAAATTAATTTCATCTAGTTATATTTTATTTATTTGGCATGATTTATCATTTGGATATTAATTTCATAGTTTCATTTAAGATGATCTGCCTCCAGCATCAGAGATTGTAGTCAAAGATATTAAAGGGGTTGTCCACTTTCAGCAAATAACTCATATTATTTGTGTATTGCAAAGTTCTACATTTTTCCAATATATTTTCAGTATCAATTCCTCACCATTTTCAAGATGGCTACTGCCATTTTAAAGGGGTTTTCTAGGCCCAAAAACAGAATATTCTGTTAGATTAAATAAAACAACAAATAAACCAGTAACTGCCTTTCAATCTTCAAATGTACTCAAACTACATCATTTGCTCTATGCTAAGTTAATGTCTGACATATGACCACGGCTCCCATCAAAGAACAAACTATAACAGGGTCTCAGATTTGTCATTGGCAGTGGCTAATAAAACATCCTCATTCTAATGAGCAGGCAGCTTACACTAAAGGTTAAATAGTCCTGTGGATGAGGTGTGTACTGTCAGTGCACTGAGTGGCAGCTCCCAAAACTAGTCACTAGGTAGTAGGGATACTCAGCTTTACTGGAGTGTCCCAACCACCTAGTGGCTAGTTTTTGGAGATGCCCAAACTTGGACTCTCCACAACCTGGGTTTAGAATAACACAACCCTTTAATGCTTTAATAGCTAGTTCTACCACCTAGTAGCAATAAACCTTGAGTATATGAAACAGTAATCACCCCCTAATGAGTCCCTTGTGAGGATGATATGCATATGGGTCAATGGTAAGCCAGTGGTTGACAGAATATTTTTGTAGAGTATATGACACAGTAATAGCCTTCTAATTAGTCCCCTGTAAGGAGGAAATGCGTAAGGACGAATGATAAGCTAAGGTTTAACAGAATATTTTTGTAGGGTCTATTGACAACTGTAGGGATGACAGGAACTTATGTTATTGGCCAGAAATAATATTGGCCAGTCTGATCACAGACTGGGTAAGGTCACTCCTTTTCCTCCCATTGCATGGGTAGCACTATATGTGAGTACTGCACCATGGTGTTTGATCCGATTTTACATCAATGGACTGGGGATGCTTTTTACATTAGATACATTATCTAAATACTTATTTTCTTGTAGATGACACCCAACTTACAGGCGACCCCTAGTTACAAACGGACCCCTCTGCCCACTGAGAACTCTGGGGAAGCTCTCTGGTTGCTTTACTTTAGTCCCAGGCTGCAATGATCAGCTGTAATGTGTCTGTAATGAAGTTTTTTATTGACAATCCTTGGTCCCATTACAACAAAAAATTTAAAAATCTAATTGTCACTGTCTGGATCTACAATTATAAAATATACAGTTTCGACCTGCATACAAATTCAACTTAAGTACAAACCCAAGCAACCTTGGAATCTTGTATGTAACCCAGGGACTGCTTCTATTTGTATTTATTTTGTTGGGTGACTTTTTAGTGATAATAAGTTTAAGTTTTAATTATGATTTTATAGTTTTAATTATGGAAATAAAAATTAGGATTAAAGTACATCATTGTTTCCGTGTTAGTTAAATCCAATTTGAATAATGTGAACATATTCTTTTTGTCGATATTGTAAATGTAATGATTTTTACACAGAATAGTTACATTTAAAAGGTCACAATTACAATTTATATGCAAAAAGTTACAATAAAATGAAGTGGAAAAACAGTTATTACATTTGATTGGGGCAGGAAATGTACTTTTCAATAGACACTTGATGCTCGCACGTGCAGAAGAAATCTTCAATCAAGCTGAGGTTACTTATCTAATTTTCATGCCAATGTCTTTCAGCTTTTATTAAGGGAATGTCATTTTAGTGTCAGTACAATCCCTTATGAATGGGTAATGTCTGTATGAACTTTCATTTATTAATTTCAGCCTCATTTGTGTTCATTAAAAGTGGTGTATTGGTTTCTTCAGCTCTGCATTTCAAACAGCATAAAATTGTCTGCTACTTACTACCTCTTCCCAGATAATGAAAACCTTGCAGGTGGTCACCTTTGGCTATGGTTTAGATTGACGCTGTCTGTTATTTTCATGCAATTTTAAAGTAGGCAAAGTAATCTAGACACTTATATTATACAGTGAGTAAATGGTTCTCACACTTTTGTGTGCGTTGAAACAATTTTGTAGTCATAAAAACTACCATTTTATTTAGGAACTTTTAAAGGCCTGTATAGCTTTGAAAGGACCAATACAGGCCTATATATTTGAAATTCGTTATTTTCAAAATTACTCTTTCAGCTTTCAGGAAGTTACCCCTTTAAGCATTTTACAGTAATTTAAAAAAAAATGGAAGTGCAATTTACAAATTTGTAAATTTTATTTTATTTTAGTTAATTATTTGTTTAACCTCTTATCTCTGTACCTGTTTTCCACTTTAAAGCCCTGGTCATTTTTATTTTTTTTCCATATGTGCCTTCTACAAGTTCTAACATTTTTATTTTTGTATTTTTTATTTCCGTCACTGTAGTTGTATTGGCTCTTGTTTTTTCAAGACAAAATATATATTTTTAATAGCACAATTTTGTGCTTCATGTATCCTACTGGTGAACATTTATTAACCCTTTCTGTGCAGCATATTTAAAAAAGAATGGAAATCAGTTTTTTTGTCTTTCTATTAAAGTTTTTCTGCCCCTATCATTGAACTTAAATAACATAAAACCTTTTTTTTCTGGCTAAATACACATACAACGATACTAAATTTGAAGGTTTCTTTTTAAATTTACCTTTCTTTCCATAATTAAATACTTTTAGGAAGAAAGAAACCCTTTTGTATTGCCAGAAGCAACTTTTGAAACTTTTTGGCAATTTGGCAATGGGAGGGTATCTTTTTTGTGAAAAGACCTGGCCTACTAGGCCTTTACTGGACCCTGAGTTGCTGTGCAACACCATCAGCACTCTGCAATTGCAGCCCCAGGCTGCCAATAGGTGCCATGCTTCCTCTGCACCCGCTTCGACACAATGGTCCATGTTTGAATGGAGCTTTATGATTCTAGGTGTTAGTGGCGACATTGCTCACCCCTTCCTTCTCCATAAAGAATTGAGCCACACAACTGTTTTTAAAGCCGAAGAAAGAGCATGCGCTATCATTTTTTGCGGCCATGGCACGGTACAGAGAGCACTTGTTATGCTCACCGTAATGAGCTCTGGCACCATAGATGCCATGTCTATGTGAATGCACCATTAGATCTAGGCCACCTGATCCTGGCCCTATGGAAGCAGTAAATTCTAATTTCATATTTATCTGCATCATGAAAAAACTATTCCGATTTGCACTGAATTGCCCCAGGTTTTTGGCGCATGCAATCAGATTGTGGTACATCAGCGCCGGCTTGCATGCGACACAAATTGGCGGGCATGGCCATCGGACAACTCAACTGATTCGGATAAACCGTAGAATTTAACTTTCAAAATTGTGTTGCAAGATCAGCACTTACATGCACCGGGAAGAAGATGGTGAACTCCGGCGGACCTCAGCGGGGAAGCGACTTATGCAGGAAATTGGACGCACAATCTTAGTGAGTCACAGCAGCTCCAAATCCAGATTGGCAGTGTCAATGGGACAGGTAAGTAAATGTGTCCCATTGTGTTTTGTGTGTATTTCTCTGTCTACTCCTAATTTGCATTTACAGAATACATATAACAGGGCACTTCAATTATAATTATTATTATATTCTGTTAAATATAAATACAACATAATTGTTTAGTTCATTATAAAAATGTATAAAATGTATTTGTTTATACGGTATTCCGTCTTCCCTTGTAAAATGTAAACCAAAGAGGGCAGATATTTCTCTCCTACTGTAACATTTAATGCATGTTTATTGTACTTGCTTATTGTATTGTCATGCATTATTTAGCACTGTGGAATTAATTGTAATCTAAATAAATAATCATATTTAATGTTTAGTTAATGCCTTTCTTTAAGGTAGAACCTGTTTTTTTTATTTCGTTGCAGTCCATTTAAGGTGTGTTCCCACTTCGGAAAATTAATGTTATTGATTGTATTGTGAAAAATAATACAGTTTTCCAATATAATTACTGTATCAATTCCTCGCGGTTTTCTAGATCTCTGCTTGCTGTCCTGCTATGGAAAGCTTCTTTGCTTACTTCCAGTGGATAGAAATCTGACCATGGTCACACAGGTGCACAGCTTGTTAGTATCATAGAGTAATCAGAGCTGTGTGTTATAATGAGTGGTGCACCTGTGTGACCATGGTCAGATATCTGTCCACTGGAAATAAACATAGAAGTTTTATATAGAAGGACAGCAATCAGAGATGTAGAAAACCGTGAGGAATATAAAATATAAAATATATTTCATTATTCAAACAATATCAATTACTCGCTGAAATGGGAAAACCCCTTTAATGTATCATGGAGAATGTGGTATCTCAAGCTTCCAAACAAGGGATCTCATCAATTTTTTTCAAAATCCATGGAAAGAAAAAAGCGGCACTCACCGATCCAGAGGAGGAAAACTTTATTGTGGAAGGAGTCAGGACAGGGGTGATGCACGCCACGGAAGGCAACGGGCCGTTTCGCGCTGAGAGTGCTTTCTCAAGCCTCGGACCTTTCCATGGATGTTGAATAAGTCTTCTGTTGTGAAGCTTGGACGTGCACCCCGCAGCAGTACTGGTTTGTTTGCCGGTCTCCATGTGTAGCTGTTACTGTCGGACCTGGACTTTGCTGTTTGCCTGTGTTCAGGTGGTGCCAGTCACTCTGTCTTTTTGGTTCCTATTGGCTATCATCAATTTTTGGGGGAGTAATTGCCTTGCAAAAAATTTATCTTTTGAAGTAGTACATTTTCATATATGTTACACTATTCCTGTCATGATATATTTTACTGCATTTAGTTGTATTGGGATGGCTCTGGTAGTTGGGATAGACATTAAAAAATCACAAAATTTTGGCAATTTTACTGCAATATAGTTGATTAGAGTATGAAGAAGGAATTAAAGATCAGAGTTCACACTGTTGACACTAGTGATGTGTTAAAATTCAGGCAGGCGAGGCAAGATCTGGCCGATTTAGACCCACACTTCTAAAGAAGTTTGGGCTTGGGTCTAGGGCAGTGATGGCGAACCTTTTAGCAACGGAGTGCCCAAACTGCAACCCCAAACCCCCCTCTTTTATCACGAGGTGCCAACCAAAATATTATAGCAGTTACTTATTGCTCCATGTTCTTCAACAACGTTCAATCATACTGGCCTCCTGAGGACACAACACAGTAGAAAGAAGGAGGGAAAATTTGCATCTCTGTACACAGATAATCATGGGGCCAGCAGGATGTCCTACAAAGATAGTTAGGCCCTGTCTAAGCTCCCTCTTCCTACAGTCCCAAGTAGCCAAGTAAATATCACTTTAAAATATGACTGAAAGCAGCATCTTTTAAGTTGCATGGAACTGCAGGAAAATTCTTTGAGTCCTGTCTGGTGTGCTGGGGTGATGGCCCGGGTGCCCCAAGAAAGAGCTTGGAGTGTCGTCTCTGGCACCCGTCACATAGGTTTGCCACCACTGGTCTAGGGGATCTGAATCTGCAAAGTTCGGTTCGAACTCAAACTTTGCTGTTCAAGTCTACTCAAAACTGCCTTTCAGAAGTGGCCTGTTAATGTGTTTCCCCAATTAAATGTCTTAATTGATTCTTATGTTCAGGAATTTTATATTATATTGCTGCTTAATGCAATAGATTTGCTAATTTTAGGGGGATATTTTTTTTCAATTAGTCATTAAAAATAGCAATTTTGAATTGTATTTTATCATTATATGTCTACAGATCAAAAATAAATGTTCTGCACATATTTTTTTCAAGTCTAAAAAATTCCAAGTGTAGCAGACCACACTGAACTGCTTATTATATAACCGGCAAGCTGACAAATTTAATAAAAGTTTAAAGGAGGAGAGATTTACCATAATCCAAGAAGAGAACTGACAAGATACAGAACAACATCACAAAATGGCAAAGCAAAACAACTTAGAAAACACATCCCAGAGCATGCATTTATAAAATTCTCAGCTTTGATGCTATCTTGTTCTTACAGAAGAGTAAAAATATTGAACCTGTCAAATTTGTCAAGGATACTAGTAGGCTTAGTGTATGGTTGACTGATGAAGCATCTGTGAAATATTGAAAATCTGCAGAATATAGTTTCTACTTTTATTTGGTTATTTCATACCAAGGCTTGATTACAATTTAACTTTAACACGTTAGCACAATTGTATATTGAGAGAAAGTAAGAGAAGGAAGATGAACAATATTTACAGTATATATGTATGAATGCACAATCTTACTTTAAATCTGTAACTTATCTGTAACTGGCACTAAAGCCTTATGTTACGGGAACTGTATTTATTCATTCCCTACAACGATACACAGTCAACATCTAAAGTAAGGGATATAAAGTTGATGCGCTCTATTTGTAAGAAGACCTCCATTCATAAATGACACAGGTTGTTTACAGAAAGGCAAATAAAGAATAATATATCATTTAATTTGTTTTGTTAAAAAAAGAACTGACTTCATGTTTTATTTTTTTAATTAAATAATGATTTTACACCATCAAGGAACTAAAACATGTTAAAAAAAAATAAAACTTATTAGAATAAACTTATTTATCATTACAAAAGATAGACACTTTGCACTGTACATAGATCTCTGCAATGTATTGATTGAGAATTACAACCATCATGAAAGCTGTGACCATCATGAAAGTTGACACTGCGCCGGGCAAGGACCACTGCCATTACAAGGTGTGAGGATTGGTGAGATTAAGTCATGGATTACATCATGTTTTTTGCATTATGTGTGTAAGTGTGGGGGTCAGGATAATAGGTGTTTTATCAATCTACATCTATTAAAAGTTATGCACCACTTTCTTGATATGTAAAGGAAAGCCTCTGCTTCAGAAATGTCTTTTACCCTGTAAGCTGCTATCCATTTGCATACAATGGCCATAGAAACAGGGTCATATGATTTCTAACAGTCCATTAACAATCGCCCTGTCAGGAACTTATGATAGTATTTATGACTACTATCCTTGGAAGGGCAAATGGTCATAGATAGTGTTGAGCTACTAAAATTTGTAGGCGTGAGGCCCAAACCTGGACATGAACCTAAGTCAGTTCACGTCCAGGTTTTGTTTAACACTCCCCCAATAACACTAGCTATCAGGGTGCCATCACTTTAAATGGTCATGGCAAAGCCACTTAGGTTATTTAATATAATGTGGCAGTGGTGCAAGGTGCTGCCACTTTTGGGAGGATTGTCATTCCTTAAAGACGCAATTTTTAAATTCAGGTCCATCCAAGTTGGCTCATCACTAATTATGTACAGTTAGGATCACATGACCCTACATCTCCAGCCATGTTATGAACAGTAAGGGCAGCTTATGAGATAAAGTGGGTTATATACATTACTGCCTCACACTTACACACATTTTAAAAAACATGGCTTATCTTATATCAATTAAAAGCGCAGGTCAAGCAGAATTCTGATAGTTGCTTCATTCTCTACTGGTTTTTCTAGATAATCAATTTTGCATTAATGAATACTTTAAATAATTTCCAGGAAATTATGATATTGATTAGAAGTTTTCCAAACATCACTTGTCAAATTTCTTGCTAGGCCTTATACTTGTAATAATTTGGAATTATGAAACACAATTATACATGATATAATATCTAAATACAAATTGGAAAAAGCGAGCAGCACTCCTGAGGTAGAATGCTAAAGTTGGTGATCTTTATTGAGGCAAGTGGCAACGTTTTGGTATTGGACACCTTTTTCAAACAATTTGACAAGTGAACCACACAAGGTATATAAAGGAAATATGGTGTGCATATAAGCAGGGTGTGTCCTTAAAGTGCAAGTGCAGTTGTGAACATACATTATTATTTCATCATAAAATGCAGGTGCGGATATCCAATTGTAGGTGAAATCACCACTTCCACCCTGGGTTAAATCTCCCACAAGTATACTGGGTAATTTTAACCCTTTCGTGTACACTCAGTAACACAATACTTGCACTTTGTTCTAATTATGATGCACTTTATTATTGTATGTATAACATATGGGGATGTTTATATACATCTGTATTACTTATGCACTTTATTGTATATGAATTTTATGATGAAATAATAATGCATGTTTATGATCTCAACTGCACTTGCACTTTAAGGACACACCCCCTTATATGTATTGCACACCATGTTTCCTTTATATACCCTGTCGTTCACTTGTCAAATTGCTTGAAAAAGGTGTCCAACACTGAAACATTGCCACTTGTCTCAATAAAGATCACCAACTTTTGAATTCTACCTCTGGAGTGCTGCTCGCTTTTTCCAATTTGTATCTGCGTAAGGACCAAGCCAGGATCTTGGCGGGCTTTGCACCCCCCTCCGTAGGGGTTCCACAAAGCTGTGCGGACTTGAACTCTACTTTTGAAATAATATCTAGATATATAATATCTTTTCTGCCATTACAACTTGTGGCAATATATCTTATTTTTTCATGCAGTTGATCCTAAAGCAGAAATCCTAGTAGATACACATATAAACAAAGGTCAAAAGACCACTCTTTTGGCATCTGTCAGTATAATAGGGGCCTGTAGGTTAGTTTAATAGATGTACCAGAAGATTTCCAGGTGCATACTGTAAGCACACAGTGCAGATACATTGGGAAAATATTCTTAAAAAAGAAGCAAACACATATCTGTGATTGACAGAGGTCAAAAGGAAAAGTCCCTCATAAGTGATGTGAGACAGCTCCTGCAGGAATAGATGAGCAGCGGTTTTATATAGCTTCATTCGTCTCTGTGTTATCACCAGGTTTATGTACAAATATTATTTGCAAAAATGTCAATGGGAAATTCCTATTGATGTGTCTTTTATTGTGAAGAACCCTTTGTACAATATGCATACAATTATAATGTAACATAATGAATATGTATCAAACAAAAGCTATAACGATCCTTTTTAGAAAGATTTACTAAGATTGTCTATGTTTTGGACAGTATAACTGAGGGCCAGTTCACATCTCCGTTATCTCTTCAGTTCTTTCCTTCAGTTATGAATGTGAGCCAAAACCATGAGTGACTGAACACACAGATCAGCTGCAAGCCCTTACACAGGCAAAGTGTAATGGAAAATTTGCACCTATTCTGTGTGTTCAACCACTCCTGATTTTTACTCACAATTAGGATTGAGAAGACCCTGATGGTCCCAGTGACTGAGACACTGCTCAGCTACTGGATAATGAAATGTAAGTACATTTTTAAGATGCGCAGATATTGCGCAGGACAGTGGCACTGTGCAGTTACACCTGTGCAGGCCATCTTCTTGGCACCAGCAGCGCAATAATACAATATTCTGCCAGTATCCTTAAATAGGAGAGCTGGTGAAGACTGGGGAGGCTATGGGAGCATGAACAGACTGCGGGGGAGGGAGCATGGGTGACTGCTGGCAACTTGTGGCATTTCTGTGACACCTGGCTGCTGGGGTCATTTCTGATGGCTACTGGGGGCCTCATTTTGACTACTGGCTACTGATGGTATCACTGTGATGACTGGCTACTGGTGGAATCCCTGTGACTTCAGGGGGCATCTATGTGACTACTGTATATGGGGGGGGGGCATCCCTGTGACTGCTGGCTACTGGGAGCATTACTATGAACACTGGCTACTAGGGTCATCAATGTAACTACTATGACTACTGGCTTCTGGGAGCAGGTTGTGTGGCTACTGTGGACATCACTGCGACTGCTGGCCACTGGGGGCAGGTTCCATTACTAATGGAGGATCACTGTGAATACGATTGCAATTCATAATAGTAGCAAAATTAGAGTTATGAAGCAGCCATGAAAATAATTTTTGTGGCTACTTCGCATCACAACATGAGGATTTGTATTAAAGGGTTGCGACATTAGGATGGTTGAGAACCGCTGGACTAGACATTTTTAAAAAGGTCAGATATATCATAAGAGTGGTGACCATAAAGAAAAGCAGGAAATCTGTTAATCTGTTTATGTGAAGACTTGACCCCTTCCTCTCAAGTCCCACCACTTTTTTGCTTACCTCTGCCCCCTTGTTAGACATGGAGCAGAAAATCTCAGTCATACTTGATAATTGAGACCTAATGCCTGTAGGTGAGTATTTCAATGCAAATAGCAACAAAATTCTGGCAAATCTTATAAAAGCATATCTGCCCAATAGTACATACGGTAAACCATTATTTTTTTAAATTTAAACTGTGCCATGTGTGAACATTGTGCCTTACACCAATTTATAAAAATTGTAAAATACAGTTTTAGAAAAAATGTAGCTTACAATTATTTGGTTTGTTTTTTCCCCTTCTAGTCAGGTTTACTGTAAGCAAAAGTTACTAGTATGAAATATTTTCCAAAGATATATCCATCTATCTTTTATTTTCCTTTATGTCCTGAATGCACAGTTTGTGACCTTTCAGGCACTCTAGTTCTACTGCATTTAACCTTTAGAAAATTGACAATTTTTCTCTTCTCTATAATTTTATGGCTCTCATTTCTTTCAAAGCTGGGACATAAAATGACACAGTCTCTCTATAAATTAGGGAAAGGAATGACAAAAGAAAGATAGTTAATTTGTCTAGAAATGTTTGATGTTTGGATCGAATCCAAGGTGGTCTGCTAATTCTTTCTTTCTATTTTAATTCCATAAGGAATATATAAAGACAATTTGTAATGGGTTGGTATTGCCTGGCATACTTTACTCCATTAACCTTTTTATGCCATCAGGAATTCAATTTTGAACCATTATCCTCATGCCAGAACTTATTCTAACACTGTGCAAATGACAATTCACAGCATTGTTGTTATATTAAAACCTTGTGTTTAAGTTTTGCACTGAATTTAATTATTGAGTTCAATTTATATGCAAACAGAGCAGTGGAGTCCACACTTTAGTTTCACAGTCTCAATTTCCGGGGTTGGGAATAAACCAAGCACACAAGATTTGAAAGAGATGAGGGCCAACAGAGAGATGCAAATATTGACACCATGGGGAGCTTTATCATAATAACACCCCCCCCCCCCCTTTATGGCCTTAGGCTTAGGCCTCTTTGGGTATCTCAAGGGCAGCCAGTAAGCCTGGTGTAGTTTTGCATAAAAAACTGGTTTTGCAAAAGAAAGTACGCATGTGGTAGGAACGCGCCATGCCTCCCCCCCAATGGCCAGCACGCCTCTCTACGCCCCCTCCACACCCACATGACCTGGAGTTGGCGTATTTGCACTGTGCAAGCATTTGCGATTATTCCACTGCTTCTACACCAGGCTGATTATGAATCTCTCAACATTCATCCATTGGCTCCACGGACTGCAGCCAACTGTAGATTTGTAAACTTGCTTTTAAATCTAGAGAGGTTTTTAGGGAAAACATTTCTGCTGTGTAAGAGTTATAAGCTAAAGGGATCTGTCATTAGGTGCCTAGGTCAGAGGTTTCCTTTATATTTCTTATTAAAATAAAAAATTCATAGCATACCTGAATTAATACATTATTAAACACAAAACATCTAAATGTTAGAAATAAAGATTATTTAAGTGTTTGACAATGGAATCCTAATTGTATCTTCTGTTAATGATTGGTTATAGTATTAATCAAACCCTGGCTACTAAGAAGGGTATATTTACACTTGAATGAATAAAACATGTTAATGGGGCTAAATTGTTATAGTATTGCAGTATATTTGTTGAGTATATGGGTTTGGGACTACACCATTTACTGGGTAGTGGAGCTCAAAGTAACTGGTAAGAAATGTGTAGAAGTATTGATTTGCCACTGTGCAACTTACTGAAAAAGTAAAAAGTGTTTTGTTTGGAAAGAAATACACACTATGATTTTGATAATTAACGAATACACAATTCTCTGTGATAGAAGGAAAAACTACCAAAATTTTAATAAAAATGCTTGACATTGATCACCGCTATTCTTGGGTATCTAACAAGACAGGAATTGTGTATGATGTTTTATTTCTGTGGAAACGGTGGTGTAGGAGGTTTGAATACTTTCAGTGCTTTTAGATTTGCCCCAACAATTGAGTTGGTCTCTGGAAATTGCAACAGCAGGGCAGTGTTTTATCAATGTATATTATGCAATGCTTTTACCGAAAAAGAGCTGTCAGAAGTTATTGTACATTTTTTATTAAAATGTAACCTTTTCAAGACTGGCCAATATAAATTTACATCAGCCCTTCATAAAGTGATCAATGCAATGAATGCCTGGTAAAGGCTTCCATAGCTGTCATTATAATTTCTATATGACAGTCTTTTTGATACGGGCTATAACATAGAAGAAGCAGCATATCTATAATATACTGCGATACAGTATTGTTGTATTGCAGTATATTGTATAAGTGGTAAGACTTGATTAATTAATTACTCAAGGGGGACTGAAATGATACAAAGAAAATGTAAAAAGGTTTTAAAAATATAAAAAAAATGAAAATAAATCATCCCCTTTACCTAGAACACACAAAATAAATAAAGAAGTAAATTCATAAAAATATTAAGTATCATGTTGTTCAAAAATCTATGATCTATTAAAATGTAAAAGCAATTAAAAGTAAATGTCTGAATTGCTACCTTCTGCCATTTTGCCTCCTATGAAAATCAAAACAAAAAGTGATCAGAAGGTAATATATGTTTCAAAATGGTATCAATAGAAATGTCTTCACAACACAAAAACAATGACATCTGACACTCCGTACGTTGGAGCATAAAAAAGTTACAGGTGTCAGAATATGCAATGCAAGGAATTTTTTATTAAACAGGTTTTGTACATTTTTGTCAAAGTTATTACCGTATTTTCTGGACTATAAGACACACTTTTCAGCAAGAAACAATCTTATCCTACTGCCATGCAGCCCTCGGACAGGGTAAGAAGAAGGGGAATGGATGAAGTATGTGTGTTTGTGTGTGTAGGTGAGCTGAGTATGTGTATAGGTGAGCTGAGTATGTGTATAGGTGAGCTGAGTGTGTGTATAGGTGAGCTGAATGTGTGTATAGCTGAGTGTGTGTATAGGTGAGCTGAGTGTGTGTATAGGTGAGCTGAGTGAGTATGTGGATGGATGATGCAGAGCTGAGTGTGCAAATGTATGTCTGTGTGTGCTGTGCTTTAGTGCGACCAACAGGGATATTTTAATTGGTGTAAAATATATTTTTCCTATTTTTGGAAGCCTAAATCTGGGGTGCGTCTTATAGTAAGAAGCGTCTTGTAGTCCGAAAAATACGGTAAAACATAACTAAACCAACAATACCATTTTGACAACTGTTTGACATTTTGATAATTTTTTATTAAAATTGTTATTGGAGGCAAAAGTGGTGATTAAAACAAGTGTTATTTTGGTACATTTTGTGACGTGGTTCCTAGATTTTATGGTAGCAGATTGGTGCCCCCCAATAATGACATAGGGGGCACCAATATTGCGGCACTATTAGGTCCTGGGTCGTATCTAACAGGTTAACTGGCAAGATCAGAGCTAACACCAACTGTGACAGTTACCGGCAGGTGTCAGCTGTGTAATGCAGCTGACACCCACAGCATATGGAGAGGGCTCCCTCCATGAGCCCTCTCCATACACCCTGTCACGACCAGTCGATGTATATTTACTTCAGTCATGAAGTGGTTAAAAGGGATTTTGACTAAGCATTACTGTGACAAATTAAAAAAAAAATAAATAAATTAAAAAAAAAAAAATATATATATATATATATATATACATATATATATATATATATATATATATATATATATATTTATATATATATATATATATATATATATATATATATATATATATATAATTGTTGTAGAAACATTGCTGTCACATTTAAAAAAAAATAGAATACTAAAATAAAATATATTCTTATAAATAAGGTAACCTACTTTTGAAAAAAAAATAGAATTAAGAATTATAGCAGTCATGGACCAAAATGTGATATCTGGTGAAACAAACACTGTCATGATTTTCATGTGTATTTACAAGATTGCTAGCACAGCTGGGTTCCACAGCATCAAAAGAGATAGTTAACAAAGAACGCACCGAATTCAACAGGGAGCATTTTGTCTTAAATGTTTCATAAGTATGATTTACTGATACTGCGAGTGTACAAAACAAAAGCAGGCTGTGCTCTTTTCAAAATTTGACATTTTAATACTTGCAAAAGTCTATTTTCTTAACAAGATAAACATTACAAGAAGGCTTGGAAAATACAAAGTATGGTAACATGTTTAAATCTAGGCTTTACTATGCCAAAATAATTCATGCGCAACAAATCCATGCAGCACAGCCTACCGTGTAAAGATCCTGGTGGAAAAAAAGATTTCTCATTCTAGTTTACTCATATTGTAACGCGTCTGGTTTTAACAAGTGTTTGTATAGAGAATGAATAATTTATTTGCAGTAGAGCTTTTATCATATTTTTCTTTAAATTGGTGATTCATTTGCCATTTCAGTGACCTTTATATTCAACTGTTTCCAGTCTGTTCAGTTATGTGTGCAAGAAAATAACTTAGCAAATAGTGTTTGTACTTTATGGGTGCCACCAGGTTGTTCCACAATGGTGGCAGCCAAGGTTGAGGTACCTTAGGACGTGACAGTCTGGAACATGGGAACAGGAACACAGGAAAGGACTGGAACACGGGAACAGGAACGAACTGGAACAAAGAAACAGGAACACCGGAATGGGAAGGCAGGAACACAGGGATGCTGAAGTAGGAACGGGAACGCAGGAACACATAGGGGCTAGCCACCGAATTAAGTAGAACCCGGAAGTGGCCAGCGCAAATCAGCGGTGCGCTTGCCCTTTATCAGCGTGCGCGGCCTATCCAGGATAGGAGCCGGAGCGTGGAGAGGTGAGTGTGGACCGGGCAGTGCTGCCATGGAGAGGGGAACGGGTGTGCCTGCATTCCGAGGCATGGATTACAGGGACACCTGTGAGATAGACTTAAATTCTTATATTCCCTCTTTGATTGGCCTGTCCAACACGATGGGAGTTGCTGATTGATAGATTTTAATTGTGATAAATGTTCTTTTTATTTATTTATTTGGTAAAAATAAATAAAGTAATAAAGTTATTTTTCTTATTCTATTTTGTTCCTCTCTGTTGCTCCTTTTTTAAGCAATTTGTGTAAATCAGCTTTCTGCCTTGTAACCACTGATAGCTCAGAGATCAAGGAAATTAATAAAGTGTGTAACTTAATGAGATGAAATATTAAACTAAATTTATACAAATTAGTAAACTGAAGGGTAATTAGCATCAAGTGTCCAGGCAGTTTTTATGGAGTTTTATAGCTCTAACATCAAGCCTGATCTCTGCAACTTCAAAGGGGCACATGGACATCTCCACAACCCCACTTACCCTTCTCCATAAGGCCCCTTCCACACTTGCGTTGCAGATCACGTCAGAGTTTAATCAGGGTGCGATCAGGGTTTGGTCAGTGAAAAACACACATTTTGCATTTGTTCAGTGTTTCATGCGCGTTTTCAATGCAATTTCAATGCATTTCTCATGCACAGTACATGCGCGTGAAATGAACTCAAGACTGAGGTCTATCTTTTCTATGGCAATTGATGCGTGAAAAACGCATTGCACTTGCATTAGATTTGCATGTGTCTCAGAGTGCAATGCGTTTTTGATGTGTCTCCATAGACTTGTATGGTGTGTTTTTCACGCGCGTGACTTGCAAAAGTAGAGCATGTCGAGATTTAAACATTTTTTTTAACGCACGCGCGCGCATTTTTTAAAAAAAAGTCTGAAAAGACCCATTGGTTATAATGGGTCAGAGTGCAATGCAAGTTCTGCGCGTCAAAAGCACACGCAGAAAACGCACGTGAAAAACGCAAGTGTGAAAGGGGCCTAAGGATTTGAGGACAATGAACTTTTTCAATATTCCTGGACTCTCCAACTTTAATTCACGCTTTATACAATCATGAAAGACAATGGCCCACATTTATTAAAGTGTTTGCACCAATTTTATGTCTGGCTTTGCACTAGAAAGAACTTCTTGCACTTGTATTTATAAAGAGTCTGCAACATTTTTGTATCACGCCTGCACTGTGTCCGGCAAGAAAGAAAAAATATGCACCACAATATGAGCCACAATATTGCAGGATGAACAAAGTGCACCAAGAAATAAAATGGTGCACACTTTTAGAGCACTGCAGGGGGCGCCAGATTCATGAAGAACGTGAATCTGTTGCACTCTGCACACTCCATAGGCAAACTGCACATAGTGCAACAGTTTGCCCTGTTTTTGATAAATGTGGGCCAGTCTTGACTAAGTAATCAATGGGTGGTTCTGAAACCTAAGCCAAATACAAAAAGTATAAAACAATGGGGCACATTTACTTAGAAAGATGTTAAGTTCACTAAAAGTGCTCTGCCCATTTATAATGCTGGGTGTGACACATTCATTAAGAATATCACCAGAAATCATGAATGTGGCGCATCCCTGCACTGGCCCAACAGAGTTCACCATCTTTTTTGCGGTGCACTTTTAACATAGGGTGCGTGACACAATTTGCATGTTAAATACAGCTCCTACTCCGCAATGCCCCCTAATTTGTGTTGCATGGAAGCCAGCGCATTTGTGTCACAAAAGGGTCACATGCAACACAATAGTGGCAAAGAACTTTCTAAATACCTATGCAAGTTGTTTTCGCCTAAAAGAATGTGCAAAGTCAGACAGAAGTGCAGAGCAAAGCCCTTAGTAAATGTGCCCCAATGTGATATACTGATAGACTGATCTAGACTGTTCTAAGACACATGTGCAAACAATTTCCCTTCCCAGTTTTACTTTCCCATCTTTTATTTGGCAAAGGTTGTACTTAGTTTTGGCAACCATCTGCAAGAAGCAGAGCAAGGAGGCTCCAGTTCACTTCTGTAAGCAGAGAGGTATTGACCCCAATGACAACTCCTAGTAGCTGCAAGTTTGTGATCTGATGGAGCTAGATGCAGAAAAAGGAGCAAGATATACACATTTATCTTGGAAGACTTCACCTGAGGTCCCTCAGGAGCCCTCAGGAAGGCATGGATTTGTCTTTACAAATGACCCTACAGCAGCTAGCTGAATATGATCCTAGCCTGCAGCTTATTCTTTAATTTTGTCAGACTGTTACACTAGAGAGGGCAAGAGCAAGAAAATAAAAGAGAAGCAACAGAGCAAGAAAGAGAGAAACTGCAGATCTCAAAGCTGATTAAGAATTGCAGTAGAAAAAGGGGCATTAATAGGGGTAACAGCTTTGTGCAAACCCAATCCAAAGATACACATCCCGAGAGATCTCATCTGGAACTTTTCCCAGCAGCGGACAAGGATTCAAACTTTTTTCTGCGCTCATCTGTGAAGACCTACAAACCATACAATCTGCAACAAATCTGCAAAGTATTTATGCCCAGCACTAAAAGAGAAAGCACAGGATAAATATACACACCTTTACCTTCAGCTTAATATGGACTATGACATATCCATGACATATCACGGCTGAGTTCACGGCCAGATATCTTCAGCTCCGTGCAGCACATCTCCAGTCGACTTCCCTCAAAATACCACAGTCACTTACAGTATAAAGTCTCCTGGATAACGCTCCTAAATAATATATACCTTTCACAACACAACTGACCTCACTTTCCACACATATAAAACATCCCTTCACTATACATGTATATATTCTACTTTAATTATAGCATACACAGTCACCAATCAATATACAACAACCCTAATTTATTAATACAAACCCCCCAACATTTGGTTTACATGATGCAAAGTAATCTACCCACCCTGTTATTATGTTACATGATTTTACAAACAGTGCTCCCCTGACAAATGTAAATATAAAGCACCCCCTAATGAATATATACTATATATATATAATTTATTTTATACAGCCCTGGCCTCATATAGTTAAAGGCCTCGTTATTCAGCCCCCCAACATAGTTGCAACATAGACAACCCCCTCCCAGCTTAGCAATATACTGTACCTCATATACAGCCCCCCCCCCAGCTTAGTAATATACACTCACCGGCCACTTTATTAGGTACACCTGTCCAACTGCTCGTTAACACTTAATTTCTAATCAGCCAATAACATGGCGGCAACTCAGTGCATTTAGGCATGTAGACATGGTCAAGACAATCTCCTGCAGTTCAAACCGAGCATCAGTATGGGGAAGAAAGGTGATTTGAGTGCCTTTGAACGTGGCATGGTTGTTGGTGCCAGAAGGGCTGGTCTGAGTATTTCAGAAACTGCTGATCTACTGGGATTTTCACGCACAACCATCTCTAGGGTTTACAGAGAATGGTCCGAAAAAGAAAAAACATCCAGTGAGTGGCAGTTCTGTGGGCGGAAATGCCTTGTTGATGCCAGAGGTCAGAGGAGAATGGCAGACTGGTTCGAGCTGATAGAAAGGCAACAGTGACTCAAATCGCCACCCGTTACAACCAAGGTAGGCAGAAGAGCATCTCTGAACGCACAATGTTGAGGCAGATGGGCTACAGCAGCAGAAGACCACACGGGGTGCCACTCCTTTCAGCTAGGAACAGGAAACCAAAGCCTACAATTTGCACAAGCTCATCGAAATTGGACAGTATAAGATTGGAAAAATGTTGCCTGGTCTGATGAGTCTCGATTTCTGCTGCGACATTCGGATGGTAGGGTCAGAATTTGGTGTCAACAACATGAAAGCATGGATCCATCCTGCCTTGTATCAACGGTTCAGGCTGGTGGTGGTGGTGTCATGGTGTGGGGAATATTTTCTCGGCACTCTTTGGGCCCCTTGGTACCAATTGAGCATCGTTGCAACGCCACAGCCTACCTGAGTATTGTTGCCACAATGTACCCAACATCTGATGGCTACTTTCAGCAGGATAATGCGCCATGTCATAAAGCTGGAATCATCTCAGACTGGTTTCTTGAACATGACAATGAGTTCACTGTACTGAAATGGCCTCCACAGTCACCAGATCTTAATCCAATAGAGCATCTTTGGGATGTGGTGGAACGGGAGATTCGCATCATGGATGTGCAGCTGACAAATCTGCGGCAACTGTGTGATGCCATCATGTCAATATGGACCAACATCTCTTCCAGCACCTTGTTGAATCTATGCCACGAAATATTGAGGCAGTTCTGGAGGCAAAAGGGGGTCCAACCCGTTACTAGCATGGTGTACCTAATAAAGTGGCCGGTGAGTGTATGTAACCAATATATAGCCCCCTCCCAGCTTAGTAATATACTGTATCCCATATACAGCCCCCCAGCTTAGTAATATACTATATCCCATATACAGCCTCTTCCCAGCTCAGTAATATACTGTATCCCATATATAGCCCCCTCCCAGCTTATTAATATATGTATCCCATATACAGCACCCTCCCAGCTTAGTAATATATGTATCCCATATACAGCCCCCTTCCAGCTTAGAAATATACTGTATTCCATACACAGCCCCAGCTTAGCAATATACTGTATACCCCCTAGCTGAAATTAGGCCCTATATAAATATATAACCCCCCCATGAAAAGAAGAATCTTGTCTCATATAATATATACAGCCCCCCAATATAAAATTATTCTGGCCCCATATAATATATACAGCATCCGCCACCCCAGTATAAATGGTTCTGGCCCCATATAATATATACCGTACACCCCCCTAGTATAAAACAATTATAGCCCAATATAGTATATACCGCATCCCGCCGCCAGTATAAAACAATATAGCCCCATAGAATATTTACAGTATCCCCCAGTATAAAACAATATAGCCCCATAAAATATATATAACACCCCCCCAGTATAAAAAAAATTACAGCCCCATATAATATATACAACACCCCCCCAGTATAAAACAATGATGGCCCCATTTAATATATACAGCATCCCCCCCAGTATAAAACAATTATAGCCCCATATAATATATACAGCCGCGGAGTTATGAAGGGTGTATGAAGAGGGCTCACGGGCTGAGCCCTATTCATACAGAGATGGGCTTTGCTGCATATTGCAGCAAAGACCCATCGCTATCACCCGCAGTCGGTACTTGCACCAATCGCGGGTGTTAACCTCTTCTTTGGCGGCGCAAGAGAACGCCAAAGTCATCGGGGGCGGCGATCGGTTGCAATGACAGTTCTCGGGTCCTCAGGAAACCCAAGGCTGAATGGTTTCTGCCGATTCATTACAATGACACAATCACATGCAAAAACTCCATATACTGCAATACAGTTGTTTTTCAGTATATGGTAGGAACGATCTGACCCTCTAGGGTTAAAGTACCCTAGAGGATCTAAGAAATTGTGGGAAAAAAAAAAAGTAAAAAATGTAAACAATTCCTAAAATATAAAAAATTCAAATCACCACCCTTTCCCTAGAACTGATATAAAATATAATAAATCGCCATGTTCCAAAATGCCCGATCTATCAAAATATAATATAGACGGGAAATGGCGCCCAAATGTCCGAAACACAACTTTTACACCTTTTCACTTGACATTAAATAATGTAATGAAAAGTGATCAAAATGTTGCACAGTCCTCAAAATGGTAGCAGTAAAAACGTCGGCTCTTTCGCAGACAATTACCCCTCACACAGCTCTGTACACCTAAGTCTGAAAAAGTTATTAGCGTCAGAAGATGGCTAATTTTTTTTTCCTTTTTCGTACACATTTGTTTAATTTTGAAAATGTATTAAAATGCAATAAAACCTGTATAAATTTAATATCACCGTGATCATACCGAACCAAAGAATAAAGTAGAGGTGTTATTTGTAGTGCAGAGTGAAAGTCGTAAAAACTGAGCCCACAAGAACTTGACGCACATGCATTTTTTTTCAATTTTTCCACATTTGGAATTTTTTTCCTGCTTCCCAGTACACGGCATGCTATAATAAATAACATCAAGTGCAACTAAAATTTGTTACGCACAAAATAAACCCTCACACAGCTCTGTACACGGAAAAATGAAAAAGTTATGGATTTTCGAAGGTGGAGAGCGAGAAATGAGCGAAAAAACCCTGCGTCCTTAAGGGGTTAAGTTTAAAGGCATCTAAAAGGACAATGTAGGGATAGGGGAAATGCTTTCTAATGGAAGTTGATGTAAATATATTTAGTTTTCAGGAGTTCATTTGCCTGACAGTTTCTCGTAAGCTTAATTAATGTTTTGATCAGCAATGGCCTCCTGGAGCCTAGGATATGGGCGGATGCCCAAAATGAAACTATAACGATCCGCCATTGTGTATACCCCAGCCTTCCCTGCCCTCCATGTCAAACCCACTTATGTTTATTATTATAGTTAAAAAATATCTTCTTTCTCTAATAATTTTACTTTAAACGGCAGCCATGCAAATATTAAAACTGATAAAAACAGTAAAACAGGAGTGAGTGTCATGTATTGCTCTATTTATGACAATGTTTAATGTCAGAGCAGGAATGATATGTAATGTAAAAAATGTCTTATAGTATAAAACTATTTGGTCAAAAAGCCTCCAAATCTGTGAAAATATATTGTAAGGAATGCATTTACCAACATATCTTAGATCAGTTAATGTTACTTTATGTAGTTTTTATGTAGGAAAATATTAGATTGAACATCATTGGTTTAACCTGTGACTTTAGAGCATTTCCTAGAGAAATTTGAAAGCTTTTTTATTCTGGGAACCAAATTCAGTATATCAAGTACTGGCTGCCATTCACATAAAATCATTGACTCATAGATGCTTCTGACACTTGACATTAGCTTTTCATTTTGTGTTATTTTCTGAATGTCATATTGCAACGGTATTTGTATGTTTTTTTAAGGCACAATGTTGATAATATAATTTTTTTTTAATATTAGCATTTTTTCTTGCCATATTATGAAGGCATAACATATTCTGACACACTGCAACTTACCCATTGGCAAAATTCATCAACTGCTGTCACTCACTGCATAATTAAAGATTCTGTAAGTACATGATATCTTTAATAATGTGCCATAATGCCTACTATGCAAATCTTATTGAGATTTCTAAATAATTATTTGCGTTATGAAAATGTGGTAAGGTATGTTAAACATTTTTTATGGAGTGATACAATAACAGATGCAGTGGCTATTAAAGTGGTAAAATTCTACTGTAAGGATGCTTCATAATTTGTGGAAAGAAAACTAAATAATCATTTCTCTCCACCTGTGGTTAAAGAGCACCATATTTGGTCACAAAAAAATTCAAAAAAATGCTTCTCGGGAGCCTATATATCACAGGACAAGACAAAAATTGGCTGGTGGCAGTTGTTTTTGTTTAAAAATATAACCTCATTTGAAGAAGTTGTGCACATATGTTTATATATGTTTGTATAATTTAAATGTAATAATAGTTACATTTGCCTTACCAATCCCCACCATCCCCATCATTCTGATGCTTTTCTATCTCTCACTAGTCTCTGTACATCTTGCTCCAGTGATGGCCTAGCAACCAGGACATCTTACTACTGCAGAAATTGCCAGCTTCCATGATGATTCATTGTAGTGACCTTAGGATAGGCAAAGGCCACAGGAACAACCAAGATACTTACCGACTTTCTTTAGTCCTGAAATAGTATACACAGTTTCAACCTCTACATTGTATATACAGTATACTGATATAGGTTAACATTTTAAATAGAGTGTAGACCTAGCTGAGAGTACAATATGAACAATGGACAATGCAGTTAATATAAGGCAGGGGATAGGTCCAGCAGTCACCTGTACTTATTCTCCAGGAGTAGACTGGACTACATTTCCAAACACGATCTGCTGCTCTATGCCCCTGTCATCTAGAGGAAAGGACTAATTGGCTGAGAAATAGATTGTGGGTCAAGGCTTTCGAAGAAGACAGAGGGATTGCGTGCCCAACAAATAGAGAGACTGTGGGGGGAATTTATCATACGCCAGCGTATGATAGAGGCCACAACCCCAGTGTCCCACTTTATGTATCCATAGGGTGGCGCCGCCTTACCGCCGGCAAAACACAGCCCTGGCATAGTTTCGCATAAAAACCTGCAAATTCAAATTTGATGGTTTTTCAAAGGAATGCAGGCACATGGCAGGAAAGCCCCATGCCCGTCAACTCTGCCAATGCCCAAGTGTTATAGTTGCTATAATAATCGCAAATTCTTGCAATTCACAGAAATTTGGGATTATTTCAGTACAAGCACTGATAAATCTCCCCCTGTCAGTGTATAGCGGGGCAGACTATAAGACAGACATGGCAAATTTCTAAAGAAAGTCCTGACAGCCCAGTAGCTTTTAAATAAAAAGCCATATTGAAGATGCTTAACCTATGAAGAGCAGTCGGATTACCATGAAAAGCCAAATAGGATATAATTTCACACCAAACATAAAAAAGTGGGTGGACAAAAGTATTGGCACTGTTTGAAAAATCATGTGATTATTCTCTAATTTGTGTAATTAACCCCTTAACGACTTGGCCTTTTTTAGTTTTTTCACTTCCATTTTTCACTCACCAACTTCAAAAATCTATAACTTTTTTATTTTTCCACATAAAGAGCTGTGTTATGGCTTATTTTCTGCGTAACAAATAGCACTTCATAATGACAGTATTTAATATTCCATGGCGTGTACTGGGAAGCAGGAAAAAAAATTCAAATGCAGTGAAAATGGTGAAAAACCACATTTGTGACGTTTTCTTGTGGGCTTGGATTTTACAGCTTTCACTCTGTGTCCCAAATGACATGTCTACTTTATTCTTTGGGTCGGTATGATCCCGTGGATACTAAATTTGTATAGGTTTTATAATGTTTTCATACATTTAAAAAAATTAAAACCTCCTGTACAAAATATTTTTTTTTATTTTGCCATCTTCTGGCGCCAATAAATTTTTCATACTTTGGTGTAAAGAGCTGTGGGTAGTGTCATTTTTTCCAAATTTTGATGGCGTTTTCATTGCTATAATTTTTGGGACTGTGCGACCTTCTTATCACTTTTTATAAATTTTTTTATATTTTTCAAAATGGCAAAAAAATGCCATTTTCGACTTTGGACGCTATTTTCCGTTACGGGGTTAAACGCAGTGAAAAACCGTTATTATATTTTGATAGATCGGGCATTTTCGGACGCGGCAATATCTAATGTGTTTATGATTTTTACTGTTTATTTATATTTATATCAGTTCTAGGGAAAGGGGGGTGATTTGAATTTTTAGTTTTTTTTATTATAATTTTTTTTTTAAACTGTTTTTTATTTTTACTTTTACTATTTTTCAGACTCCCTAGGGTACTCTAACCCTAGGTAGTCTGATTCATCCTATCATATACTGCCATACTACTGTATGACAGTATATGGGGATTTTACTCCCCATTCATTACAATGTGCAATTAGCACATTGTAATGCATGGGTTAAAACGAAGTAGCCTCGGTATTCGGAACACCCGAGGCTACCATGTCGATGGATCGCCGCTCCCTGTGACGTCATCGGGGAGCGACGTTCCGCGACAAGATGGCGGCGCCCATGGGGCGACAACCTTTTGAAGCCGCCGGCAGCATTGCTAGCACCGATCGCGGGTGTTACCGGTAAGCCTTTGCTGCAATAAGACTTACCAGTTATGGAGAGGGCTTGGCCCGCGAGCCCTCTCCATGCACCGGGACCCGGCTCGCGCTGTACAAGTACGGCACTGAAATTGAAACAAAGAGATAGGGATGCCCAAAGTATATAACAATTTGTAAATATTTATTGAAAAATAAAGTGCATATATTTAAAAACAATTAAAAATGCACAGATTGTGCAAAAACAGACCAGTAAGTCCTGTGCCTAATTCATATCGGCTATACACATCATCAACAATATATAGTGGTAATAAAAAGTGTATACATAGATACTAAATATACAATCCACTAGTGTGGTATAAATTTCAAAAGTTGTATAGTAAGTTACATCATAATTACCTATATAGCATGGATATAAAAGCCGGGCACCGGGACCTGGAGAAGTCCCCACGCGTTTCGCCTGTTAACCAGGCTTCCTCAGGGGTGCCAGAGTATGTGAGATCAATCATTATATAGTCCTGCTGCCCCCGGACGTCCGGCACGGACCAAACACCCACTGCGGCTCAGGAGTGCGGCGTGCGTGCCACAGACCGGAAGTGTGTGGGTCACGTGCACAGCTCGGACCGGAAGGGAAAGCAAAAGTGTATGCGGGTTGAAGCGCATGCGCAGGTGGCATGACAGATACGAAGGTCTTGTCATGTACTTATGGTAAGGTTCATTCACTCCAAATGATCGCATGTGCATATTAATATACCTGCGGAAAACACAAATGATAAAAGATCCCTAAAGCAGGGTGACAAGTTGTGATAAGCTATCCAAGTGCTAATGAAAGGTGTTTTAAGGATAAAAGATGGGTAAGTATTGTGAAAGTGCCTGAGTGCATAAACTTGAATAAAGTGCAATATAAAGTGCAAAAATGCAAACACAAGGGTTAGGGAATCATAATATAGAGCCACAGCAGGGATCCGTGTCGGACGCTAGAGGCAAGCAGGAGATAAAATTAATATATTATATAAAGAATTATTAATAAATACTATTTAAATGTATCGAATGAAAATAAAGTGAACGCAGAGATATAGGTTGTAGTACGATGTATATGTATTATCAACCAAGGCAGGTTGAGAGAGATCCAAACAGGATTGAAGTCCGCAGGATACTGAGGATCCATCATCAAGTGTCATTCGGGTTTAAAGTCAGAAGCCCAGATTCGTCTTGAACATAAGGAGCACGTTACAAAGGCTGGAAACCGAGTAGGTCGTTTTGTTCTTGTAGGTTTTATTCTTCTTCTCAAGTCAATCGTCAGAGAAGGTGACTGGAAACTGTGTAGGCGGATGTTGTCCGGACACAGATACAGATGTGCAGTGCAATACCTGATGTGAATGAAAGTGAAAAGAGAAAGTGTAAATTTCACAGAAATTATGTGTATACTCATATCCCCGAGTACTCAATGATATTGTAGGCACCAGTGAGATGTACAAGCAAAGTCCGATTGTGTGACCCGTGAAGAGAGAGCACGGATGTCACACAATTAGGGGTCTGCCATAGAAGGGTCCTCAAACAAAATAAATTAATAAGGAGGGCCAAGTAGTGTAAAAAGAAAACAAAACAAAACAGAGAAGTGCAAAAAACATGGCTCTGGCATCAAATCAGGAGAAAAATCCTAGTCCTTGTAAAAACCGGTAAAAAGTAGGTCTGCATTAAGACCCAGTGGGGACAAGGACTCAAGTTGGTAAATCCATTTGGATTCCAGTCTTAACAGCTCTTTGTAACAGTTACCTCCCCTCGGGTTCCAATGCACCCTCTCTATCCCACAAACTTTAAGACTGTGGTTGTTACCCCGGTGTACCTGTAGGAAATGTGCTGCCACCGTGGATAGGGTCTTCCCCTTGGTCAAATCACTTGCCGCCGTCGTAATTGAGGATAGATGTTGTTGTACTCTCCTCCTGATTTCTTGACCTGTCTGTCCCACATAAATCATTGGGCAAGAACATTTCAGCACATAAATAACATTTTTGGTTTTACAATTTATGTAATCATGTAGTTTAAATTCCGAGTGGTTATTGGGATGTATAAAGGTTTTTGTGACAGGCATCCGGGGACAGATGGAGCAGTCACCACAAGGGAAGGACCCCTTGAGGCGCATGCCTCTCCCAAGAGATTTTGTGGGTCTCAAAAAATGGCTGGATGTGAGTACATCTTTGAGATTGCGTGCTCGTTTGGCAATAAGTCGAGGTTTCTTAGAGATGTGTGCATGGAGTCTGGTGTCACTTAAGAGAATATCCCAGTTGTTATTAAGGATGTGATATATGTCGGACCACTGGTTATTATATGTAGTCGTGAGGCAAGGTTTGGGCTCAGTGTCCCGTGTCTTCACCCGTAGTAAAGTCTGTCGGTCACTGTCTCTTGCCCTGATGAAGGCTTTCGAGATTACCTTTTTCGGGTATCCACGTGCTCTGAAACGTCCAGTCAAATCTTTTGCATGTTTGCGGAAGTCGGCAATGTCGCTGCAGTTTCTCCTGAGTCGCAAAAATTGTCCCACTGGGATGCTCTGTCTCAGGTGTTTAGGGTGGAAACTGGTGAATGATAGCAGACTGTTAGTGGCCGTTTGTTTTCTGTGGAGAGAGGTGGTCAAATGAGTGCCTTCTTTGTTGATTTTAAGATCCAGGAACTCCACAGATATATCTGAAATGGAGGCAGACAGTAAGATTTTCCATGGATTTTCATTCAGCTTTTGAATAAATGAGACACATTGATCATATGAGCCCTTCCAGATCATAAGCACGTCGTCAATGTATCTATACCATCCCACGACATTGGTATCGAAGTCAGCCGACCGGTACACGGTGCGCTCCTCCCACCAACCAAGAAAGAGGTTGGCATATGAGGGAGCGCACCGTGCACCCATGGCCGTCCCAGACACCTGTTTGAAATAAGAGTTGTCGAATATGAAGAAGTTTTGATAGAGGATAAGGGATAGTAGATCCAAAATAAAAGAATCATGACGACGGTCCAGAGATGTCTGTCTATTCAAAAAGAATTCCACAGCCCCGAGACCCACCTGGTGATCAATAATTGTGTACAACGATTCGACGTCTAATGTGACTAGTATTGCATCCGCAGGTAAGGTTATTTCTTCGATCTGCTGTATCAGGTGCGTGGTGTCGCGTACATAGGCGGGAAGTTTGGTGACCAGTGGCTGTAGGAAAAAATCAACATAAGCACAAAGCTTCTCATTGAGTCCCCCAATCCCAGACACTATAGGCCTACCTGGAGGTTCTTCAAGGGATTTATGGATCTTGGGTAAAAGGTAAAATGTCGGTATTTTTGGGTTCTCCACGGTTAGGAATCTGTGCTCCTTCTTGGTAATAATCCCACAGCATAATGCTGCCTTCAGAGTGCGGTCCACTTTGTTCTTGAAGATCTGAGAGGGGTCGGAGGGTAACAGAGTATAGAAATTTTTATTATCTAATTGGCGTTTTGCCTCTTTAACATATAATTCCATTGGCCAAATTACAATGTTACCCCCCTTGTCTGCTTCCTTGATTAGGAAGTCCCTATGATTTTGTAGGCCCCTCAAGGCTATACGTTCCTGTTTGGACAGATTTTCCATGCGGTTCCTATCCACTCGCAGCCTTTTTATTTCCGATGACACTCGGTCAAAGAAAATTTGGATAGCTGGGAATAGTTTAAAATTAGGTGTATTTTGGGAAGGAACTCTCATGGGAAATAATTTCCTACCTGTTGGTGCTTCATTTTCGTCCAACAATTCCAGTAAATCCCTTAGAACTCGTCTGTCGTTGTCAGGTAGTGAATCAAGTAAAGATGGTTGGTGATATAGCAATTTAAATGTTAACTGTCGACAAAACAGATACAGATCTTTAATCAGTTCAAATTTGTTTAGGAAATTCATAGGGGAGAAAGACAGCCCTTTCTGTAGGACCCCAGTCTCAACCTCAGACAATTGGTAAGAAGATAGATTTATAATTTGTAAATTACCTTTAGCATCTTTTTTGGCACGTGCAGGTCTATCCCTCTTGTAGGAGGGTGACCAATCTCGGTGTCTAGCTCCCCTTTTCCTATTTGTTGGTCTGGTACTCTCATCTTGGGAGTTTTCACACTCACTAGTATCAGATGATGGAGGTTCACTTGATGCAGTATCTGTGTGAGTGGCATTTGAGCGAGGCCGTTGGTAGGGGCGTCTTTTATTTCCTTTGTGATTCCATTTGTATACCCGTCCTTTCTCGTAATCCTTTCTATCTCTGGCAAACTTCTCCTTTTTGCCTTTGATTATATCCCTCTCGTATGAATCAATGATCTCTTTAAGTTTAGTTTGGAAGGGAATGACCTGTGTCTCCTGGTCGAATTTGCCCAAATTATTTTCACATTTTTTGATTTGTTCTCGGATTTGGCATATAAGGCCTCTGTCATGATCCAGCAACATGTTGATTAAGATACATGAGCACTGATATAGACCTTTCTCCCATCGTGTTTTTTCTTGAGCCTCGATTTCCCAAGAGGGGAAGATGTGTACCCTCAACCCCCTGGGTGACATCTTGAGTTTATGGTATTCTTCAAGGCTTCTGATATTCCACCAGACTCTAGTTAGGGCTTTGTGTGCCTCCAACAATTCATTACTTATGATTTTAAAATCATCATCGGGCCTGGCTTCGAGCGTATCTATAAAGACCGAAGACACCAGGCTGGTCCAAGCAGCTTCTCGGGCCTGTAGGTCCATCTCAAATGCTGTTACAATAGACATAAATCAGTAAACATATGTAATTGAACTCCGCGTTTTAACATAAACTGGTGACCCCAAGAAACACTCTGTATAGAGAACAGAGTGATAGACTCAATATCAATAGTTGTGTAGAGTGGGGTCTAACGATAATGATTTGTAAGCATCCAATGAAAGCATTGAAATTGAAACAAAGAGATAGGGATGCCCAAAGTATATAACAATTTGTAAATATTTATTGAAAAATAAAGTGCATATATTTAAAAACAATTAAAAATGCACAGATTGTGCAAAAACAGACCAGTAAGTCCTGTGCCTAATTCATATCGGCTATACACATCATCAACAATATATAGTGGTAATAAAAAGTGTATACATAGATACTAAATATACAATCCACTAGTGTGGTATAAATTTCAAAAGTTGTATAGTAAGTTACATCATAATTACCTATATAGCATGGATATAAAAGCCGGGCACCGGGACCTGGAGAAGTCCCCACGCGTTTCGCCTGTTAACCAGGCTTCCTCAGGGGTGCCAGAGTATGTGAGATCAATCATTATATAGTCCTGCTGCCCCCGGACGTCCGGCACGGACCAAACACCCACTGCGGCTCAGGAGTGCGGCGTGCGTGCCACAGACCGGAAGTGTGTGGGTCACGTGCACAGCTCGGACCGGAAGGGAAAGCAAAAGTGTATGCGGGTTGAAGCGCATGCGCAGGTGGCATGACAGATACGAAGGTCTTGTCATGTACTTATGGTAAGGTTCATTCACTCCAAATGATCGCATGTGCATATTAATATACCTGCGGAAAACACAAATGATAAAAGATCCCTAAAGCAGGGTGACAAGTTGTGATAAGCTATCCAAGTGCTAATGAAAGGTGTTTTAAGGATAAAAGATGGGTAAGTATTGTGAAAGTGCCTGAGTGCATAAACTTGAATAAAGTGCAATATAAAGTGCAAAAATGCAAACACAAGGGTTAGGGAATCATAATATAGAGCCACAGCAGGGATCCGTGTCGGACGCTAGAGGCAAGCAGGAGATAAAATTAATATATTATATAAAGAATTATTAATAAATACTATTTAAATGTATCGAATGAAAATAAAGTGAACGCAGAGATATAGGTTGTAGTACGATGTATATGTATTATCAACCAAGGCAGGTTGAGAGAGATCCAAACAGGATTGAAGTCCGCAGGATACTGAGGATCCATCATCAAGTGTCATTCGGGTTTAAAGTCAGAAGCCCAGATTCGTCTTGAACATAAGGAGCACGTTACAAAGGCTGGAAACCGAGTAGGTCGTTTTGTTCTTGTAGGTTTTATTCTTCTTCTCAAGTCAATCGTCAGAGAAGGTGACTGGAAACTGTGTAGGCGGATGTTGTCCGGACACAGATACAGATGTGCAGTGCAATACATGATGTGAATGAAAGTGGAAATTTTTAATTGTTTTTAAATATATGCACTTTATTTTTCAATAAATATTTACAAATTGTTATATACTTTGGGCATCCCTATCTCTTTGTTTCAATTTCAATGCTTTCATTGGATGCTTACAAATCATTATCGTTAGACCCCACTCTACACAACTATTGGTACAAGTACGGCACGTGTCGGGAAGGGGTTAACAGCACCTGTGTAACCTGTGGCACCTAACAGGTAGTGGCAATAACTAAAACGCACTTGCTGCCAGTTGAAATGGATTAAAGATTACTCAACCTTTGTCCTGTGTCCTTGTGTGTACCACATTGAACATGGAGAAAAGAAAATAGACCAAAGAACGGTCTGAGGAAGCATGAACAATCTCAAGGCTACAAGTCCATTTCCAAAGACCTGAATGTTCCTGTGTCTACCATGCACAGTGTCATCAAGAAGTTTAAAGCCTATGGCACTGTGGCTAACCTCCCAAGATGTGGACGGAAAAGAAAAATTGAAGAGACATTTCAAAGCAAGATTGTGTGGATGGTGAATAAAGAACCTCGACTAACATCCAAACAAGTTTGAGCTGCAGTCCAAGGGTAGGACAGTGTCAACCCGTACTATCCGTTGGCGTCTGAATGTAAAAGGACTGTATGGTGGGATACCCAGGAAGCATAATGTAGGGATCAGTGTGAGAAAGCTGGGACCCCTTAAAAATCATGGGTCTTCCAGCTGGACAATGAACCCAAAACACACTTCAAAAACAACTAGAAAATGGTTTGAGAGAAGGCACTGGAGACTTGTAAAGTGGCCAGCAATGAGTCCAAACCTGAATCCCATAGAACACCTGTGGAGAGATCTCACAATGGCAGTTTGGAGAAGGCGCCTTCATATCTCAGGGACCTGGAGCAGTTTGCCAAAGTATAATGGTCTAAAATTCCAGCAGAGCCTTGTAAGAAACTTTTGATGGTTAGTGGTTGTTTGCAGTTATTTTGTCTAAAGGTTGTGCCACCAAGTATTACTCTGGGGATGCCAATACTTTTGTCCGGCCCATTTTTGGAGTTTTGTGTAAAATGATCAATGATTTGACTTTTTTTTCATGCTCTTTTGTGTTTTTTCATTGCAAGCAAAATAAATGAAGATATTAATACCAAAGAATTTGTGATTGTAATCATTGTCTGGAAGAAAACGAGTATTATCTGACAGAATTGCAGAGCCACCACTGTAGGAAGTTCCTGCCCCCACACTCCATTTCCATCCAGGTATCCAAATGCCCCTGAAGTATGTCTTCATTCATCACCATCCATTTATATAGGCGTATTTATCACTGTACTGTAAGCGAGCTGTATAAAAATTCAGAACTTGTCCTATTTTCTCATGACTTTCCGTTCCGTATGCCCCATAGAAGTGTGTGGGAATGTATCTGGGAACCTCATTTGCCAGCCCACCATATTTTATACAGAATCGGTAGGAATACGGTGACATAGGTGCACATATGGATGAAAATCATCACACATATATATATATATAGATTCATACAGCACCAAAATACAGGACTGATGAAAACACACGTCCATGTGAATGCAGCCTAATGTGGAGAACTGTTCCTGAGAATTGTAATAGTATAAGGCATATAACACTTTGTTGCTTCACACTTTTTGCACTATTATCCAAACCATTGTCCTGGCTTATACATTATTGCTTTAACCACCACTAGGGTTTCATTATACGAGAATGCTTCTTTATTGTACTATATGACTGTTTATGTTTTATCCTGTTTGGATTTGTTTCTCTTGGCTCATTTCAATTTACTTCCTTTACTTGGTCTGTACTGAGCTTAGACAATGGTTTCTTGAGCTAAACCCTTCTGCATACTTTGAGAGTTCCCAGCAAGAATCAGGTAGATGCACTGGCCCACATTTACTAAAAACAGTGCAAACTGCACAATGCAATACTCATTCAGCATGAATCTAGTGCCCCCTTCTCTGACATGGTACAACAACTTTTTTTTGGGTGCAGCTTTAACGTAGGGCATGCAACACACTTCTGTCAGACTCTGCATGTTAAATGTGGTGCATGGACTGAGCACCGTAACGCTTGTTTCAGTGCAGAAATTTGTTTTGCGGCTTCATTATACCCGACGCAACACACATTTCTGCTCTGAAAAGGGTGTTGCGGTGCTCAGTCGGAGTGCGCACCTCATTTAAAGGGAACCTGTCACCAGGAGACCTTTTTTTCAGCACCCCCAGTACCCACAGAGTATAGTACATACAGAAAAAAAGCTGTTATATAGTAGCTTTCAATGCCAGGTGTTCTGTGACTAGACCATGGGTCCCCTACAGTAGTGACGCCCTCTGTAGTATCCCCCCTGTGGACTTCATCAAGCGATATTCTGCCCACTGTCATCAACTCTAACTGACTGAATCAGATATACTCAGGCCTGTGTGGTCAGCATGCCTAGCAAGCGGTGGCGTGTATCGATTGTTAACATTCTAGATTTGAAAAGGACACAAGGAGGAGCGTTTTTCCGAGGGTGGTGGGGGGTGGGCTCCTCAATAGCCACTCCCAGGGGACAAAGTGCCTAGTCACAGAGCACATACCATTGAAAGGAACTATATAACATAACTTTTGTTCTGTAAAACCTATTTTTATACAAAAACTCTTTGGCAGTGTAGTACTATGCTCTATGGGGATGGGGGGGGGGGGGGGTGCTAAAAATGGGTCTCCTGGTGAAGGTTTCCCTTTTACAAGATAAGTTGTGTGCAGATATCTGGTGCAGACACTTCTTAAATACATGTGCAAGCAGTTGGCATATAAAAGAACGTGCAAAGTCAGACAGAAACCGGTGCATGTCCTTTAGTAGTTCTGGGCCACTATGTCAGTGAGTTTAGAGTTACCAATAATCCTTCTTGCATAGGATCATCTGAAAAACGGTCATAGAAAGATAAATTAATCACAGTGAAGACAGAAGAACTATAAATCCCAATATATTAAAATGTATTGTAGTAGCTCCAAGAAGAATAGAGGATTTTGTGCATGCAGATATTTTTGTGTTGGCTCATTGATATCTTTTTGATGTGTGTGATAGGGAACCTTATAATTACTTGAACAGCTCGGTATACTCTAGTAATCAGTTAAGTTCTATTTTCTTTGATCTCGTAAATTTATCTGTAAACTGTAATCTTTTTTATTCTGTGATAATTTCCGCCTTGTATTTGCTTATTTCAATGGTTGAAAACAACAGTAAGAATAAGTTATAAAGAATTTTTAAATATACAGAGAGTGCTTACTGCTAATTCTCCCCTTAACTGTGAAAGCATATTATCCCCATTAGGCCAAGTGCACAACCCGGTAGATGAAACGGGGGAAAAGGGGGCACCAGCAGCTCCCCACTGACCCTAGTAAAAAAAAACAAAGTACTTACCTTCTATAGCTCCTCTTGTTCTGTGTGCGCCCTATGACATCATAGAGTGCATAATGGCAGAGGGCACAGAGCCAGGTTATGCTACTTCTAAAGAAGAGTGTAAAAAAGAAGCCATGGGGAGAAGGTGAGCAGTTACTTTATTTTTTACGTGCTGAGGGCAGTGTCCAGGGTTTCCTATATACTAGGCGTGGAGGGGGGTTGCTGTGTGCTTGCTCCCTATTTACTAAGGGAGGGTGTACAGTGTGTTGAATACATATATACTGTAGGTTGCTGCAGTGCAGGGTTCTGGCTACCTCTGTACTTGTGGGGGGGGGTTGATTTGTGTTGGCTACCTAAATACTGGGAGGGGGCGCTACTATTTTAGAGTGGGCGGGGAGCTGCAGTGTGCTGGCTACCTTTATACTGTGTGGGGGGAGAGGGGTTGCTGTGTGCTTGGAAACCTACATACTGTGGGTGGGCTACAGTGTAAACTGTTGGGTTGGCTGGAGTGTGCTGGCTACCTATATAGTGGGAGCAGGTGGGCTGCAGTATGCTGCCTACTTCTATACTTGGGGCTGCAGTGCCTGGGATACCTATAGATTGGGGGTGCTGCAGTGTCCGGGATACCTATATACTGGGCTGAGGCTGCAGTGCGCTGTATACCTACAGTATATACTGGAGACTGCAGTGTGGGGAGACTGCCGTGTACTTCCTACCTATATACTGACGGCATTATGCTAGATACTTATATACTGGGGGCAGTGCAGTGTGCTAACTGCCAGCATACTGGGCAGGCAGTGTGTTGAATACCTATATATTAGAGGCTAGAGAAAGGGCTGGATGACGCGAAACGGCTATCGCCTAAAGAACTCCCTGCTAATCCCTCATTCCTTCCTGGGATGTTAAAGATTTTTTATTGCTGAATGAAATAAAATGGATGGCTTTTAATTGGTGAGTGTCGCACCTGCTTCTTTTTCTGTATGAATACCTATATACTAAGGGAAGTGTGCTGGCTACCAATATACTGGGGGACACTGTGTTAGATACCTATATACTGGGGGTAGTGTGCTGGATATCTACATACTTGGGGGGGTATTATATTTTTAAGCTGCCATTTTGATTATATATCTGAAAGAGTGGGGCACAGTATATATAGCTAATAAAGGGAGGATGGTATTTAATAGCTTATACAGGGGACACAATATCTATCTATATTACAGGGGGCACAATGTGAATTAAAAGGTGGGACTATATGTATTTATTCATTATGAGGGTACTGTATACATGTAAATGTAAATCCAGTGTGGAAGTTCAGGTGGACGGGCTGCCTGGCACTACAGACCCTTTTATGTTATGACTGCCACCCCTTTTGTTATGCCCCTGCTCTTTAACCCCTTAACAACCTGTCCCTTTTTTTGTTTTTTCATTTCTATTTTTCACTCCCCACATTTAAAAATCTATAACTTTTTAATTTTCACACATAAGGAGCTCTGTGATGGCTTGTTTTCTGTGTAACAAATTGCAGTTCATAGTGACAGTATCTAATATTCCATGCTGTGTGCTGGCAAGCGGGGGAAAATTCCAAATGCTGTGAAAATGGTGAACAAAACACATTTGCGCCATTTCTTGTGGGCTTGGATTTTAGGGCTTTCACTGTGCGCCCCAAATAACATGTCTGATTTATTCTTTGGTTCGGTGAGATCACAGGGATCCCCAATTTTAGTGGGATTCTGGCGCTAATAACTTTTTTATACTTTGGTGAACAGAGCTGTGGGTGGTGTCATTTTTTGTGACTTTTGATGAAGTTTTCAATGCTACCATTTACCATGGAACCTTTTGATCCCTTTTTATAGAATTTTTTCATATTTTTCAAAATGGCAAAATAGTGCCATCCTCAACTTTAGGCGCTATTTTCCCTTATGGGGTTAAACGCAGTGAAAAACCCTTAATAGATTTTAATAGATCGGGCATTTTTGGACACGGCAATACCTAATGTTTTTATGATTTTACGGTTTACTTATATTTATATCAGTAGTAAGGAAAGGGGGTGATTTGAATTTTTAAGTTTTTTAATGATTTTTTTTAATACTTTTATTTACTTTTACTATTTTTCAGACTCCTTAGGATAATGATTGATTCAACCATATACTGCCTTACTACATTCATTCATTACAATGTGCAAATCGCACATTGTACTGAAATTGTTAAAAAAAGACAGCCTTGGGTCTTCCGAAGAACCCGAGGCTGTCATGGCAATGGATTGCCGCGCCCTGGTGATGTCACTCATATGCAGCAAAGACTTACCAGCTATGGAGAGGGCTCAGCCCGTATTACGGCATGTGTCGGGAAGGGGTTAAGAACCTTTAAAATGTGGTGCATGTTCCTTTGCCTCACCACACCCTGGACATCCCAGTCTTTTTCAAATGACACACGTAGGGTAAACGGTGTTCATTGAGCCCATGTTACCCAGGTTGTAAACAGAGGCCTGTTGTTTGCACCCTGCATGCACACACAATCTTATGCAAGGAGCCTTACAATGAGAAATGAACCTATTGCCTTGCACCTGAGCTTGTGATCACTGGGTTGGGAGTTCAGAACACTATAGATGCTTCTTGTACTTTATATTGAGAACGTAATTACTTATTTTCCATCTGTGAGGATTGACTTTTGACAAACATCTCTCCTAACCTGTACATTTTTAAAAATCTCTTTGAACAGTATCTTACAGACCTGCCCAAGGTTTATAGTCACCAGGCAATCTGCAAACAGTTAAAAAGTATATATATCTTTTTTAGCATTTTATTAATTTGACCATATTTATGTGACAGATATCAGTGGGTGTTTCTTTTCTTTGATTAAACATATATTAATCTGTCATTTACAAGAAAATGTGATATAATTGTATACACTATTTTCTCATACAGAATTGGATGCCTGAGGGTGTTTAATTCAAATGTCTATAAAAAAATACACATGTAATTATTTCTATCCAATTACCCTGTAAGTCAGATAGCAACTAAATGGATTTAAATGTAATAATCTTCTCAGGAGCTTTGATTCCTATTAAGTAACATTTTTGTAAATGTTAGAATAAGAGACATAGGGATTAACACAACCTGTGAGGATAAAATATATTTCTGTGCTGTGTAGTGGGATAAATTATATCCTTACTTCAATGTTACATTAAAATCAACAGGAAAGTAATCTAATGTTAGTGTATTATTGCACTTAGTTGCTATTCATATTAAGACAGGGCTTTGGACCAAACATGTATTAAATGACCAAATGGTCTTCTAGGATTATGTTTAAAGGGAACCTGTCACCTCAGATCAGCTAAATAAACCCTGTAGAGTACCTTAGAGCACCCTGTAGAGTGATTGCTTCTAATCCTGTAATTTTTCGTTGCTGTCTGATAAAAACAACTTTTATTCTTCTTGTCCATTTTCATTCATGCAGTCAAGGAGACTGGACTGCTTTCCGAGCCACTCAAGCTCTTCCCGCCTCCTCACCCCTCACCCATGAAAGAAAACATTTCCCCCAGCTCTACGTCACTACACTCCATTCAAACTTCACCGCATGCGCGGTCCGCATGTTAGTCTGGCATCGGCAAGCGAGTCAGCGGCCAACCCTAAAGGTGCACTGTGCATGCATCTGTAATGTGCATGGTGCTGGTCTTATTGAAAGCCAGCCAGCCATGCACTGGTGCATGCGCGGTGCCCCTGTAGGGCCTGCTGCGGAAGAGCATGCCGATGCTTCTACGCCCATCTTAGCTGTAATTCTAGATAATATAATGTCAAATTTCTTTTTTGGACAAGAATTTTTCATGTTCAAGTTCTGCGCATGTGTGTGATATGCTGGACTTGTATTAGACTCCACTCCATTATATATAATGGGAACAAAAGTAAACAACCTCTCGTAAGACAAACTTCTGGCATTAAGTAGTTAAACAGTCCAAATCGAGGTAAAGAAAGAATATGAGACCCATATGCAAAAATAAGCAAGTAGTTTATCTCACAACAGACCTGGGCAAAATTTTACCTGATAATCCATATTTTGTATAATACATGTTCATTTGATGGTGCAGATACGTTTATCCATCTTGATCTGTTACTAGAGATGAGTGGACCCAAATGTTCCAATCAGGGGTACGGGTGCGTTCCACATGACACAGAAGTATTGCCGGATTAGTGGGTGAACAGCCAATCCGACAAATTGACACCAGGTGTCCCCCTGGCCAATTACAGCCATAAGTTAGTTAGCCAGGGGCGTCAATATGCCAGATTGCCATTTCTGCCACCAATCTGGCTATATGTCTCTGTATCACGCAGGACGTACCCAAACCCTGAACTCGAATGCACAGATCGGGTCAGATCATCTATATCTGTAACCCATCCCTTTCCTCCTTTAGACTTCTGATATCTAAAGCCATACATTGATATTTATTCTATTTGTAGAAAATTCTATGAGACATTTGTAATTTTCTTTTTGCTTCTTGTGATGTTTCTTTCTGTGCCTTAATGTACAATATACCACATGACTATTACACATGCAAGCCATGTCATCTCTACAGAATACCAGAGCTCCAAAAATAAAGTGATGTCTTTTGGGATTTATTTTTTATTTATGTTTTCTGCCCTTTTATAAATCCCTGACAACCACTCTACAGATATATAAATATGGTGGACATTTGTACAAGGATTACCATTGCTATTGTGTCCTGCAAGGCATCAGTATTACTTACAATGTACCGGTATAAGAAACTAGCCACAAAATAAGCAACATTTTGGCATTAATATTAGTACTTGGATATTGTTCAAGAAAAGGCTTTTTGGATCTAAGAGGGAGTAAGCTGCTGTGATGCTTCCTGTAAATGAAAGGTTGTCTTGATGTAGACACTATGATACCGAAATGACTAATACATATAATACACAGACCAGACTTCCGATATTGTTGGTTTCTTGAACAAAAAAACCTTTTGGTATTTTTTTTCTTTCCTTTAGAATGGCAAGTAATATTTCCTGCAACACTGACTTTAATTCATAATCCCTTCTGGCAACCATGAGGGAATAACAATCTAAACTATTTTCACAGTTCAGAGTTTCCACTGTGATAAATGCTGTGTAAAGGTTTTCTTCAGCCAAGATTCACTGCCAATATTTCCCTCTTTACACCTTTTAAATTCTAGTGAAAGTCCGGTAATGCAGGAAATAGTGTCTGTAGTTCTTATGGCATTTGTAGGCTCTTGTTTTCACTTTAAAGATATGGTAAGTTTTTCCTAAGGTTCTAAATATTTCATAAATTATAATAATGTAGTTATTTTTAGTTTTACTAGTGATTTGGAAATTTACATTCCCACATTCAGTACTTCAGGTGCAGTTTTTGATGTCTAAACCACGAGCGTAGGATGTCTAAATTATATGTTCTCACCCATTATGATCTATACTTGCTTTGTCTTTTAATTCTGTATCAGAATACCTGAGCTTGGAACTGCAGCCTATCGTGTCCATTCCTGACTGTGTGATGAGAGCAATGTGCAAGGATTGTTGAATAAAACTGTGTATTTTCTCTGTAAAATAATGGTGGCTTTATCTTTATTGTGGATTTTTAAATGTATCTATGCATGTTTTAAATCTTGCTTTTTTAGTTGATGGTCTTTTTGTGACTTTTTCAAAAAAGTTGCAATTTTTCGTACAACCCATGCAACCCTAGCACTCTACGCCAGCAATGGAATGTTTTCGCCAAAAAAATTGCAACCTTTTTCAGAGCCATGCAAAAATTTAAGGACTTCCAGAGTTAACTAAGGCATAACACAGGTTAACTGTGGAAAGGAGTTAGACAAAAAAGCACAGTTATCCAAAATTACCCAGCAGTAAAAGCATTTATGTCATCATGTTGTAGAAACTCTGTTTTAACCTCTTATGGACAGTTAAAGGGAACCTGTCAGCAGAAATAGGCCTACTAAGCGATTACCATTATGTTGTCAAGCAGCTGAACAGCTTCTCGATCTTGTTTCTTTCATGAGCCAGCTTATTGGCAACATCAAGAAAATCAACTTTGAACTCTGCTGTTAAGTGGTTGTATAAAGTCAGGGAGGTGGAGAAATATGACCCCTGAGGAAGCTAGGCGACTAGCGATACGTGTGGGGTCTCTTCCCCAGCCTTCTTTTCCCCCTACCGCACCTTACTACAGGACTTTGTCATCACCACAGGTAAACCATGTTTGGTTCCTGGGTTTGTTCCCACTCCACTCTATAGTTACATGGGGCTTTGCTCCCCATATTTCTAATATCTGACTATTCAGTCAAAATACATTCTTGCTTAGGGACAAGCACTGGTTCTTTTTACCTATTTACCTCAATATATTGTCTCACATATGTGCAGAAGAAGGGGTTCCTCTGCAGGTAGGGGGCACTGGTGGTGTGCAGAGCAACCAACACTATCATATGCTGGGTTGCTCTGCTTGATTTGTATTTGTGTGCTTTGTACACACTTTTAGATGTTTTTAATTGTCTGTTCTTGTTGTGTTTTGAATAACTAATAAAATTGTATATTTTTTGGTCATATAGCATACATCTGTGTTTTTTTGCATTTGAGAAGTCTCTGGTATAGCTTTGACCGCTATTTTTGATTCTATATCACTTCAGTAGTGCCGATCCCATCTTTTTAATTTTTAATAGGGAGGTGGAGAAATAAACACTGAAGGCAATGAAGGCATTGTGGAGCGGACTTCAAGAGATCTGGTTAATGATGTCTGTGGACGCAGGACCATCAATTATGGTGAAGTGGGCATTCTAATAAAACAAATTTACATCTCACTTCAAAGTTTTTAGATGATCACACGCCACCAGACCATGAAAGAAACATGATCTAGAAGCTGCTTAGCCGCTTGATAACATACTGGTAGTGGTTTATTTGACCCATATCTAATGACGGGATTGCTTTAAGCTCATTTTCACCATTAGGACACAGCACAATTTTTCAAATCTTCTTGTGTCACAATATGCAGTTATAACTTTGGAACACTTTATCTTACTTAATTTTCAGACTCTTTTTTCACTACATGTTGTACCTCACATTAATGCTATATTTTAGTTGAAATTTT
Source organism: Engystomops pustulosus (assembly GCF_040894005.1). Classification (NCBI taxonomy): domain Eukaryota; kingdom Metazoa; phylum Chordata; class Amphibia; order Anura; family Leptodactylidae; genus Engystomops; species Engystomops pustulosus. Next base: position 241,307,027 of record NC_092411.1, read on the forward strand.
TTGTAAAAGTTTTGAAAAATTAGCCATTTTCTAAATGTTATGCTCATCATGTAGTTAGTCTAACCGCCAAAATTGGTTGCTAACTAAGATTCACCATATGTCTGCTTTATGTTGACAACATTTTTATATGTTATATTTTATTTTATTAGGATGTTAGGAGAATTACAGTTCAAAAAGTGAATGTCCACATTTTTAAGTAAATTTCAGATTCAATTTTTTTAAAGGACATTTCATAAGGCTTTTCAAACTCCCCACAAATCACTTTTTTAAAACTGCACCCCTCAAACTACTCAAAGCAGCCTTTGGTAAACTGGTTATCCTTTTTCTCACAAGAATTAAAAAAAAATGGAGGTCCTACCGTATTGTTTGGTCTATAAGGCGCACTGGATTATAAGGTGCAGCATCAATAAATGCCTGCGAAAACGTCTAGGTTCATATATAAGGCGCACTGGACTATAAGGTGCACCTAATTATAAGGATGAATGACCAGCAGGTGGCTGACCTGTGCACAGTTCAAGGCAGCTGTTGTCTATAAGTACAATTCATATATAAGGCGCACTGGACTATAAGGCTCACCTTTGATTTCTGAGAAAATCAAAGGATTTTTTTTGTGCGCCTTATAGTCCGAAAAATACAGTATTTGGAATTTTTTAATTTGACAATAAAATGATTATTTAGTCCTAAAATTTACATGTTCACGAAGGATAAAATGAGAATCACATCTCAGATTTTGTTGTACAGTTTCTTGCTAGTAGGGCAATACCCTAATGTCATGTAAACTACTTTTGGGGCCCACAGCAGAGCACAGAATGAAAGGAGCACCATTGTTCTTTTAGAGGGCAGATTTTGATGACATTGTTTTCATGTGAAAAGTTTCTGTGATATAAAAACAGTGAACCCCCACAACAGAAGATACTATTTTGTCAACTACATCCCTCACAGAATTTATCAAAAATATACCACTGGAGAGGTTTTATAGAAAGTATTTACATTGGCTCATGTAAGTTAAAATCTTTTTCCAAAAAAACTTTGTCCCCTAAATTTTTAATTTTAGAAGGGGTTAAAGAAGTAAATGCACCCATAGTTTGCTGAACCACTAAGATTGTAGGGCACTAAAGAGTGGACCCATTTTAAAAACTTGACATCTCAAGAAATGCAGTAACACTATTTATGGATACAACCTTTATTAGCTTTTTTTTAACTATTCTGTAATGGATTTTTACCTTTTTTGTGCTAAACACACCAAATAGTATAGATAGCATGTTATTTTCTTTAGGCTAGTACGATTATCCCATTTATATAGCGTTATTATGTTTGACTCTTTCTACAGAATAAAAATGCATTTTGAAATAAAAATCCCTTGATTTTGCATTGCTGTCTTTTAAGCAAAACTTTTTAAAGTTACAGTATTTTGTTGATTCAACTTTTCTAGGGCTTAATTTGTGTTGGACAAATCATTCTTTATTGTTATCATGCAGGAGTAACTCTGATAACTTTTTATGGTGATTCATGATTTCTGACTCCCGTTCTTCATGAATCTGGTGCCCTCTGCACTGCTCCGACAGAGTGCACCACTTTTTGGTGCACCTTTAACCTGGACAGTGTGACACAATTTGGTTGCACTTTGCATGTTAAATCTGGTGCATAATCCACCAGTACCAGTACACTCCCTTCAATGCAGAAATTTTTATCACACGAAGACTAGTGCAGCGTGTGCCACAAAGTGTGGCAAGTTGCACAATTGTGTCTCAGGCACTCCTTAAATACTTATGAAAGCAGTTTGCACTAGAAAGAACGTGCAACAAAAAATGGGTGCCGGGCCCTTAGTAAATATGCCCCAGTGTCCGTACCAACAGTGATAAATCTTCATCACTATGCACAAAAGTCAAGAATGTCAAGAAAACAACAGACATACCCATGACAGTTCCTGTCAAGAGAAGCAGTTGCTTCTCCTTCAGCTTCTATAATCTTTTCAATTTTATTATAATTTTTCCCCTTTTTTTACCAAATTTTTGTGACAATAACTTACTAGACATTAGGACACATGTATCTTTATTTCTGTTAGTTAAATTGTCTCAATTTGTCGTTTTTATTTGACTTTTCACTGCAACTTTTGCTGTCGTTTTTCAAGTACTCCTTTGTCTGCACCTTGTGCTGTGTGCCTTATGTATCTTTATTTCCAGATGTTCCATGCGACTTCTCACTTATTTATCACTTTTTTGTGGCTTTTTAGGCGCAAATCTGCACCTGGTCCAGGGCAGGTGCAAACAAAGTATTTTTTTTCATGGAACCTTTTTTTTAACATGTAAATTTAAATATGTAAAGCATGTGATATAACATCCAAACACATTTTAACATTTTTAAACATAGACAGGGTAATCCGGTAAGTTAGCCAAGGTTAAACAGGATTCTGAAAAGGAGAAACAGGATTCCGGGAAGGAGCAAAGTACACAGAATCCCAGACAAGTTTAGGATACACAGGGTTCCAGACAGTTGCTGGCCATATACAGTTATAAACAGGTTCAGGGTACACAAAGTTCTAACTCACACTGGGCGTACACAGCTATGTGGCTTAGGCTGGGGGTACACTGGGTTAGATACAGGTCACAGTTCCCACTGGGTCTCAGGGTTACTAAATCAGGTCAGGGTACAGAGTTCCGAATTAGATCAGGATATAGGGTTCCAGATCTAGTCAGGATACTGGGTTCTGCCTAGGGAAGCTTTAAGGGTTTGCGACTCTGCCAGGATGCAGGAAGTGGAAACACAGGTAACAGTAGCACCAGATCAGACAGAAGAAAATATAACCTGCCCTGAGTAAGTAAGCCCTGGAAATGTATACAGTCCCCCAGCTTCTGACTGCATCATCAAACCACAGCATCTAATACAGAGTGAAACCACCCAAATTTCATTTGATCAGATACTGCAAGAAAGCAGTCAACCCACTCCCAGGAAAGCAGTCCTGGTTGTGGATCCCAAGCTCAGAGAGACCTTTCAGAGGTTCCAAACACGTGTACTGTAGAATTGTTTAATAGTCTAATCTTTGTACTCCTATACAAAACAAAACATTTAATCTTTAATACTTTCTTTTTTCTATGCCTCTTTGCTAACATTATTGAGATTTTTTCTTCTTAAATACTTTTTAAACTTTGAAACATTTAATAATAATAATAATTATTATTATTATTTTATTAATATTATTATTCAAATATAAGTTACATTCCCTTTTCGTTCTGTATGCACTATATTGAATAGATCTACAATTTTTCAAATTATATTCATAGATCAGCCCCAATCCCAAGATTTTAGGAAAAATTGAGTGACATTTTGACTGATAACTAAATAAATAATTGTATAACCTGTAAAATGTCTGCTGTTATTTTAGGAAAGATCCATGTTTTTCTTACTATTACTTTGCAGAACAGCTAACTGTCTCTGCTTCTCAAGGACTTCTGAGTGTATAAAATATTTCCTTTGGTTACAATATTAACAGTTCCAATAATATACGTCTTTTTATGGTTTTTCCAGAGGTCACTATATATTCTATTTTGGTCTTTTTTCCCCCAGGCACTCTTTATGAAGTGTTTTACAGAAATTTCATTATATGATTTCTATTAGAACAGTATTCATGAGTTCTCTGGTTATAGGAGATAAATTATAATATACTACAATATCCGTGTGTGTATATAGTTTAATGGAATGATAGTTAAACTACATTTCCACTTTTAAAAATCTATTTTAAAAATTAATGTTTCCCAGTTTCCTAAATAGTAGCACTACTCACCTGACCTTTTCTTATAATCACAAAATTGAAAAATAAATCTTTGTAACTACATTTTCATAACTCTTTCACTAACAATAATTAACATAAACCTTTAGTTTAATAAAAAAAAAGGTAGGAATCAATTTTAAATGGCAAAAGCTTTTATGTTGTCTATAATATCTAGCTTCCTCATAAGATTTGTGCTGCCTGTAAAACTGTGTGTAAAGTTTACTTAAAAAAACAGAAATTAATTGCTCCTTTCAAATTTGTAGTTGAGTCTCCTCCTAGAAAACCCTAGAGCATGATTGTCATGGGTGTACATCCATGCCCCTCTGTATACGCCAGCGCGGCACGTGCGCTGCTTACCTCTTCCCACTCCTGATCCCGGTCCTCGGGCAGTGCATGCAGTCCCCTTCTTCAGACAATTTAAAGGGCCAGGGCACTGTTATTTGGCGCTGGCCATTTCCCAGAATTCTATATAAACCTGCCTCTCCCTGCACACCCTGACGGATCTTTGTGCCTTGTGCCCTAGAGAAAGCTGTGTTCCATGCTCTGTGCTGTTATTGTGATTTCCCGTTGTGACCCCGGTTTCGTTACTGACTATACTCCTCTGCTGCCTGCCTTGACCTATTGCTAAATCCCGACTCTGATCCCATGCTGCCCACCCTGACCTGTCCCCAACTGCGATTCTGCCTTATATCTTTGTACCTCGCATTGGCTGCCAAAGCGGACAAAGTCGCACCTGTGGAACGACCTGGTGGCACCACGCTGCAGCAAGTCCAACCCGCTTTGTGGTGGGCTCTGTTGAAAACCAGGTGCCACTTCAATTCCGGTCCCATGTCTTAGCTTACGTTATCGTCCGCAGTGGTCCAGTGGGTCCACTACCCCAGAAGCCTGACAATGATACACGTTTTTCTCCACCAGTAGTAAAAAGCTGTATTTAGGAATTTGGGTCTACTACTGCTTTGTGCTGACATACAGCAGTACAATTTCTGTAGTTATACTAGTAGTGATCTAAATACCATTATATGTACCAGGATAGCAATTTATCTTCATAAAGTTTATCTTGTGATATAGGTTCACAAGCTAAAGCTTATCTTTGTAAATAATATTAACCTCTTTAAAGACTTTTTAGGGAATATTTAGATTTTAACTATTGTGAAGCTCAAGTTCATCAAGTTCACAGTTAACTTGCCATTACAGAAAAATATGTACACTACTTCCAAGCAGTTAGTTATTGGGTGAAATTTAAGGTTCAACCTAAAATTCATTCTAACCTTTATAGGTGAAATTAATGTGACCTTCTCTCTTTTTTGTAATATTTTATAAAGTTTCACATTATACAACCATGAAAAAAATAAAAATAAATTAAGATTAAGAAATCCCAATCTCGAAGCAAGTTTTCTCTAAATGTACTGTTTAAGGTGACCCTCTCTAAATGTTTGGCTGCACATGTCCAACTCTTCAATCTTTCATTACTTTTTACTATTTGAATAACATCATTATTCGGGTCACTGTACCTCTTTATGAACAACAAGTATCTTATTTCATACGCATTGAGGTTGGATTATAAGGGAACAGCCGCAGGAGACTGAGGTTATTCAGATGGAGTGGTCTGCAGTTTCTTCAGCCCTTAATCCCATTGAAAACCTATGGGATCAGCTGAGTCACTGAGTATGGGGTCTTGTAACTGTGCTTCAGAACCTCAATGACCAAAGGGCTACCAGCCAAGAAGGGTATGATGCTGCCTCAGCAGACAATTAGTCATCTTGAGAACAGCCTGAGAGGTCATTGTGAAGCTATAATTGCTGCACCAGGCAAAATGACAAGTTAATGAGACATTGACATTTTTGTGGGGGTAAATCCACCACTCTTCTTGTTTTTTGAATAAATTATAAGAAATGAGGAAATACCATTGCATGCTTCCACTAAAATGCCTTAAACAACTAAATGATTTAAACGGTTACATTTTTCAAATATCCATAACTTTTTGTGAGAAGTAAAGCTTTCCAATACAGTATTTTTCGGACTATAAGGCGCACCGGAGTATAAGGCGCACCATCAATAAATGCCTGCTAAAACGTCTAGGTTCATATATAAGGAGTATAAGGCGCACTTGATTATAAGGATGAATGACCAGCAGGTGGCAGACCTGTGCACAGTTCAAGGTAGCTATTATCTGTAAGAATGGTTCATATATATAAGGCGCACTGGACTATAAGGCGCACCTTTAATTTCTTAGAAAATCAAAGGATTTTTAGTGCGCCTTACAGTCCGAAAAATATGGTACTTTTAATTCTAGCATTTTTAGGAGGTTGAATACATATTAAAAATACTTATTACATAATACAGTAATTTGTTTTGTGTTACTATAGTCCATTACATTGTGAGGATTCATAGCATAAAAATTTCTTACAATAGAGTTTTTAGTGACAGGTAATAAAACTTTTTAGGTTTTTTGACACCCTGACAGCTGGATTTACTTTTTTAATTTTTTTTATTTAACTTTATTTAATATTTTACTTATAGTAATGAAAGCAATGATCTTTTTTTCATTTATGTAATGCTAATATATCTGACTCCAAATAAAAGGGCACATGTACTAAAAAAATCTGTTATAATTGGATATCAAATTAAGCAGCATGTCAAACAATAGCAGTGAGGGTCCTTTCCACATGAGATTATTATTTATGTGCTGACATGGGTTACACGCCTTTATTGGTACAATGTACAGCCAACCTTATTCAGTAGTTTTTGGACTAAAAGATGTAATTTTTTACCAAGAAAATCTTGTTATAAAATTGCCTACTTTTTTACTCATTATAATTTCAAAATGAAATTGTGTCAGTGTAAGAAAAAGTACTTACCTATTGTGCTCTTGTGAATGCCGAGACTAAAGAAATGCCGTAACTCCTGAATTTATAGAAGTGATCTCATGATCTCACAGAAGCGCCACCAGAATGTTTTTATTTCCATGGAAGTAGGGTTTACCTATCATTCAAAAATAATTTTTTAATTTTCAATAAAAAAAAATTGTGTTCAAATAATTAGAAATGATATCTGCCTGAAATTAGAACACTTAAAAATTCACTTTTATTATAAATATTAAAATAAGGGCCACTCTTCAACCACAAACTGAAAAATTCAGGCTTTCAGTGTATATGTCAGAACAAAAATTGCTTCAGGAGTTCCCCGTCTGAGATCAATGCCTGCACACTGAATTAAAGTGCTATTGTTGTAAAGTGAAAGTGGTGCTACATATCACTCCCGTTTTAGATCTTAGCACTCTGCCGAGTATCGTTCATACACTGGATACTGACTATACATTGGTCGGTCAGTGATCCTAATCTGCCTAATACATTCTACGCCTGACGCGTTTCTACAATCCCAGTAAATGGGTATCGTGTCATCAGAGGCATGTGAATACATGAAAGGGTGTAAGCAATAGAGCCATCTAGACGGTCTCGACACTATTTCATGTATTCACATGCCTCTGATGACACTCATTTGCCTCTGATGATACCCATTTACTGGGATTGTAGAAACGCGTCAGGCATTTCTACAATCAGAACTCAGAATTCAGAACTCCTGAAGCACACTGCAAGCCTGAATTTACCAGTTTGCGGCTGAAGAGTGGCCCTTATTTTAATATTTATAATAAAAGTGAATTTTTGAGTGTTCTAACTTCAGGCAGATATAATTTACTTATCATTCATATGTTGTTACTTATGTGTTGTCTATCTTCCAAAGACCAGTGTGTGTATATATATATATATATATATATATATATATATATATACATACATATATATATATATATATATATATATGTGTGTGTGTGTGTGTGTGCATATGTATATATATATATATATATATATATATATATATATATATATATATATATATATATACAATATACACAATTCATCTGTAGAGTTCAACTAGTATTTTCCAGAGTCCAGTATATTCTATTTGTGCTATCATTGCCATCAGAGCTCTTCCTTGCTTGGCACACTTTCAGAATATACTGCATTTCCCAAACAATATTTTACAAATGCTCCAAAAACGCAATAGAATTACCAGTGATATATAATACGTCCTCTTCAAAGATAAAAGGAAAACAAGTCATTTCTCAAATCTGTGTTGACCTTTCCTTTTTCTATATTTCAGTCATGAGTCAGAAGAAATCAATAATGTGCAATTTAGAAACAGCGCGAATTCCACAGAATACCCCAAACTAGAACCTTATGCTACCGAGTCTACTCTTAAATCAAATGAATGGAATCTGAAAGAGGAAATATGCTATTTAAGTTTCGTAAGCTAACATTATGCCAACCTCAAAATTTGTGTGTACTAATTTATGTACTGAGTCTCCACAAACAATGAGCCAGTGTAATGCAGACAGGGTTTTCTGCTACTATTAAAAGCTCCATAATGAGTGACTTCTATAGTCAGCATGGGATCTTATTATAATATGTCCTACAGTGTAACCACAGTTATTTAGAGTACCATCAAAATGATTGTCTGAAACTTCTGAGGATGCTGCTTTCATTCCATATAACCCAGAACTTACCTTTGTGTAAATATAATTACTTTTTCTATTCCTTGAAGGTAAGCAACAGCTCAAACTAAAATATCCTGTAAATACAGCAATGAAAAGTGTAATCATATTGTACCTTTTCAATAACTATTGATAAAAAAGCTTTACATTTTACCAAAATCTAAAAGAACCTCCAACAGGACACTGTTTGAGATGTAAAGTGAAACCTCTTGGAGATTGTTTTAAATGAGTGATTATCTCATAGAAAATATAAAGTGTTAGCAGGTTGGAAAAGTATTCAAACACCTAAGGGTACATTCACACGCAGTATTGCCCCCGGGCAAAAATACCCTTGTGTTTTAGAGGACTAAAGGATTGTAAAGCAATTTTAAGTGAATTTAAACCAATATTGTCTTGGTCTCACTAGATTAAAACTTGAATTGAAATTTACCAAAAAGTTGGAGAGGCTTCAGTAAAGAAAATCTTGTATGATTTATTCATTTTTAGATATTAAAAAAGGGCATTCTGATTTGTCTGGCCCTCCAGATTCCTTTTCTTCCATGAAAGTACAAATGCACTTCACAAATTCTATAGTTTTGTATTGATTTTGTAAAGAACAAGTGTAAAGTAAAGAACATTAAAATGTGAAAAAGTGTGTTGATCTAACATATCAAATATAAATGTGGCTGTGAAAATTTAAAAATGAATGTTTCCAAACACAAGCAAATACCAATAAAAGATACATATTTATGCTTAATATTACATTAGAAAATTACACAGAACCTGTGATATTTTGGTTCGCCACATGCCTCCCCTCTTAAAACTAGCTGCAACTAGTTGACTGGTAGTTCTCAAAGCATTGGTCAAAGGAATCATCTTCTGGGGAAGTTTCACTGTAGATTTACACTTACATAATCTAGCCCTGCACAGTTGTAATACAGTCTATTTTAGGTCCTCAGCTAGATTAAAGGCTATAATATAACTTCCATAGAAACCTTTCGACCCCATGAAATGTTTATATGGTTTTAATCTCATGCAGAATCATACATTCTTGACTACCTGACATTAAACGGGTATTCAAATTTCAGCAAATTAATGGGAACCTACCACCACGATTCTACCTATAAAGGTAGATCGGGTGGTAGGTGGATGAATGGGATGTGCGGATAGCCCTTTTTTGGACTATTCCTCATGTCCCAGCTATCTTTTAGAAAACTTTAATCCGCGGATATGTACATTTTTTTAAGCGGCTACTGGGGCGTGGAGTAGCTGGACATGAGGTACTCAGAATGCCGGGTACTCGGACGAGGGCGCTCAGCTACGAGGAGCTGCGCGCTGAAGGGCTATCCTCACGTCCCATTCATCCAACCACCCGATCTTCCTTTATAGGTAGAATAGTGGTGGTAGGTTACCTTTAATGTTACAATTTGTATTATAAATAGTTATACATTTTTCCAATATACTTTCTCTATCAATTCCTTGTGGTTTTCTCTGCTTGCTTTACTTATATAGAAAGCATCCATGCTTTCTACCAGTGGACAGAAATCTGACCATGGTCACACAGGTGCACGGCTCCTTATATCACACAGCTCTGATCACTCTTTGTGGTATAAAGATCTGTGCACCTGTGTGACCATGGTCAGATTTCTGTCCACTAGTAGAAAACATAGATGTTTTTATAGAATGACATTAAATGCATCCCATTTTCACAGAAAAAAACAAAAATGTTGATATTTTTGCTAATTTATTAAGCAAGAAAAACTGCAAAATTACATATAAGTATAATAAGTAATAAGTATTCAGCCCCTTTGCTCAGTATTTAGTAGAAGCAGCTTTTGAGCTAGTACAGCCATGAGTATTCTTGGAAATGATGCAACAAGTTTTTCAAACCTGGATCCTTGTCATTCTTCCTTGCAGATCCTCTCCAGTTCCCTTAGGTTGGATGGTGAATGTTGGGGAAAGCCATTTTCTTTCCAGAGATGCTCAGTTAGGTTTAGGTCAGGCCTCTGGCTGGGCAAGTTAAGAATGGTCATTGAGTTGTTCTGAAGCCACTGCTTTGTTATTTTAGCTGTGTGCTTAGGGTTATTCTCTTGTTGGAAGGTGAACCTTCAGCTCAATCTGACATCCATAGCTCTCAGGTAGAGCTTTTTCATCCAGGATATCCGTGTACTCGGCTGAATTCATCTTTCCTTCAATTGCAACCAGTCGTCATGTTCCTGCAGCTAATGCAGGGCCAGGTTTTCTCCACATATACCGCTTAGAATTGACACCAATAAGTTTTGAAACTCAGCCGCAGTGTTCTTACCGTTCATCTTTACCTCTCTCACTAAGGCTCTTCTTGCACAGTTGCTTAATTTGGTCAGAAAGCCAGGTGGATGAAGAGTTGTTGTCATCCCAAACTTTTTACTTTTAAGGATTATGTTGGCTATTGAGTGTTGCAGAAATTCTTTTTCAACCTTTCCCCGATCTGGTTCTTGCCACAATTCTGTCTCTGAGCTCCTTGGGCAGATCCTTAGAACTCATGATTCTAATGTGCTATGACGTGATCTTACCTATTGGCTGCCAATGATTGAAAAATTTAAAGGGGTCTGAATACTTTCCATACCCACTGTATATAATCGGAAATGGCTAATCAATAAGATTCCTGATAGATTATTGCTACATTAGTAAATGATTTTAAAATGTTGATATTTTATATAGAAGAACTAAACTCTGAAAACAGTGTATGAATTTTTATAACAAGAAAGACATTATTCATACTCCCTAATGCTTTCCAGAATACTTGGTTTTAATGAATAATAAAATTGCCTTTAGGCCTTTAAAATGAATATAAATTGCTTCAGGTAAATATGCATCTATTTTGTATGAAAATTGAGCACACAATAATATTCCTTAAACCAACAAAATCTTATACAGACTTGTATGCATTACTAAATGATATACACATACACAGTGTAAGCTATGGAACATTTATATTATTTATAGCAGAATTGTAAAATTTCTCCTTATAATAAGATTGTTGATGCTACTTCTTGAGCTATTAGTGTCTCTCTTTTCGACAACAAAGCTGTTCTTATCTGTAACCCACACCTGTCAACTTTGCATAATGCTTCCATGCATGTTTTATGAACAATTTCCTCGCTGAAATGTATACATAATGGTATTTAATACAATGAATTTAGTAGAATATAAGCAACATTGTAATCTTGTCATGTTTCTTAAAACTCCCAACCCCAGAGTTCCTCAGAATTTCATGTCAATAACTTTTAATAGATGCAAACTTTACATAGTATACTTTACATTATAGCATTCATGCCTTAAATAAAACATAGATAGATAAAAAAGTGAAGTTAGGTATAATTTTTCAAGCTAATGATAACTATTTTTTACATTTTATAATTTTTAAAGGTTTCAACTTTCAGAACATATAACTACTGTATATGTTTTGGAGAATTTTGTTTTATTTTATCCAGAGCTTCATATTCCTTTAATACATATATTGGGGGTATTTATCATTAGGCTGGCTCTTTGTGACAGTTCTATGGGGTATTTGGAGCTCTGCTGCCCTTTAGATTCATTAAAGTGGCTTTGTCCCGTTAATAAATGTTCCTATGTTCCAATTGCAGTGTAGGTTTTTTTTTGCCTACAAGGCAGACTTAATTGCCAGTCTCCATAAGGAGAACTCTTACTTACCGAAAAAAAGCACATTTGCCAGAAGGAGACTGGATTGACTATGCAGCTTTTTATGGAACTTTTTGCAACAGTTTCAAGTCTTTGCACAGCATTGAATTAGCAGCGGTTTCTCCCAGATTAATTAAATCGCAGAATTAGTCCTGTGCAACCTTTTAGCAGTGGAAAGTCCCCAAAAACCTCAATGCTACGTTTTGAGACCTTTTTTTATGCAAAAAAGCCCAGCAAATCCAAAGGTAAATAACCCCCATTGAGTTCATCTGTAAAAGCTTGGTTCATGGAGACCACCAAAAGCGGCTTAGATCTCTTAGCTACATAAATATTAGTTACATTATTGTAACTTATAAAATTGATTTGTGTTAAGAAGTGGACTTCACCCGTAGCAAAAACATTAAAGTACATTTTGTGTTGGCTTAATGTTAGCTCTTTAAACAGCCATGTTTCATTATATAATGGGGCACATTTACTTACCTGGTCCTCCCGGTGTGAGTAATTGGCTGAAACACAAATTTAAATGTTAAATCCCGCACTTAATGCGAATCCAATTTCTGTCACATGAAAGCCAGCGTCGCAGCACCAAAATCCAATCGCATGTGTCACAATCCCCAGAAAAGTCGGGAAACCCAACGAAAATGCGGCTGTGGGACCCTTAGTAAATAAGCCCCAATATTTCAATTTCTTCCATTTCTACTGTTTAAATATTTTACCATGTTCCTTTTTTTATCATTAACGGCCTGGACCACCAAAATACCATAAGATTTTTGTTTATCCTCTTATGAAACATGGTCCAAAGGTTCCCTATTGTATTTTTCATTGGTATTTTATAGGTTATTATTCATTAGCCATCCTTGCAAAGCTCTAATGGCAATCCAAACTTAAGTCTGGTTGCTAGCGGCTGTAAGCCCTCGTTAACTGGGCCCATGACAATCCCATGAGAGAGAAAGCCACAGCACTCCTTTAAGTCCAGTGAAAAAAGTGGTGTTCTTTATTTAGAGACCACGGCGATGTTTCCACATTGGAGGAGATTTATTAATCTGTCTAGGGCAGAATTATGTTGTAGTTTGCACTAAAAACCAGTCTAAACCTGTGTAAAGGGTTTTAAACAATTTTATGGCTCTCCTACCAGTAGCTCACTAGAGGGGTGCGGGCTGTGAAAATGGGGGTGTGGCCTCACAAAAAAAAAACATTCTGTGCACCAAAAATACAGCTGTCCCAACAGAATTTTGTATAAATTTTCTGGCATAAAGTAAGTGTCACGGGTGCATACATGACAAGGACACACCTGTGCCCCTGTCTATTGCACTGCCTTCACTGGCCCTGCTCCATTCTTGGACTTACCTGTCCTTGCTCCTGTCCAGACTAGGCCCCACACACGTCATTGCTCCCTAGGGTGCGCGCGCGTTGGTACTCTGAGATTTAAAGGGGCAGCACACAGGTGATTGGCACTGGCCACTTATGGGTCTGCATTTAATCTGGCGGGTCCCATCATTCCCCACTGGATATTCAAGCCATTCCTGTGAAGAGAAAGCCCTGATGTGTCTCCAGCATCCCTGTGTCTCCAGCATTCCTGTGTCTCCAGTGTGTTCCAGTGTATCCTGCATTCCAGTTCCTCCTCCTGTGTTCCCGTGATCCTGCTCCTTCGTTCCTGTTCCATGTGTCAGTCCGTTCCTGTGTTCCTGTTCCATGTGCCAGCTCCTGTGTTGCTGCCATGAGTCCTAGTGTTCCTTCCAGTGCTGTTCTCCCGTTCTTGCTCTGGGCTCGGACTATGTCCTACATTTGCTAGTCGCGGACTAGTCCCACCTGGGGAACGACCTGGTGGTACCCACTGCAGCAAGACCTTCCCGCTTTGCGGTGGGCTCTGGTGAAGACCAGGTGCCACTTAGACTTCAGTCCTAGGTGTCAGCTAGTACAATCTCCCGCGGTGGGCTAGAGGGTCCACAGACTCTGAATCCTGACACTAAGCCAACTCATAGGTGATGCAGTGTATGACTAGACAGTCATATACTGAGCCAGTTTTTTTATCCAGCATCAGACACTTTTATAAATCTGGTGCAGAATAAGACTGTCTAGTCTAACAGTGCACTGTCTAATCTTAGGCCACTTTTTATAAATCTGCCCCAATATCTACATGCATAATCAATATTCACATATTAATTACAGATAAAGATCCTTGTTAGTGCGAATATTTATATAAAGTGAAAAATCGTATTAAATCTATCTGTAATCCCATAGCATAAAGTTGACATGCGCAGTCTACTACAGTATTTTTCGGACTATAAGGTGCACCGGATTATAAGGCGCACCTGATTATAACGATGTTTGACCAGCAGGTGGCGGACCTGTGCACAGTTCAAGGCAGCTGATGTCAGTAAGTACAGTTCATATATAAGGCGCACTGGACTATAAGACGCACCTTTGATTTCTGAGAAAATGAAAGGATTTTTAGTGCGCCTTATAGTCCGAAAAATACGGTATATTATATTGGAGCTCTTGTGCATGCATGTATGTCATGGAGCTAATATCTTCTTTAGTACTCTAAAAACTGTTGTAGCAACTTTATTCATTGTAATAGAAGTATAAATGTTGTACTTTCTGGCAAAGAAGATTGAAATTATCCATGTGTAAAGCTTATGTCCCCTTCATTTTTCTTAATTTTCATGTATAAACATTGCAGACTGATAGAAAAGATGCTCTTAAAATATTAACAAGATTAAGTATTGGTAAAAAATATAGAAATGCATGCACAGCTAGAGATATATGAAAATTTCATCAGTGGTTTTTCTAAGAAGTAATGTCCCTGAATCGTGCAAATCTTCTAATCTTGAGTCAGGTCCAAAGGCTGTAAACTAGCTAGCCTTTGCTCTATTTTATTCAACAAAACCAGCACTGGAGGTGTCAGAGGATTTCTATCTTTTATGGTATTATGTGTCTGAAAATGACTTTTCCCTTGTATGAACACAATAATGCTTAGCTAGTAGTTTTAAAATCCATTCTAAAATACTCATGATTTATTTTCGATTTGTTTGCAGTAGCTGACATATGCCTTAAGAAGTTGTGAGGAACACTGCGCACGGCGGTAAGGAAATTCGCACTATGAATATTGGATTTCAAGTTTGTTTTTAATGCTCCAGCAAAAATGTTAATCAGTCTTATATTACTATCACTATTGATATCACCATTTCTTTTATTTATGCCAAATAACAATAATAGGAGCTCATCTAAAATTTCAATTTAATGTATAGCTTATAAAAAACTAAATTACTATAGAAAACCTCTATAGTTTTTCTATGCAGAACAATGACTGAATACAAACATAAAAAAGATTATGGAACTTCACGTTGGCACCACACTGATCTACGCTTTATACAACACTCTTTGGTTCCTTCACTCCACTAGTAGCAATCCTGCAAGTATTTTCTTGGCCCAATGAAGAAACATATTGCCTTCTAAACCAATAAATTACGTTTTTAAAAATTAATCAACAAGTCCCCCAAACCACACTATTACATTTTTTCATTGAAGTATTATTTTCTTGGAAGACAATTGCTGTTCGGTGGATGGGTGACAAATTGATATCCAAGATTTACTGGGAGAAATAAGTAATTAAAACCATTCAATTTAAAAAGTTAGCATACAAAAATAGAGGCTGTCCTTTAAAGGAAACCTACCATCGCGCGCAACATCTCCACTATTTCCTATGTAGGCGCGCGCCGAAGCCTCTTCTGCTCTAAAGTTTAACACTAACGAAAGTAAGTACCGGCACCAGCTCAACCTGAGCTGGTGCTCCGTACTTACAGCTTACCCCTACCATTCTAAATGGTAGGTTTCCTTTAAAATATGGAAAGCATGGAGTGAATTTATGCTGAGCCCCTTTATACTGGATTCTATCTGAAGACTTTGTTAACTATATGAGGATTAACAACTTTTAACTGTATATGTGAGGTGTATATTTGCCACTTTTCCAGGGCTGGATCCACATTATACGTCAGCTTACCCATATCAAATAATGCAATGCTTTGTAATATATTGTTTATAACAAAATATACATTTTTAGCAAAAATCAACTAATATTGGTAGCACTTTTACAAATTTGTGCAAGACAAATAAGGGCAGTCCCAATAATTCCTTCGACAGTATCAATTCTGAGATCCCCAAGCTTAAAGGAGTATACTCATTTTGGAAAATTAATTTTATTGTTTTCATAATGAAAAATTATACATTTTTCCAATATACTTTCTTTATCAATTCCTCACTTTTTTTAGATCTCTGATTGCTGTCATTTTGTAGAAAGCTTCAGTGTTTACTTCCAGTGGAGAGAAATCTGACCATGGTCCCACAGGTGCACAGCTTGATAACATAGCAGTTAACATAACAGTAAGTAGACCTGTGGGTTATAACAAGCTGTGTCAATGTTTAACATCACAAGTGTTATCCCATTAATACAGGGTTCCATCCAGGTTCCACTACCTTTTTCTCTTTCTCTTGGATCAGTGCTGGCACTGTTCTGTAGCTATGGGTACCAGGTGCCACGTTTGGTAGGATTGTGATCCAATTGGGGCATTCTAGGACAAAGTTTTCGATATCATCAGTAAGCTCTGCGGAGTCCAACTTGAGAATTCCCACAAATTGGCTTTTTGATCTCTATTTCAGGTCCCAATTAGGCTCGCTTCACATTATCTGATCAGCCACCTTCTTGTGGCAGTCAGAACAATGATCCACAATGAGACTGTGGAAGTCCACCACTCCACTGCCCATACCAGATTGGTTTTTAGAATAGAACACATAAGAAGAATGGAGGAATTAACTGCTGAACTTTACTACACTGGTGATTACACTGGTGATTCTTACTTTAACTGCTGGGCCTCTTGGCTTGAATTTCAGCAGTCCCTTGAATATAGAATGGTCTCCTGAGCACATACCATTTTATGTTTCTTTATCTTGTTGATCGTTATGCATGATGTGTTATTATATCTTCTAGTATTATGATAATAATAATGGTCCACTGTGCTGGACTGCTTTCGTATTGCTGTGTACATTGACATCTTATATTGTGACTGTTATTCCTCCTCCCACAGTTTCACCTCCCCCCACCCTTTCCTACTTGTTCCAATCATGAATTTCATGTTTGTCACCTAAAAGGCTCTGTAAGATAAATTATGCTTTAATAAAGATTGTTAAAAAACATGAGGAATTGATATTGAAAGTTTATTGGGAAATTGTACAATGTTTCATTTTACAAACAATACCACTTATTTGATGAAATGGAAACAACCCTTTAACATATATGAAGGCAGCATTTTGAAGCTTATTAGGGTCCCCAATTTTCTAGCTACCAGCATTCTGTAGGTGAAATAGAGTTTTCATACCATAAAATTGTTAAACTGCTGGATTACAGATCAAAATACTGTATCTTGCACAGTAGACACATTATATGAGAGATCATAATATACTGTAAAATGTCAATAATAATTTGGTCTTCAATTCTGATCTTAGAGTGGAATATTTCATTGCAGAATATAAAAATAGGTTTCTGGATTTATCAATTTTCATTTACATTTGTCCTCCTTGAATATTCCTCATCCACAACAAGGTATGTAAAAGCAAGAACAGTCCTTACACTTTCAATATTAATATTACAATGGCCTTAAGTTATTTTGTGCACGACTGATGCAACTTACAGATCAGAAAACCTCTTCTTTTCTAAACTACCGTTTTACATCTCCCAGAATGCATTTATTGTACTCCTAAGACTTTTCTTTTATTCCTCCTGCAGCAATGCTTGGCTAAATGTTTAGGAAATCCGTATATTTTATACTCCTTGTTCCTAAATTGCATATGTTAGCTAAATTGTTCCCGTATTCAATTTGTTTTGCTTTGATAACTTTGCAAATAGTTCCACAAATCAAATTTTTACGCTCATGTTTCATAGCACAATCTATCACATCACATTACATAACAAGCATTCCAGAAAGCCTGACTGGAATCATTCCTGCAGTGTTCATATTCGTATAATGGCTACGATATATTTCATAACTATAAGCCACCAAGGCATATTAAGTTTCATTTTGGCCAAAGCAGTTATAGATTTGGTGCTATGTTTTCTAACTCCTGTACATGTGATTTAAATGAGAAATCCCCTAAATATTTTATAAAATATAACATAATTTAAATGCACTATATTCATGATAAAGTAAACTACCTCGCATAAAAATATTATAAAGCATACATGCAATTAGTAGTAATAGTGCAGTACCATCAGAAGCCTACGAGAAACAATATGTTTAGTAATAAGTTTAATAATGAGGCTTTGTTCTTTTGCTGGATTTTTAATAAACAGCCTCAGAATGTATCTTTTAACTTAAAGGAAATCTACTTAAATCTATCAAAATTCATCATTATAAATGAGGGGCACTTACTCATAGAGCCAGGTACTGTGACTGTGGTAATCGTGTTCTGTTTGTTACCCATGGCTTCCTTTGTTCTAAAATAACATTTTATTATTATGCTATTGAACCTGACCTGAACCCAGTTGAGCATCACTGGAGAAACTTGTCCACCAATGTTCAATATCCAACCGGTGAGAACTGGAGAGGATCTGCATGGAAGAATGGCAGAGGACCCCAAATCCAGGTGGGAAAAACTTGTTTCATCAAAAACTTTTTTGATCTTACCAATTGGTTGCAAGGAAACAAAGAGTGAAAAATTCAGAGTCTTCATTGTTGCACACTATTTGCGCTTTAGCAGAAAAAGGACACAATCCCCTGCTTTAACACTTTTGCTTTAGAATGATTTCATTTCTTTACTGGACACACAGTATATCCTATTTTATTCAATTTTATAAAATATCAGCCCATACAACATTTGAGAGAACCTGGATGTCTGTAGTACTTTCACATTATCCCTGTATTTAAGAGCAGCAATAAAAAGTACAGATAACTTTTAATGAGTACAGCGCTGCATACAAATGACTAAACTATAAACCATGTAAATTAAATTCCTGTCTGAATTCTCATTTTCTCTAGAAGATATTTAATTTTAATTTATTTTAAGTAAAAGAAAATCAACTAATGGTGAATAATGATAAAATGTGATACACAACATAGAATTACCAGCTCTGTGGAATCTGCATTTTCAATAACAAAGTAGCAAGCAGCTTTCTACGTGAGTATTTTACATGTTCTAAAAAGATCTTGAAAAATGTACAAAATGCTGTCGCCCTGCAGTTAAGTTACAATAAGGTGAAGCTATGGCGACTATGAACAGAATACTGTATCTTTAAAGCATCTCTACTAGGCATTTTATAATTTCAATAATGTGCATAATCTACAATGTTGGTTGTCTTATCATATATTTTTCTTTTCTGTGTGTCTCCTTGCTCATGACAACATTTTGAGATTGGTGGAGTTTTTTTTTAGTCCAGAAGTGACAGACTTTGGTTTGGTATCAGAATGGATTTGCTTACTTGTGTTCCCATGAAAGGGTACACAACTCTGTTGAGCATGCCATACATGTTTATATGACATCATAAAGCCAAAATCCACTGATAACAGAAACTGTGGGTGAAACTGCAGTGAAACCCAAAGTTAAGTATACGGTATTGTATCAATAAAATATCCCCTAAACTATTAAACCATTCTAGCCACACCTGTTTTTTTCTTTTATTGCCTTTGTTTGTTTTCAAAAAATTTTTGTCAACATAAACAATACTAATCAAACAAAGCTGTATTGTGACTATACAACTTTTTTTTAATTAGAAAATTCCTGTGGAAATGGAAAATGAGAGGCCAGGAAGGTTTGAGAGGAAATTACGTCGGACGGGTGGCAAGCAAAAAGGGCATTGCCCATCTGTCACAACTGTTAAGCTGCAGAAGTTGGGTTTAGGATTTTAACCCTATTTTCCAGCTATTTTAGGCCCCCTAAGGGTATAGAAGGTGTTAATAAAACAAAAATTATATTACGTGTTACGGGTCCCCTGCTGGTTCACATCCCTCACCAAGATCCAGTACCATAAACCCCTATGAATCACCCAATTTTCAAAACGGCGCCCCTCAAACTTTTAAAAACAGCTTTTATAAAGCTTGTTAGCCCTTTGAGAGCTTTGCAATAACTGAAAGAAAATGGAGGTGGAATTTAGTATGGTCTAATTTTGTTAGTAATGCATTCATATAAACCTAAAATTTACATACCGTATTTTTCTGACTATAAGACACTTCTTACTATAGGACGCACCACAGATTTTGGCTTCCAAAAAAAGGAAAAACATATTTTACACTAATTAAAATATCCCTGTTGGTCGCACTAAAGCACAGCACACACAGACATACATTTACACACTCAGCTCTGCATCATCCATCCACATACACACACAGCTCAGCTATACACACTCAGCTCACCTACACACACTCAGCTCACCTATACACACACAGCTCACCTATACACACACTCTGCTCACCTATGCACACTCTGCTCAGCTATATATATACACACACACACATACACATACATACATTCTACTTCTTCTTACGCTGTCCCAGCGCTGCATGGCAGTATGAGACCTGTGGTGATGTAAGAATCATGTGATCACTCACATGATTCTGACATCACTGTAGGTCCTGTACCAGTAGAACATCGAGGATAGGTGAGAGCAGTCCAGAGGCTCCTCTCTGGGAGATTGGGTGCAGCTCTGTATCTGGGCATCGCCCGATCTCCCTTACAGAGGTCAGGAGGGTCTGGCAGTGCTGGATCCTGCTGACCTCCGGACTATAAGACGCAGGGACTTTTTAGCAAGATTTTTTCTTGCTTATAAGTGCGTCTTATAGTCCAGAAAATACTTATAAAAGTTAAAAGGAGAAAACTCTCTTAAGATTTGTTATGCAATTTCTCCTTATTACCATATTTTGATATTTTTTCTTACCTGTTACTAAACTTAAATCTTTTGTGGGTAAAATATCCATAGTT
This sequence comes from Engystomops pustulosus, assembly GCF_040894005.1. Classification (NCBI taxonomy): domain Eukaryota; kingdom Metazoa; phylum Chordata; class Amphibia; order Anura; family Leptodactylidae; genus Engystomops; species Engystomops pustulosus. The sequence continues at coordinate 241,327,975 of NC_092411.1, forward strand.
TTTGCATCTCCATCTTTCAAGAGCTTTAACACATTTTTTGTCTACACTACTGGTTGAGGCCTTGGTTTTGCACTGCATGTTGTACTTTACACTAATATTATTCTGGAGTACATACTTTTTTGATCACTTTTTATTGAATTTTTTTGTGAGAAAAGATAAGTAAAAATCATTTTTTGGTGAGTTTTTATATTTCTTATTATGCAACTCATTATATGGGTTCACTAGAGATATAATTTATTTATTGGATCATTATGGACACCGTGATACCTAATATGTTGGGTTTATATGCTGATTTTGACTTTCTTTCTTTAAATGTAACTTTTAGATGTAAAAGGGGCTTTGGGGCGTTTATATTTATTTGATGTCTTTTTTATTATAAAACATTTTAATTTAATTTTTTTTAAACCTTTTTACTAGCCCCAATAGCCCCACAATTGTCTGATTGCTTGTTCATTATAATACCATGCAATCCTGATTTATTGCAGGGTAGTATAACTGTGTAAATGCATGACACAGTGCATGCAGGAATGGATCTTTTAGGCTCGGTGTCCGGATTGGACCACATCAATGATCGGCATCCCATGAGAGCACTGGCAGGCAATCCCCTTGAAGGCCTTTAACAGCTAACACCCATAATTGGTGCTCTCTTCAAGGTTTCCCATTCTTTACATGTATGGATAGTGCTGAGTGCTAATTATCAATGCTCTGCAATGTACATATACACAGCTGATCAGGAAGAGATTAAATATTTAAAGTGTAACTGTCATTCTGAACAAAAAAAAACTAAAATACATAATGCTCCAGGTGTCCCTGGGAATCATTCCTCAAAGTATTTTCCCTCTCGGGCCTCATTTGGTACCTTTTTTGTCCCATAGCAACCAGGATTTCCATCTCTCAAAAAACCTACAATCAGCAAGATGGAGGGGCGGAGCCTCCTATCACCACATCACAGGCGCATGGTGCTGACCAATGACACCAGAGCTATCTTCTATCTATCTATCTATCTATCTATCTATCTATCTATCTATCTCATACCTATCTACCTCATATCTGTCTATCTATCTATCTATCTATCTATCTATCTATCTATCTATGTAACACTCCAGCACAGCACATGAGGGGAGGGACAGCTTGGAGATTGTCTCCTGCCACTTCATTGTGTGAGGTGATGGGGGAGAGGGGGCTGCAGTTTCTGTCTGTGTGGATAATGTGTTTATACACAAGTGAAGGGGAAACTGAGGGAGAGAGTTTAGATTTAGGTGTTTGGTTACTACATTAGTTAGGGCTTCTCCCTGCACATGACTGCTGCAGCACTGAGCCATGAGGTGATCAGCTGTGAGCAGAGAGGGAAAGGGGGGCGTGTCTCCTGCCCATAGTTCTTTATGAAGACGGAAAGTCCATAGTAACAGACATATGAGAGATCACTGCCTAGGGGACGTCTGCAGAATACAAGAGGAAGGAGCAAGATTCGGGTAACTAATCCAATTGCAAAAGGGCTTAAAATTACCTGCCCTACAACATATTAAAAGTTTTTTGAAATGACGGTTACACTTTAAAGGGAAGGCTGAATTTCACTGGTGACGGATCCCAATAGGCATTGCATAGTTCCATAGCTCTTACTTTCACAACTGAGTTCCCCTCCGTTCATGTAATATCCACGGCGAAAGCTTACCTGGCTCCCTACCAAAAAGTCCTCATCAAGTCCTGGAGTGATGCCTCTATTCAAATCACAATGTTTACCTGGCAATTTGCATAATACTCAGTTCGGTCCCCGCTCATTGATATTCCATTTCTTCCCCTCCCACATCCTCCCTGTAACTAACCCTTTCTGACGTCTGTTTACCGCACAGTAAACCTTGCACCTGCGCGGTGAGCTTTACAACCTTGCACATGCACACCTTCTCTGCACTTTCCTACTAGGCTCACAACTAGGGTGTCCCTTTCAGCGTCATCTATCCATTTGTAGCTTTGTATGACATTATTTTAGGCAATCAAAGAATGTGCTTCTGGTACTTGATTGAACAAGCACAAGCATACTGCTTTATGAAATGTAATATGAGATGAAGTTTAATTTCCTAGTGTTTTTGTCATGTAGGTAATAGAATTATATTATACATGATCATTGTAAGTTTCACTAAATTAATGTTTTCATTGTTTACAATTTTAAGGTTCTATACTTCATGCTGATATACAATTTAAATGCAGAGGTGGGAATGTTTTATGTATAAGAAAAATAAATATGTTTCAAATGCAGAAAAAATGTATCAACTTAGTTTTAGTGTAAGCCTTGGTAAAATCAAATATTAAGGAGTTTGCCTACTTTTCCTGTATATAGTACATACGGTATATGGCACCCATGTAAAGGCAAATATGAGTAGTTCCACTGATGGTAGGTAAGAAATGAGTTTGTACTGTAGATTGAAAAATATATGAGAAATTAAGAATACCGTATTTTCTGGACTATAAGACGCACTTTTTTTCCCCAGAAAATGGGGAAAAAACAGTGGTGCGTCTTATAGTCCAGATGTAGGGAATGGAGGGCATCTGGCTGCGCTCTGCCAGCTAATGCTGGCAGTAAGCGCAGCCCTTCACAGTGAAGCTGCACTCAGCACAGCCGCTGCGCTCCTCTCCTCTCCTCAGCCCTCCACTGCTGGAGGGAATGGAGGGCTGCACCCCTGCGCTCTGCCAGCTCTGATGTATATCATGTATATCAGGGCACTGATATACATGATAATTATGGCAGCAGTGGAGAGAGAGAGGGGGAGGAGAAAATCACTGACAATCCCCGCTTGTAAGTAGCCCGAGAGGAGCCGAGCCTGTACAGCGCTGTGTCTGTGTCCAGCTCTCCCAGCACAGGATCAGATAAGTGATTAGTGCTTCCTTCCCCCGGGTCTCTGCTCTCACACTCTTAACCACTTGTTGCCTGGTATGTAGTGGCTGCTGTCCCACTGGTAGATTGTAAGCTCTTGTGAGCGTTGTACAAGCACTGTCATCTCCTGTGTCCCCCTCCTCATAGATTGTAAGCTCTTGTGGCCATTGTACAAGCACTGTCACCTCCTCTGTCCCCCTCCTCCTCATTGATTGTAAGCTCTTGTGACCATTGTACAAGCACTGTCATCTCCTGTGTCCCCTCCTCCTTATAGATTGTAAGCTCTTGTGGCCATTGTACAAGCACTGTCATCTCCTGTGTCCTCCTCCTCCTCATTGATTGTAAGCTCTTGTGACCATTGTCACATATACTCATACCTATACAACCCTGGTAACTCTTGAGACCCCCTGACTTCGTGCCAGCATAATTCTATCTAAAGATAGGCTGCTCGCCCCTGCCCCTCTCCGAAGAGGAACATGGCTGCACTGCCCAGTTATTTACTGTTACTTTATTAAATACTTTGGCATACTATTTGGGGAAAAAACATTTTTCTTAATTTTCCTCCTCTAAAACCTAGGTGCGTCCTATGGTCCAGTGCGTCTTATAGTCCGAAAAATACGGTATACATAATTTGAATGATGAATGTATTAAGCAAACGATGATGGCTTTATTTATTTGTGATATGATATGCTTTATAGTAGGCCATACACTTAAAGGGACTGCCCGGTCACTATATTTAAAATTTTGTTTTTAAACCAGTTCTTCTCCATACACCATAGCTATTCTGTCCTCACCCCCTTGGATTGTATGTTTCGTTTTCTTTCACTTTTTAATTCCCTTCTCTGCAGCCACCTTCTTCAAGGATGGCTTTCCTGCTCTTCCAAAAGACTACATATCCCATAATCCCCTTGGTCCGTTTAGCTGTTTGCTTCCTCTCAGATGAATGAAGTATAGTAAAGTAAATCTTTGTCACTGAGACAAACCCTGGCTTAGGAGCAGTTGTCTAGTGGCTCCTTTTCTTGAATTTTATAAGTGGTAATTTCCAATGCCTAAATCTGACCTATGAGATTTGTAATCATTACATGCTTATTACATCATACGTTAGATGCATAGTGAATGAAATCAGGATACATGTGGAAAGCTTTTAGCATAACTTACACAGTATGATTATTGGACATTTATACAGTTTGGTTTTGGACCATTGTACTGCCCCGATTGGTTTTCTCAATCCACCAATATAGTCCTATCTCTCTTTAATCTGTCTTCCCATTTGTCTGTTGTATCCTATTCTCTACCCATAGTTTAAATATTCTCCAACTCTATCGAATTGTCTTGCCTTCGCAGACTTCTTTCCATTCAGGTATTTGTAAACTAATTGTGTTCCCTGATTAAAAGTTTGGTTAGGAAACCAAACCCTTCTACCTGTCACCTATGCACTTGCACCTATGGAAGTAATTCAGACAATGCAACTTAGATGGTCATTGGTACCCACATTGGTTCCTGCATACCAGAATCTGGGTCATCACTCACAACTCCCAGTAATTTGTCTACCCATTCAGTCATTGAGGCTGCAAACCATTTAGCTGAGATGTTTTTTTTTTGTTGAAAATAATATAAAAGCCAGAACATACACATTTCGATATATTTCTACACCTGTACCAATCTGTGTTATAACACTCTAATAGTATTCATCCTGTACAACAAGAAATTTGAAGAAATATTAACATAAAAATATATCCCAAGTTGACATTTTAAAATCATCCATCAAACCAAAAATTATATTTAAAGTGATCAAAAAGATAGATTGATCACAAGATTTTATACTTTTATACTATACTGCACTGAAAGGGTTTATAATAGTTCATCAATAGGTCATATAAAACCCAAAAATGTGCTATTAAAAACAACTTTTATTCTCACAAAAAACAAGACCACCATACAGCTTTAGTGAGTAAAAAATTTTAAAAAAATTATAGTTTATAGAAGGCATGATAAGGCATGATAAGAAAATCCAACAGTGGTGGTGGTAACAAAGTATATATGTAATATCACTAAGAACACTTAGAAAAATCTATGATTTTAATCGTTCTTATAATCATATGTGATCAAAAACAGTAAATTCCCTGCTTATAAACCAGCAAGCGCTGGCACCTCAGCTACCTCTTGGACTCAGGTGACGTCATCACTGTCATTTTGTATAATTTCAACACTGCAAAAAAACATTTTAAAGAAAGTGTGTTCAGTTATGAAGTTGATATTGTGAAAAGGAGATTCTTGGAAGTTAATTATTCATTTACTGAAAGAAGAAAAATAATTTATTAGAGAAGTAAGATATCCAAATCAACACAGTACATAGCATTAACACTAATAAACAATTTGTAAGCACTTTCATGAAAACAATTACTTGTAATAAACTAAATTTAAAAGTAAATGGATTAATAATGTATGGTCCCAACTGCCCTACAGACATTTTACAAGGAGAAATGCTTTCATTCTTTGAGCATTTGTACTGTAGAGTCTTTAACAACGCACTAAATCAAGGGACAAAACTGTGCCACAATTTTAGCAAAACAACTAAATGCAAAGTAAATAAAAACACAAGTCTAGATCACATCAACATTTGGTATGGCACTCTTTATGATCACTCCAAAAGTGATTATACAACCTCTATAGATGATTTGAATAATCCTACATCTACAGAATATATGTGGTTCATACTCTTAGGTTTTTGGAATGACCTCCCTGTTGAGTTCCTTTAACACCTTAAAGATAACCTGTTACCAGGAAAGTAATTTTTGCTATATTAATTTTTTAAAAAGTCCTTTGTTAAAAATTCTGAATCAATTCAGTACTTAATTAAATTCACATTACCTGGCTCCCTGCGTGGGGAGGGGGAGTTGAGGCCTGTGTGTGCCTGTGTCAGTCCCCTCCTCTACACACTCATGCAACTCCCCTAGGACGAAGAATGCATGGGAAGACACAGGGGCTGGAGCTGCCTCCTCTCCCAGGACTCATCACATGCCACTGACAGGAACTAAACATATATAAAGTACTGAAACTATTCAGAATGCTTACAAAGACATCAGCAATGCATAGGCTATTGGAACCTGTCACCAGCTAAAAATGACATTCCCGTTGACAAGTTCTCTTTAAGGACACAACCTAATTTGGCCTTAAGGACGCAACACTTTTTCCCATGCTCAACTTACAACAGATATACTTTTCTATTTTTTGTCTGCCCTGGAGATTTTAGCAATTGATTTTTTAATAAGAGCTCTGTTTTCCAATGGATTAATTTTTAGGGTAAATTCATATAATGAAAAGAATTTAATTACACTTTCCTTTGGGGGAGAAGAAAAAAAGTCTATTCTGCCACTTGATTTTCTTACTTCTACTTTAGAAAAAATAAAACATCTTTTTGATGAAAACCCATTTGATTATGTGTCACTATATTTTAAAACTTTTAATCATTTTATGTTACATATTAAAATTACAATTTAGAAATGTATTTTTTAAATTTTTTTATGCCCTTCACAGTATGTCTATTATAATGAAATATCTGTTTATATGGGGTTGTTACGGACGCAACAATAACTTTATTTCATATATTCTATTTTTTAACACTATATACCCAGATCTCAAATAATGCACAAGGAAAAATTATGAAGCCTACACAAAAAGAAGAATGGAGCTATATGGGAAACAAATATATGTCAGTTCCCCGCATAAGATCCAAAATCAGAATAAAGAATGTCCCTTCTGCTTTCAAAATTCATTCAACCAATGGGAAGATCAAACAGATCAAACACAGTACCTTCAGGTAAGTAAAAATATAAAGTAAGGATTCACGACCTTCACTTGTTGGAGGACGCCGACTTCCAGGCTCCACTTTCAGATCTCCAGCTTGTTCGTGTTCATGCACCAAAACGGTACTCCTAGGAATTTAGGTCTAGTCAGAAAGGACCAGTAGTTGAATGGTCCATACTAAAGGAGACAACATGAAAATTGTAATGAATACAATGTATTATACTCACGAACAAGTGAAATTCAATAGGACTTGAAAAGTTATAAAAGTTGGGAGTGGCAAACAGCAAAAACTTCAACATAAGTCTTGTAAGTTGTACATGCTTTGCAATGGTGCTCCTTCCCTTTTACGCCCTGCGGTGTGCCCGTACAGCAGTTTACCACCACATATGTTATATTGACGTAAGGAGAAATTAGGAATGTATTTGGTCATTTATTCCATTGTGAATGTGCATAATATTTGAACCTCCATTTAATTTTTACCCCTATTAAATACATAAATGGTTAACAAACTTCTTAAGTTGTATAAAAAAAAGTTGTTCTAAAAAAGAGTTTTACTAATATTTAGGCCTCTCAAAGTCACTTAAAAGCTGAGCAGGTACCAAAAAACTCATGTTTTGGCAATTTTAACATTAAGTTGAAAAATCACTCCTAAGGGTTTAAGCCACCTAACACCCTACAAAAATTGGGATGCTTATAAAAATAATCTCAACATTAAGCTGACATTTCCTAAATGTTAGTTATTAAGTTATTTTGGTAGTATCACCATCTATGCCTAAAATGTGTGACATATCACACTAATTTTTTTAATTAACTTGTAGAACGGTGTCATGAAAATAAGCTCAAAATTATCTGGATAAACATAAGTTTAAAAAATTGGGGCTCTGTCAGGAGGGTTAAATGTAGCTTCAGTAGTAAGGAAATATAGACCTAAACTATGTAAGCATTTATTTTGGAAGAATAGCAATCATAAAAATTGTTGCCAACGCTGTATAAAAATCCACTTTTTCAAGTTTAAAATTTTAGTAATTTATGGTAATATCTTACTGAAACAGATTGGAAAAATTCAAAATATATGTACATGAGATTCCAAATATAAAAATATACTTGAACTTAGATGCTGTCAAAGTGAGACCTAGGGAAAATATATGTTTAATTGACTGTGCCAGCTCTAAGTTCATCCATTATGTTAATCAAAGGAAAATGTTTGACTTTCCATTTAGTATTTTGCAGAACAGTTTTTAAAAGCTCTTTTAGAACTCGAAGAAAAGCACAAGGGAAACTAATGTTTTCTTGTCAGTGAGAAAAAAAGATCATCTGCAAGATTCAATGATACTGCATCTGACTCTGAAATTGCTTTTACAACAACAAAGAGATATAGTTACTCGCTTGGTAAATTTTATAAGAGGTAAATCCTATTGGCGTAAGTCTCAAAGTAATTTGAAGCACTGAATAAACTAAAAACTAGTTATACACAAAATACACATACAGATTCTTTGTTATACAATATCTTTGCTTTTTGCAAAACTAAATAGCAATATGCGTTAGAAAAGGGCCAAAACACATCAATCAGTGCATCAAATGTATTCATTATGCAGCATAAAAATTTATAAAATATTTTTGTATGTTTATGGAGCAATGAGGAATGTGTAAAATTAAAATCAATTGCGAAAAATTGAATTGCAAGTGCAAGCAGTCCCCGACTTACAAATGGACTTCTGTGCCCACTGCTGAAGCTCTCTGGATGTTTTACTGTAGTTTCAGGCTGCAATGACCAACTGTAAGAGTAATCAGAGGTGTCTACAATAAAGATTGATTGTTTAATCAAATCAGAAAAACAAAGGACAATCAAAGGAAGCAACACTGTTTACAGACATTTTGAAGGCTCATACATTCATCTTCTTGGATACATCACTACAACAAGCAGACAAGTAAGTGTATATGAAAATTGGAACTTATAGGGGTTTTCCCACAAATAACTTGAAGATCAGTGGTTATCTCAGTGCTGCAGCTCAGTCAGCTCCATAAAGATTAATAGAGCAGAACGTTTATGCTCTGCCGTCTGCGTGGGTAAACCCCTTTCAATTGCATTTATACTGTCAGGGTGGAGACTTTATGGGCGGGATATATCAAGAAATTGTGCATCCTGTGGTAGCTTTAGATGCCCCCCTATCCCCGCACATTGTGCCAGATATACCATTGTGCCATTATCGCCATGTCACCTAAAATTATCTGTCACTGAGACACTGTACCTTAATTACATCCGCTTTTCATATATGCAAAGGAACAGACAAAGAGCCAGTCCTGAAGAGAAGAGTCAATGATTCTCCAGGCTACCAGTGAACTCTACCTCCTTCTTTAGATTGACCGCTATGTGTATCTTCAGAACTCCCATCCTCACCAGAATAATGTTCCTCTCACTGAATGGTGTATTTAGCAGTGAGCACTGTGTGAGAATCACATATCTTGTCACTAATTCATGTACCCTATGATGGGCTGGGCCAATATACAATGGGCGGGTCCAAGTACTGGTGCATGGAGCCAACATAGAGAAAGTAAGAAACATTTTGGGGAATGATTTTTCTGATTTGTGGAGGCAGATTTAAGCTGGGACACCTGCACTGCACTTTCAAACAAAAGTAGTGTGGGGTGAGTAAGGTTTATTGTGCTTGTTCTTGATGACAGGTCCCCTTTAAGAATTCTTAGTTTGGTCTTAAAACGGCATCTGAGTTGTCTCTTCTATACATTGAAGGCTGGACATACAGTCAATTATGTAGGAGGTATCATACTTTTTTATTGTGTGATTTTACAACAAAGGCCTTTATCAAAATAAGGGATAAAATGTAAATTAAAATTAAGTTTCCTCATAATTTAGTGGGTGAGAGTTAGACATATTCTAAAATATAATAAATACCATATTTCAAAATGTTAATTACCTCCTATAATGACCTCTCAGGTAAATGTGTAACCATCACTTTTTATTAACAAAACAGAACAACACTACAACTGTATCCTATATGCTGGGAATATTGATTCAGAAGCAGAGCTTTGCCATATTTCATCTCAATAGTGCAGTTTTGACATGGCTGTCCAGTCATTACCAGTCAGTACCAAAGGGAAAAAATAGAGTTACATAATTTTGTTGGAATGTGTAGATACTGAAATATCTTAGTACACTTACACATAAAATTCATGTCAATTATCTAATCAAGGAACCTACAGTATGTGTATAAACCTCATCTTGTATATTTAATACACAATAGACTTTGCCATTTAAGGCTACTCCTGAAGGTATGTGGAAACTTCCAGCCATTGGCTTAAAGGCTAACAATTTCAATTCATAATAGGTAGAGATAAAAAATCCCAGCTGGTGGCAGCAGATAACATAAAAGAACACAAACAGGGCTTCTCATAGAACCATAAATATGTCACTTGTGAAATTGTGCAAGTCTAGACTAACAGAGACCTATGTTATTTAACACTTCTAGAGTGCAATGTTTAAATGTTTTTGCTTAATATATATCTTTTAAAAAATTGTTTGAAATGAGCTGAAATGACCTTAAATTTACTACAGGAATAATTTTGGGTGCAGACCTCATCCAAATTGATTAAGTCTGGGATTAATATCTCTTCATATTGCAAACTGACTTGACAAAATTTGCCTAGACAGGGTATGTAATCCTGCAACATTATTTTACACTGTCCAAACATTTCCGCATTCCTCTGCAGAGAGTAAAGAAGAGGCAATATGAGGCTTATCCGATGCACTCGTGAACCACTAGTTAGACCAAGGAATGATGCTGTAGGATTAAATCAACTGATATTTATTTTCAGATAAAAACATCCAAATGTATATCGCTTCCACTCAAGTGACCACCAGTTGAGCAATTTTCTGCTACTCACTATCCAAGCGTTGTCACAAGAGGCGGCGTCCTACTTTGTTGTCTTTTTTCTCTCAATCCTTTTGTTCTGCAGAGAGTAAGTTAGGCTACATGAATGATATCAATCAAAAAGGTATTGCCTGAATTTTTCACTCTTCTGATATCAATGGAAAAAGCTTGACTTGCAAAAACCAACATGGTAACTGACTCTAATAGTAGAAAAATAGCAACACAAAACAAACAATTCTTGTTAATAAGAGTTAACATCATTCAAAATTAGTAAAACACAAAAAAATCTATATTGTGTTTGCAATATTGCAACCATACTACCAAAAGAATAATAATAATTTGCTCTTTATGTGGTGACTGCAACAACCATTTTAATGCCAAAAAAATTTAAAAATAGATGTTTTACACCCACCAAGAATAGTTAAAATAAAAAATTTGAAATATCAAAAATATGGCATCAAAAGATAAAAGTTATGCAATAAAAACAAATATAATACATAAAGATAAAATGGTTATGGCTTGTTATAATTTCAGAAAACAAACATAAAACAATTGCTGGTGTGTTTTTTCTTCCAACCAAAAAAGTTAAAACAAAATATTTGGAATCTCAAATAGGTGCCAGCATAAGATAAAAGTCATCTAACAAAAAGAAATAAAATAGCTTTCATTTCATGAAATAAAATGGTCGGTATACTGACAACAACTAAACATACAGCTAAGGCTAAAGCTAATATTGTCTAATAATGGCTGTGTCAGTAAAGACATACATAATTTACAAGACATGTATAAATCCCATTTTTTTTCACTGTTTAGATCTATTTTTTCTAAATACTTTGAAAATACTTCAGGGTTTTTGCATTATGGGATTAATGATGGTATTTTGCAAAAATTACAGAATTCCTTATTACTTTGAACTGTAATATTTAGCATATACCTAAATTATTTAAATGTAAAAAAGTTCCATAGCTTGATTTTAATTCTCATGTAAATGCACAATGATATATTGTATGTTAGTAAATTAGATTTGTTCTAAATTAAAACAAAATGTAAATTAAGCAACTTCTTAGACTTCTTAGACGTAATGGCAGCTGCACCAGGTTTTTTAATTGAACTCTGTGCATGATTAATGGGAATAGTACATTTTATAATTGAAAATTATATATATATAATGTATATATATATATACCATATATACTCGAGTATAAGCCTAGTTTTTCAGCACAAAAAAATGTGCTGAAATCCCAAACTCTGCTTATACTCGAGTAAAAAAAATATAGGTTTTACCAGGTTTTTGTTGTAAAATTAAGGGTCTCAGCTTATACTTGGGTCGGCTTATACTCGAGTATATATATATATATATACCTCAGCAATTACAAGTTTAGACACATTTTCATTTAATATTTTTTTCAGATCTTTTATATTGTTTCTTTTTGGCTTTATGTCAGCTTTGATCGCTGCCATTCTCTATTTCATGGTGTAGTCACATGAAATGGTTTCCACTTAAAAGTATGAATATAATTACATTGTGGAAATTTCAGCTTTTATAAATTGTTTGGGATCATTGGTTGTAATCTGTTGGGTGATTACAATGCATCATCCTTGCATCTTACTTGTGTTGTGCTGCAGCTTTCTTTCTATATACAGGCCGTCCCCGAGTTACGTACAAGATAGGTTCTATAGGTTAGTTCTTGAATTTGTATGTAAGTCGGAACTATAAATTTTATAATTGTAACCCCAGCCAGATTTTTTTGCCTTCTGTGACAATTGGATTTTAAACCTTAATTGCAGACACTTTTAATAACTTGTATAGCTGTTTATTGTAGCCTAAGGCTAAAGTACAGTAAAATAAATGGGCCGTTTGTAACTAGGGGTCATCTGTAAGTCAGATGTTCTTAAGTATGGGACAGCCGGTATATGGATCTTTGGCAACAGCAGTGAAAAATAAAACACAGTGGCCCACACTTATCAAAAACATTGCAGTCTGTACTATGTGCAGTTTGCCTGTGAAGTGTGCTGGGGGCGCCAGATTCAGGAATTGCGTTGCACGTTCTTTATTAATCTCCCTGCACTGCTCAGGAAGTGTACACCATTTTTTTGTGCACTAGTTTATGTTCAGAATTTTGGCGCACATTGGAGAGAATTGTAGCACATGGTTTGACTAAGCACTGACACGCCCCCTTTGGTGCACATTTTTTCTTATTCTGTATATTTTAGTTAATCTATTCAGCCAGGCTTATGATTATAACAAATAGCAAAAAATTCAGGTCCAGCTTGTTAAAAACTGTATTCTTTCTATATTTGTGCAAATTTACGACATCCATAGTTACATACAAAAATCCAAAAACGTCAACACGTTTCAGGCAGATTTACTGCCCTTAATCATGACTGTTCTATAGGTATGGAAGTGTTCCTTATAAGCCTAACCCAATTGGGACACATCTACTTCCAAATTACACCACACTCCAACCAATACAATATAAGGATATTGATAAACAAAATAAAATTGATTAAAACCTGGAAACTTGACAATAAATGTGACTCTTAATTAAATACTTAAGTGCGGAGTAAACTTTATTTTAATTCTCAAGAAATAGCTGATCCCACTTGAAAGATTATTCATATAGGTCCGCCTCCACAGGGGGAGGATACTCCAGATTGAGTCAGCTGACTGTATCCAAGTAAAAGTCCATACATAATCACACATGAGAAGTCCATCCAATGACTGGGAGTCGGTGACTGTACCTGGGTAAATATTTTGTATGCCATTCTGTTCGAACTTGCTTGTTCACAATTGAAAGATCTGTGAACCACCTTTTGGCCACCGAATGTACTGCCCAATATGAGAAATGTCTAAAATTAAAATATATCTATATATAAAAGTTAGAAGCAATTGTTTCCTGTTTATTATGGTACAAACATCTGTAATGCTGTCTGTTGTTTAACATTTTATTAAACATTAGTGAAGTACATGATGTCAATAGTGAAATGTAGTATATCCAGTTTATTTTGTTTACACACACTCTGTGAATAAAGATCCTTTTGTTATCTGTTTTTGTCATATATATTTTTATTTAACTATTAGAGATGAGCGAACATACTCGTCCGAGCTTGATGCCTATTTGAGCATTAGCGCATGCACAACTGCTAGTTGCTCGGACAAATATTTTGCCAGCTCGAGAAAATGGCATCTCCCGCCGTTTAGATTTTTGGTGGCCAGAAACAGAGCCAATCACAAGCCAGGAGACTCTGCAGTACACCCAGCATCACGTGGTACACTTACATGTCGATAGCAGTGGTGGGCTGGCCTGATGAGGTGACCCTGGAATATACTAGCCACTGCCCGCGCTGCTCAAGTCATTCTCTGTCTGGATGCCGTTAGGGATAGAGCTGCTGCTGGTCAGGGATAGCATTACGGTGTTCTATTAGATTAATGTTAGGCAGGAGTGATTCTACAAGAGCCCAACAGCCCTTGTTAGGGCTACAAAAGCGTTATTTTAATTTTTCTTTATTTGCTTGTGGCTGGGCTTGCTGGCACTAGTAGTGCAGCTACTACAATATTGTGAAGAATTTGCAGGGAGACTTGCGAACATTATTTTTGTCTTTTAGTGACACACATATTCATTTCAAACAGCTAAGTGGGACAATTTATTGGGGGTTTGATTGAATTAGGCACAGTCTACAGAAGTGAAAGTCACAGCACAAAATCCTTTTGTGTGCTGTCAGTGGTGTAAATGCAATTTCATCTAGTTTAGTCTGCCTGCTACTGTTTAGCAAGCTAGTCTCCAGAAATCCCAATCCACATTCTCTCTGCCGGTGAAGCATACTGTACGTCACGTGTGGCCAAATCTAATACGTTTTTTTGTTCACATTAGTGTCATCGCCATGCTGTTGCCCATAATATTGGCATAATGGTGCAATTAGGAAGCCTCAGAGGCATCCATGCATGCTGCCCCTGCTGTTTCCTGTCCATTTCCGTGGTGTTTCCATCATTTTCTGAGGTTTCCAGGTTTTTGGCAAAGCTTCCCTGTGCAGAGCCTTGGTCCCCTTGAAAAATGCTCAAGTCTCCGATTGACTTCAATGGGGCTCGTTATTCGAGACGAGCACTCGAGCATCGGAAAAAGTTCAACTCGAATAACGAGCACTCGAGCATTTTAGTGCTCACTCATCTCTAGTAACTATGGATGTCTCAAATATGCACTAATAAAAAATGGTACATTTTTCCACAAGCTGGACCTAATTTTTTGCTATTTGTTACATGGATCCTGGCAGATGGGTGAACCGTGCTTAGGTAGAACAAGCTATCAGGGAGGATGATGAGCTGGATTACTTTTTGGCTTGTACAGGCTTATGAATATGCTTGGGTCATGAATAGAGATGAGCGAACATGCTCGTCCGAGCTTGATGCTCGGTCGAGCATTAGGGTACTCGAAACTGCTCGTTACTCGGACGAATACTTCGCCCGCTCGAGAAAATGGCAGCTCCCGCCGTTTTGCTTTTTGGCGGCCAGAAACAGAGCCAATCACAAGCCAGGAGACTCTGCACTCCACCCAGCATGACGTGGTACCCTTACACGTCGATAGCAGTGGTTGGCTGGCCAGATCAGGTGACCCTGGGATAGACTAGCCGCTGGCCGCGCTGCTCGGATCATTCTGTCTCTGGATGCCGCTAGGGAGAGAGCTGCTGCTGCTCAGGGAAAGCGTTAGGGTGTTCTATTAGCTTACTGTTAGGCAGGAGTGATTCTCAAAGAACCCAACAGCCCTTCTTAGGGCTACAATAACGTTCTACTTTTTTTATTTTAATTTGCATCTTTTACCATTTTGTGAGGAATTAGCAGGGGGACTTGCTACCGTTGTGTTTAGCTCTTAGTGGCACACATATCCATAGCAAAGACCGAAGTGGGAAAATTCAGTAGGGGTTGGATTTCTATTAGGCAATAACTCAGTGTCATCTCATCTGGCATAGTAGTGTGCTTCCTTTGATACTTGGCTAGAAAATAGCCATAGGAGAATACAAACAGCTTCTTGAAGCCTACAGTAGCGTTCTATATATTTGATTTCTGGTTGATCTGCTGGTGGCTGTAGTTTCTGCAGTGCATGTACTTGCCAATTCTGAGCAATTTGTAGTGAGACTTGCGACCGCTGTGTTCTGCGCTTAGTGGCGCACATATCCATAGCAAAGGCCGAAGTGGCAAAATTCAGTAGGGGTTGGATTTCTATTAGGCAATAACTCAGTGTCATCTCATCTGGCATAGTAGTGTGCTTCCTTTGATACTTGGCTAGAAAATAGCCATAGCAATAGGATAGGATTGTTTGGTTTTAAAAACTCAAAAAAAAACAAAAAACACAAAAAAAAAAAAAAACACAAAAAAACACCAAAAAAAACAAAAAGAAGTAAAAAAAAAAAAAAAGTTATAACTCTCATTTTAAAAATGTTTAACCCGAGGGCTAGGGGTAGAGGACGAGGGCGGGGACGTGGGCGTCCAACTACTGCAGGGGTCAGAGGCCGTGGTCCTGGGCGGGGTGAGACACCACCTGCTGATGAGGGAGCAGGGGAACGCCGCAGAGCTACACTCCCTAGGTTCATGTCTGAAGTTACTGGGACTCGTGGTAGAGCACTGTTGAGGCCAGAACAGTGCGAACAGGTGATGTCGTGGATTGCTGACAATGCTTCGAGCAATTTGTCCACCACCAGTCAGTCTTCCACGCAGTCCACCCATGTCACCGAAATCCCCACTCCTCCAGCTCCTGCACCTCAGCCTCCTCCCCCCCAGTCTGCCCCCTCCCAGGAAAATTTGGCATTTGAACCGGCATACTCTGAGGAACTGTTTTCTGGACCCTTCCCACAGTCACAAACCACTTGTCCGGTTGCTGCTGAGCAATTTTCCGATGCCCAGGTTTTCCACCAGTCACAGTCTGTGGGTGATGATGACCTTCTTGACGTAGTGGAAGTGTGTAAAGAGGTGTCCGACGATGAGGAGACACGGTTGTCAGACAGTGGGGAAGTTGTTGTCAGGGCAGGAAGTCCGAGGGGGGAGCAGACTGAGGGATCGGAGGATGATGAGGTGACAGACCCAAGCTGGGTTGAGAGGCCGGGTGAACACAGTGCTTCTGAGACGGAGGAGAGTCCTCGACCTGAACAGGTTGGAAGAGGCAGTGGTGGGGCCAGACGGAGAGGCAGGGCCAGAGCTGGTGCATCAGCGACACTGTCAACTAGTGAAGCTCCCGTGGTGAGGGCTCTTGCGGCGAGGGCTAGATCTTCAGAAGTGTGGAGGTTCTTTAAGGAAACACCGGATGACCGACGGACTGTGGTGTGCAACATTTGCCAAACCAGGCTCAGCAGGGGTTCCACCACTACTAGCTTAACTACCACCAGTATGCGCAGGCATATGAATGCTAAGCACCCCACTCAGTGGCAACAAGCCCGTTCACCTCCGGCCGTGCACACCACTGCTCCTTCCCCTGTGTCAGCTGCTAGTCAGCCCCCTGCCCAGGACCCTGGCACAAAAACCCCATCGTCGCCTCCACGATCCTCCACAGCATCCACCAGCGTTCAGCTCTCCATACCCCAGACGCTGGAGCGGAAACGCAAATATAGTGCAACCCACCCGCACGCCCAAGCCCTTAATGTGCACATCTCCAGATTGCTTAGCCTGGAGATGCTGCCCTATAGGCTAGTAGAGACCGAGGCCTTTCGCAACCTCATGGCGGCGGCCGCCCCTCGGTATTCGGTCCCCAGCCGCCACTACTTTTCCCGATGTGCCGTCCCAGCCCTGCACCAGCACGTGTCAGACAACATCATCCGTGCCCTGACCAACGCCGTTTCTGACAAGGTCCACCTGACCACGGACACGTGGACGAGTGCTGCCGGGCAGGGCCACTATATATCGCTGACGGCACATTGGGTTAACTTGGTGGAGGCTGGGACCGAGTCTGACCCTGGGGCTGCTCATATACTGCCGACGCCGAGGATTGCGGGGCCTACCTCGGTCCAGGTGTTTCAGGCCTACTATGCCTCCTCCTCCTCCCACCCCTCCTCCACCTCCTCCTCCGAACTACCATCCGTGGGCACGGCGCCATCAGTCGGTAGCTCTAGGCACAGCAGCAGTGCCGTCGCTAAGCGACAGCAGGCGGTGCTCAAACTGCTGAGCCTAGGCGACAAAAGGCACACCGCCCAAGAGCTATTACAGGGCATCACGGCGCAGACTGATCTGTGGCTGGCACCGCTGAACCTCAAGCCGGGAATGGTTGTGTGTGACAACGGCCGTAACCTGGTGGCGGCTCTGCAACTCGGCAGACTGACACATGTGCCATGCCTGGCCCATGTGTTAAATCTGATAGTGCAGCGTTTCCTCAAGACATACCCCAATCTGTCTGATTTGCTCACGAAGGTGCGCCGCATCTGTGCGCATTTCAGGAAGTCCAGCCCAGATGCTGCCACTCTCAGGGCAGCGCAGCGCCGCCTCCAACTGCCCGCTCACCGACTGTTGTGCGACGTGCCCACGAGGTGGAATTCAACACTGACCATGTTATCCAGAGTTTACCAGCAGCGCAGAGCGATTGTAGACTGCCAGATGTCAACTTCCACCAGAACTGGTAGTCAGGTCAGTCAGCTTCCTCAAGTCTACAATGAGGAGTGGACGTGGATGTCTGATATCTGTCAGGTGCTGAGTAACTTTGAGGAGTCAACACAGATGGTCAGTGGCGATGCCGCCATCATCAGCCTCACCATCCCGCTGCTTGGCCTGTTGAAAAACTCTCTGGTCAGCATGAAGTCGGAAGCTTTGCGCTCGTCACAAGAGACGGGGGAAGAATATTCCCTTGTTGATAGCCAAAGCACCCTGAGGTCTGTTTCTCAGCGCATATCGGAGGAGGTGGAGGTGGAGGAGGATGAGGAGGAAGAGGAGGAGAATGTTGGCGAGACACAAGAGGGGACCATTGTTGAGTCCTTCACTGTTGAGCGTGTATGGGCAGAAGAAGAGGAGTTGGAGGAGTTGGAGGAGGAGGAAATGGACAGTCAGGCCAGTGAGGGGAGTGAATTCTTACGCGTTGGTACTCTGGCGCATATGGCAGATTTCATGCTAGGCTGCCTATCCCGTGACCCTCGCGTTCAAAGAATTTATTCCAGCACCGATTACTGGGTGTTCACTCTCCTGGACCCACGGTACAAGCAAAATCTTCCCACTCTCATCCCTGGAGAGGAAAGGAGTGTGAGAATGCATGAATACCAGCAGGCCCTGGTGCACAAGCTGAAACAGTATTTCCCTTCTGACAGCGCTAGCGGCAGAGTGCGTAGTTCTGCGGGACAAGTAGCGAGGGAGAGTAGGCGAGCAGGCAGCTTGTCCAGCACTGGCAAGGGTACGCTTTACAAGGCTTTTGCCAGCTTTATGTCACCCCAGCAAGACACTGTCACCTGTCCCCAGTCTCGGCAGAGTAGGGCTGATCTTTACAGAAAGATGGTGAGGGAGTACGTAGCTGACCATACCATCGTCCTAAATGATCACACAGCTCCCTACAACTACTGGGTTTCAAAGCTGGACATGTGGCACGAACTGGCGCTGTACGCCTTGGAGGTTCTTGCCTGCCCTGCCGCCAGCGTCTTGTCCGAGCGGGTTTTCAGTGCAGCTGGTGGCATCATCACCGATAAGCGTACACGCCTGTCGACTGACAGCGCTGACAGGCTGACGCTTATTAAAATGAATAAAGGCTGGATTTCTCAGAATTTCCAATCTCCACCAGGTGAAGGAAGCTCAACCTGAATAATTGATCCACTCCTCCTCCTCCTCCTCATTTTCCTCCTTCTCCTCCTCTTTGCACAGTAAAGCAGAGGAAAATGGCTATTTTTTGACAGGGCCCACTGGCTCTTGCTATAGTACTTCATGCATTTAATTTTTCTGGAGGGCCACCTACCCGGTCCTCTGTTTGAAACAATTTTTGTGAGTGCCACATACAGGCACTCAATCTATTCCATTTTTCTGGAGGGCCACCTACCCGGTCCTCTGTTTTAAAAAATTTTTGGGACTGCCACATACAGGCACTCAATCTATTCCATTTTACTGCAGGGCCACCTACCTGCTCCTCTGGTTTGAACAATTTTTGGGACTGCCACATACAGGCACTCAATCTATTCCATTTTACTGGAGGGCCACCTACCTGCTCCTCTGGTTTGAAACATTTTTGGGACTGCCACATACAGGCACTCAATCTATTCCATTTTACTGCAGGGCCACCTACCTGCTCCTCTGGTTTGAACAATTTTTGGGACTGCCACATACAGGCACTCAATCTATTCCATTTTACTGCAGGGCCACCTACCTGCTCCTCTGGTTTGAACAATTTTTGGGACTGCCACATACAGGCACTCAATCTATTCCATTTTACTGGAGGGCCACCTACCTGCTCCTCTGGTTTGAAACATTTTTGGGACTGCCACATACAGGCACTCAATCTATCCCATTTTACTGGAGGGCCACCTACCTGCTCCTCTGGTTTGAAAAATGTTTGGGACTGCCACATACAGGCACTATCCAAATTAAATTGTCTCCATAGCAGCCTCCACACGTTGTCTCCATTGCTACCTCCAAAAGTCGTCCATATAGCTGCCTCCATACATCGTCCCTTTATCAAACGAGGTGTGTCAGGCAGAAATTTGGGTTGTTTTCATGGATTCCACATCAAAGTTGTTAACTTTGTCGCCACCCTGCTGTGTTATCCACAAAATATACTGGCAAACTTTTACCATTTA
The DNA here is from genome assembly GCF_040894005.1 of Engystomops pustulosus. NCBI lineage: Eukaryota > Metazoa > Chordata > Amphibia > Anura > Leptodactylidae > Engystomops > Engystomops pustulosus. The sequence continues at coordinate 241,348,279 of NC_092411.1, forward strand.
GGGATATTGTTTCAGCGCTTCTTGCGCATCTGTTTACATTCCCCTCACCCGGCATATCCTAAACTTATAAGAACGCTACTACACTTGATCTTATACAAAAGGTTCTTAGAAGTGCTGTTTGGGGAGTAGCCTAGAGACAGGGGCTTGGATTGGCGAAAGCTCGCCTGGCAGCGGAACGCCAGCTCCATGCGCATCATGCGCTTCTTGCGCATCTGTTTACATTCCCCTCACCCGCCATATCCCAAACTTATAAGAACGCTACTACACTTAACTTGGTGCAGGCTGGGACCGAGTCTGACCCTGGGGCTGGTCATATACTGCCGACGCAGAGAATTGCGGGGCCTACCTCGGTCCAGGTCTCAAAGGCCTACTATACCTCCTCCCACCCCTCCTCCACCTCCTCCTCCTCCGAATTACCATCCGTGGGCATGGCGCCATCAGTCGGTAGCTCTAGGCACAGCAGCAGTGCCGTCGCTAAGCGACAGCAGGCGGTGCTGAAACTGCTGAGCCTAGGCGATAAAAGGCACACCGCCCAAGAGCTATTACAGGGCATTCCACATCAAAGTTGTTAACTTTGTCGCCACCCTGCTGTGTAATCCCCAAAATATACTTGCAAACTTTTACCATTTAGGGATATTATTTCAGCGCTTCTTGCGCATCTGTTTACATTCCCCTCACCCGGCATATCCTAAACTTATAAGAACGCTACTACACTTGATCTTATACAAAAGGTTCTTAGAAGTGCTGTTTGGGGAGTAGCCTATAGACAGGGGCTTGGATTGGCGAAAGCTCGCCTGGCAGCGGAGCGCCAGCTCCATGCCAAGATCCAACTAACATAGTTTTAACTGCAGCACCTTTAATCTACTACTAGTTCACTGCCTCCATACATGGTCCCCTTATCAAACGAGCTGTGTCAGGCAGAATTTTGGGTTGTTTTCATGGCTTCCATGTTAACTTTGTCGCCACCCTGCTGTGTAATCCACAAAATATACTGGCAAACTTTTATCATGTACCGATATTATTTGAGCGCTTCTTGCTCACCTCCTTTGGTTCCTCTCTGCCACCCATTGGTTTGAAGCCTGAGTCCATTTAGGGTATGTCGCCATGACACTCTCTAGCCTGCTGCCGCTGCCTCTGCATGCCGTCCCCTATAGTGTCAGGGTCAATTATTGGATGTTTTAGATGCTATCTAGCTTCATTCTGTCACTCTGTCATGGCCATGCTGTTGCCCATAATTTTGGCATAATGGTGCGATTAAGCAGCCTCAGAGGCATCCATGCATGCTGCCCCTGCTGTTTCCTGTCCATTTCCGTGGTGTTTCCATCCTTTTCTGAGGTTCCCAGGTGTTTGGCCAAGCTTCCCTGTGCAGAGCCTTGGTCCCCTTGAAAAATGCTCGAGTCTCCCATTGACTTCAATGGGGTTCGTTATTCGAGACGAGCACTCGAGCATCGGGAAAAGTTCGTCTCGAATAACGAGTACCCGAGCATTTTAGTGTTCGCTCATCTCTAGTCATGAACTCTTTTTAGTTCCTCTAATACATGTCTAGTGTTATGTATAAGTTCTTTTATGTGTAACTCAGTGTGAAAAATGGCTTTACAATATACTGCTGGGCTCTAGAAGCTTTCAAAACTTCTCTCACATCACGTTTAACTTTTCTGTTATTGGAAACTAAACTTCGAGAATATTTGCTTCATAATGTGCACAATAATAAGTGTTAAGAGCTGTCTTCTAAAGCCACATAAAGGATTCAATTAGTATAAGTGTTGTGACAACTGTGACAAAATATTAAAGACAACCCCTGTGAGGCAAAATAATGTAACATTATTCTGTGTGCAAATGATTTTATACTGTGGTCTGCAACATGAAAATTTAGAGCTACAATAAAGTCACTAGCAGAGAGGGGGCTGCCGAGGCATGTGTCATTAACATTGGCAGTAAACTTGCCCCAAGTGAATAAAGTTGTAGTCTAGCTATAGCTCATACCTACTGAAACATATTCTTTATGCTTGAGAAAAAATCTAAGGAGTTGAAATGTTGTGATCTTGGGCAAATAAAGAAAGTAACCTCTTTTTACAAACATAATGGAGTGCTGTGGGCCTCTTTCCAAAGGGGGCTACATTCTTTTGTATCCAAGGGGTCTTCTTTTTTGGCTTATAGAAGCTAAACATGATTGTTGACCATTATATATAAGCAGTATTTTTATATTTACAGATATTTTTGCATTCATTTTTCTGGCACCAGCTCAAAAGGGGAGCCTGTACTGGCTGTAACCCAATTGGAGCATGACCACGGCTTATGGTTTGGTACTCCTTTGCCGTGTCATGAGTACTCCTGCGACCCATGTCCCAGGTCGCAGGTGCACCCTTGCCCCTTTCTGCTGCTCTTGACCCCTGCTGGTTCACTTGCCTTGATCCAGCGTTGGCTCCGGAAGTCCGGCTCGTGCATCCCGCCTCCGAAGGCGCACAAGCGCTGGATAATTGGCACTGGCTGGACCCCCATTCTGTTTTAACTACAGGCCCTTCCTGTGTCCCCTGATGGATCTTTGTGCTTCTATGCCTGAGATTCCGTTGTGACCTAGATTCCGTTCCTGACTTCGCTCCTGTGCTGCCTGTCCTGACCTACAGCTTTGTCCCTGACTCCAATCCTGTGCTGCCTGTCTCAACCTTCTGCCTGTCCCCATCCATGCTTCTGCCTCACGACTTTGTACTCACCTTGGCCGCCACCACAAACAAAGTTCCACCTGTGGACTGACCTGGTGGTACCATGCTGCATCAAGTCCAACCCACTTTGCGGCAGGCTCTGATGCAAACCGGATGCCACTTAGACTCTGCTCCCAGGTGTCGCCTTATGCCATTTTCCGTGGTGGTCCAGTGGGTCTAATACCCCTGGTGCCTGACAGTAAGATCTGGCCATGGATCCCGCCAAGATTCCACTACCTGACCAGGCTAATCTTACTACCATCATGGCTCAACAGTCTCAACAGATTGCTTCAAGGTTAGGAACTTGGACAAGTCACCTCCATGTTGCAGCAGTTGTTGTCTACCCAGCACAGGTGTACAGTACATGCGGTACCTCCCATTTCTACAGCTACATTGTCTACTGCTGAACCCAGGTTTCATCTTTCCATGCCCACCAAGAACTACAGAGAGGTCAAGTCATGCAGGGGCTTCATTACCCACTGATACCTTCACAGTTTGCCACCTTCACAAATCACCATTGAACAGGCTAAAGTGGCTTTCGTGATCAGCCTTCTTTCTGGGTAAGCCATGTTGTGGGCTACCTTCTCTGAGACAGGAGCGATTCAGTCACAGCTAGTCTTTGAGGAACCTGCCCGGGTGTCTTCCGCTGAGACCACACTGCTGAACTTTCGTCAAGGGGACTCACCTGTTGGTGACTATGCGGTTCAGTTCCATACCCTGGCTTCGCAGTTAGCCTGCAATGAAGCCGCCTTGGTCGCAACCTTTAAAAGGGTACTTTCAGGACAGATAAAAGATGCACTGTCTGCACTGGACCTGCCTTCTACGCTGAGTGATCTCATCTCTCTGGCCACTCAGATTGACAGCCGGTTTACTGACTGCTCTGAACAAGCAATGTCTTGAACAACAGCAACTCAGGACCTGGCGTCTGCCCCACCCGCTCCAGTCTTCCAAAGACCATCTCAGCCATCTTCCGTGTCTGCTGCAGAGGAGCCCATGCAGGTAGAGAGAGCTTGTATGTCTTCCCAAGAGCATTCCAGATAAAGACTGGATAATATCTTCCTCTACTGTGCCAGCCCAGAGCACTATCTTATGTCTTGTCCAGTCCATCCACAGCGTCCGGGAAACACACCTACCTAGGGTTTTTTGGGAGAAGCATCCCCAGGTGAGAGCGAAGCTTCTCCTCGTTTGAATGTTCCTGTTCTTCTCAAATTTGGAGCAGGAAATCCAGTTCAGGTTTCTGCCTTCCTGGACTCTTTCTCTGCAGGGAATTTCATGGATGCTGCCTTGGTGACTCAGCATCACTTTCCTGTGGTTTGCCTAGAGTAGTCGCTGGTTATCTCTTCTGTCAGCAGACAGATTCTCCGCTACCAGGTCCAGTACTGTATGGAGCCTCTGACTCTGTAAATTTGGCTGTTGCACAAGGAGATACTTGTGTCTTTGTCTACTTGGGCAATATACTGGTGTTTTCTTCTAACCTGCAGTCTCATCAGGTCCATATCCAGCAAGTAGACAGAGACTTCTGGGCTTTGCCAATTATTACCGGATATGTATTTCTCCTCTATTGTGTCTCCCATTGTGGCGCGGACAAAAAAGGAAGCAAAAGGAAGAATTGTTCTCCCAGCTTAAGTCCACCTTTGCCTCTGCCCCTGTTCTCACACGGCCTGATATGGAAAAGCCTGGGATGCAATGCTCTGTAGCCCTCATTTCCCGTTTCTATTGGTGGCCAGATCTGGTCAAAGATGTATGGGATTTTGTGGGAGCCAGCACTTCCTTTGCTCGTAATAAGTCATCTCACTCGTTACTAATACCCAACAGCCCGTGGTCTTACGTGGCCATGAACTTTATCACGGATCTACCATCTTCCTCTAGGAATACCGTCATCTGAGTGCTTACTGACTGGTTCTCTCTTACGTCAGCTCTTTTCCTTGCATACCATCTCTGATCGGGATTCCAGTTTGTTTCCAGCTTCTGGCGTTCTCTCTGCAGTCAACTTCTAATAAATGGACAAGTACAGAAGTTAAGCAGACTGTGGTTCCCTCCATCATTTTGTTTCTGCCTGTCAAGATACTGGTCAACTCTGTTTGCGTGAGCAGAATACTTCTATAATTCCTTAGATTCTGAATTTACCGGCTCCGCCCCCTTCTTTGTCCACTTCTCCCTCTGTCTGTGACTTCCAATGTTCCTGCTGTGGAGGAGTTGGCCAGAGATCTTAAGTCCATCTGGGAGCAGACTCGTCTCTCCCCACTTCAGGCGTCTGCCCGAAATAAAACCAAAGCCGAGAAAAAGCGCAGACTTCCTCCAGAAAATCTGTGTATTTGAGTAAGTAATTGGCTTAGTGATAGAAAATTGAGTGGAGTGCCACAGTATTGGGGCCAGGAGAAATGGTTGATGACAATTAATGTAGATAAATGTAAAGTTATGTACTCGTGCCATGGAAACAAAAAGTATAATTATTTTTTAAACAATTACTTGGTAAAACTGCAGCTGAAAAGGACTTGGGAGTATTGGTAGATGGTAAACTTAATTTTAGTGACAAATACCAGGGAGCTGCTACTAAAGCAAATAAAATTATGGGATGAATTAAGAGAGGAATAGATTCTCATGATATGGACATAGGTTTGCCCTTATACTGGTCAGGCAACCCATGGAATAGTGTGTACAGTTTTGGTTATCAGTGTATAAAAAGGACTAGAATACAATAACAGATTACAAAATTTGAGATTATTCAGAAAAGACGACTGAGGGGAGACCTCATTACAATGTAAAAATACCTGAACGGGCAGTACAAGGATTTCTCTAAAGATAATTTTATACCTAGGCCTGTGACCAGAACAAGGGGGCATGCCTATGCCTAGAGGAGAGGTGTTTCTACCATCACTATAGACAGAGGCATCATCTACACCTAGAGGAGAGGTAATTCTACCATCGCCAAAGATGGGGATTCTTTACTGTAAGAGCAGTGAGACTATGGAACTCTATGTTGCAGTTGGTTGTTATGGCAGACTCTATGTACATGTTCAAGAGAGGACTGGATGGCTTTCTGGAGGGCAAAAATATCTCAGGTTATGGGGAAAAACATTTGTTTAATTCTTAAAGGCTGGACTTGATGGGCTTGCATTTTTTTTCCAGCCTTATATACTATGATACTACGGTTTTCATGGTATGGTGAATGGCGCCCAAATATAAGCTTAAAGTCCAAAACAAAAATGGATTATTTTTTTGTTTTCCTCAGAAAGAGCTAATAAATTCTCATCAAAAAGATATTGATGTTAGAAATCTGTTACAAATCTGTATCTGTGAAGTACATCTCATCTCGCAAAAAATAAACACTCATATGTCCACATTACCAAAAAAATTAAATATAAATTTTTAATGCCTGTACAATGTGATAAAGCAAATTGGCCCTAAGTGGCACTCTTTCTCTTCTATGCTCTGTCATGTGCCCACATAAAAGGTTATCACCACATGATTTGTAATGACTCACACAGAACATACTTTACAGTGCATTTTGGAATTGTATTCTTTGTGAATGTATATATTTTTTTAAAATACATCCACTTAGTCAAAACAATTACAATTTCAAACTCGCACTTCCATTTTGTTTTAACCCATGTGAAACACTTAAATGATTAACACATTTCGTAAAAGTTTTTTTATGCAGGTAAAGGGGTTTAGTTTCTATAATGGGTTAATACATGGCATTTAACTATTATTTAAGCCACTGAAAGTCACTTTCAGTGGCAGGTCTCTCAAAACGTATGTCTTGCCGATTCTCATAAAAACATGAAAAATTGCACCGAAAGGTCTAAACCTCCTAACATTCTACAGAAATGACTAGCACATAAAAAAACATGTTAGCATTAAGCAGCCATTTGAGAAATGTTAGTTATCAAGCTATTTAGGTAATGACTACAGTATCTGCCTGGAAAGCAGAATTTTTTATTCCAAAATGAAAAATAAAACTTATTACCCAGATTTTTAAACTTGCATGAAGTACAATGTGTCACAATAGCTAGATCACCAAGATATGTTTACCGTATATACTCGTGTTTAAGCCGAGTTTCTCAGCACAAAAAATGTGCTGAAAAACACGAGTCAAGTAAAAAATACTTAAAAAATAATAAACTTATATACTCACCCTCTAGTGGCCCAGATGTGCAGCGCTGTTCCTCCGATGTCCGCACGGCTCGTCTTCTGGCTTCCGCGCCCGTCTTCTTTCTTCTGCTGGGCGTCGCCATGTTTCTCCCCTGCCGGCCAGGGGAAAGAGCGATGGCGTCACATAGTATGACGGGTAAGCTTATTTGTATTAAAAAACTTGAGACTGGCGGGGCCTACAATCTTCATAGACCATATACAAAGTTTTCTTCTTTTAAACAAATATTTTCTTTACTTCAATCTCCACAGGTATACCTGTACATTATTTACAATTCCATTGCAGTAATCTTCATGACTTTATGCACAATAGCACTGATGGCTTGTTACATGGTGTTAGCATAGAAAGTTTCACTATATAAAAATGTTTTAATTCACACAAACAGGGAAATATGGTGTAGACACCCACTTGAAGTTCAGACCTCGGGCAGAGACCCATACTCACAAGACCGCTGGTAGTATGAGCCACATATTGCCACATATAGCCACATTATGTGGTTCATACTACCAGCGGTAGGACAGGGGCATCCAGGGCAGGAAGGACCCTGTTCTAACATGTAAATTGGAATTATTACATATGCTATAAATGTTTTAAACTTTGCACATACACCTGCTGGGCTTTGAAAATTTGGGCAGTTTTTTTTAAGTTTATTCATTTTTTTAATTCATATTTTATTTATGAGTTTTTAAAGGTATATGTTGTCATCTCCCTGGGTTATGACTATGGTGCTTAAAAATGCAAGTCACAGCCTCAAATTCAAAATTTACAGTAGTGTCCATTCCTGCATATAACCCCCTCACATGGCTTGTATCCATGTGGACATTTGCAACAAAAAGCCTAAAAATTTAGAAATTCTGCACTTTCCAGGACAGGAAAAACTAAACATGCATCACAAGAAAACAGACATGATCATACATAAGGCACAGAAAAGACCTACCAAAAGTCTCAATAATACAGCAAAGAAAAAAACTAAGAGGCCTGATCTGTAATGATGTGCCTCAGGCACATTATTATTAATAAGCAGTGTTTACACAATATACTGCAATACAGAAGCATCGCAGTATACTATGTAAGCGATCAGAATCCCTAATGTTCAAATACCAGAGAGGGCCTAAAATGATAGAAAAAAAAAAGAAAAGTAAAAAGTAAACCGACCCCCTTTCACTAGAACACATTAAAAAAATAAATAAATAAGTATGTTAGGTATCGTCATGTTTCAAAATGTCACATCTGTTAAAATATAAAAATTATTATTTCAGATTGTGGACTCCATAAAGGAAAATAGAGCCAAATGTCTGAATCAACACTTTTTTGCCATTTTGCATGACATAAATAAAAAGTGCCCAAAAGGTCTAATGAATCTAATAAAACCTAGATCTAATAAAACCTAGCTTAGAAAAATAAAGGGTAGGTGACATTTGGAATGCACAGTGAAAGCCATAAAACGGAGCCCACAAGAAAATGCAGCAAATGTTAAATGACGCAGATAAAAATTCTATTTTTTCACACAGATAACAAGCCCTCATGCTGATCCTTACAAGGACAAATAAAAACGATGGCTTTTAGAAGGCGGGGAATAAAACTGAAAAGCAAAAATGAAAAAGGGATGAATCCTGTAACGGTTAAAGGTAACCTGTCAGTTAACCTACCGACACTAACAAAACATATTTTTGAAAATTGATTGACAAGGGTATGCTTTCTCTTCAGCCAAGCCAACTCATTCAACCTTGGCCTTTAGCTCCCACTTCCAACCCTCTCCCAGGAATTCTCTTCAGTGCATCATACAGTCAATGGGGCACATTTACTAAGGGTCCGTACACCGCATTTCCGTTGGGTTTCCTGACTATTTCCGATTTTTTTCTAAATAGAAATAGAATACAACATCACCCTGACTTTTAAGTCAGCCATTATTTATGTGCAGTTTCTATTTATAGTGACTATTGTATGATATCACATTATTTTACAGCTCAGGATGTGCTCCTTGTTTTATTTCATTTTACTTTCCCTACAAAGTAGCCTCTATACGTTACATACTGTAAGACTTGTCATAATGATTTATTCCTGTTACCGTTCTTTCTTATAATAAGGAAATGTTTGTATTGGATGAAATAAAACAAATGGAAAACTGAAATTAACAAATCTGTTTGGAGTCATTTCATATTTTTTATCAGCTATACAATTTGTAGTTATATGTTGCTCTGCTATTTTAGCTGAGATACTTGATAAAAAATTCATTTAGCTAAATTTGAATAAACTGATTTAAATAATTTTACTTAATTGCACATTTAAAATGCAATTTTCTATGCCAAATGTGGCATCCATGTATTTTCGTATATTTACAGAAATTATACAGATTCAACTCTGCAAATACAGACACAGGATTTTTTTTCTCTGTAAACATGCATTTACTTCTTTTTGTGGGTAGAACCAAACAATGTAGGTTAATTGTCCAATCTTGACTACTTCCACAACCAACGGTGCGGATTCCTATTTCAAATACATAGGTCCAAATTTATCAATAGTGAGGCAAAATGTACTAAGTGCAGTTTGCCTCAGAAATGTGTGGGGTATGCCAGATTATTATTGAATACTGCCACATGGTCTTCAATTATCTGATGCACCCTGAACTGCTTGGGTAGTGTGCACCATCCTTTAGTAAGTGGACCTTTAACATACAGCATGCAACACAACTGTCACAGCATTAAATGCCTTACAAAATCTTACAAAGCACTAAGACGCTCCTTTAGGTGCACATTCTTTTCTGTCTTGTCGGACACAGTGCAGCCAAGACACAAAACTGGCACAAACACTTCTTAAATACATGTGCAAGCTCCAAAGACATTCATTTTAGTTCAAAGTACGACATAAAACTGGCACAGGCACTTTAATAGATCTTACTCACCACAATAGTATTATGTATCAGCATAAGTATTAAAATCTAGTATTAAAAGTACCCCTCATCCCATGCCGATACACAATGCCTCCTTTTGGAGGTAAGCAAATGATCAAAAATGGCCATGATTCACCTGTACTTACTATTTTATAGCAGGACAGGGCTATTACTAATTTATAGCGGGACAATTAGTGGTAATTTTTACGAGTTTAACACCGCTTGGATGTGCTATGTATGGGCACTAGAGATGAGCGAACATACTCGTCCGAGCTTGATGCTCGATCGAGCATTAGTGTACTCGTAACTGCTCGTTGCTCGGACGAGTATTTCGCCCGCTCGAGAAAATGGCAGCTCCCGCCGTTTTGCTTTTTGGCGGCCAGAAACAGAGCCAATCACAAGCCAGGAGACTCTGCACTCCACCCAGCATGACGTGGTACCCTTACACGTAGATAGCAGTGGTTGGCTGGCCAGATCAGGTGACCCTGGGATAGACTAGCCGCTGCCCGCGCTGCTCGGATCATTCTCTGTCTGGATGCCGCTAGGGAGAGAGCTGCTGCTGGTCAGGGAAAGCGTTATGGTGTTCTATTAGCTTACTGTTAGGCAGGAGTGATTCTAAAAGAACCCAACAGCCCTTCTTAGGGCTACAATAACGTTATAATTTTTTTTTTTTTTTATTTGCAGCTAGTACCATATTGTGAGGAATTAGCAGGGGGACTTGCTACCGTTGTGTTTAGCTCTTAGTGACACACATATCCACCTCAAACACCAAAGTGGGAAAATTTATTAGGGGTTTGAGTAGAATTAGGCACAGTCTGCCAGTTTCTTTTTATTTTACGTTTATTGTTTTAATAACTCAGTGTCATCTCATCTATATATATTCTGAAATAGAATTTATTTTTCCCTTTTGAAACATTATCTTTAAATAAGTTCTAGATATATTGCACTTACCTGTCAAAAAACAGCTGACCGGAAACTGTCATGCTTCTCATTATCTCCACTCACCTACAAATGTCAAAGTTTTCTCACCATGATATGAACCAGATGAAGCGCTCTGTTCGAGCGCGAAACGTGTTGTTCTATATTCTTATATTCTTTTATCATTTTATTTAAAAAATTTTAATTCTACAAGAAAATAAAAGATTATTTATATCTGGCTACGTATCCAGCGCCTAAGTATCGCTCAAACACCCACCATATCCTGGATTTCTACTGGGAACTGTCTTCTACTTGGAAATTGGACACCCCCAGGAGCGAGGCAGCAGGAAGACGCCAACCTGTATACCGATTGTTTAAAGCCTGCATTGGAGTTGTGCCCATCAGCACAACCCCAGAAGGTTAGTAGATCTCTAACTTTCACACCAATTATTGTATAAAAACAATACTACTCTATAGGAGCGCACTTTCTTTCCCCTTTTATTCTAGATCCCAGTGGATTCACCACTTGTGTTTTCTGCTGAAAAACACTAAAAGTGCTGCATACTATAAGAACCTTCTATACCCAATATGGAATACTACAAAAAGAGACTAACATCTCGATATAATTTAATCAATGAACTAACCCAAACGACAGACACTAGCAGGAACGAACTCATTACCGACACTCATTCCAATAATAAGGATTTAAATCTAGATACGATGTATAAACTACTCAAAGAACTAGAAAACACCCTGAGCGAAGAACTACAGCATCATATCGACATCACTTTCCTGGACATTTATCTAGCAGAAAACTTAGCACCTCGAGGACTTCGACCGACGTTCACTTCCACATTTCCAGAAGATAAAGAATATAGCACAGCATGGGACCTTTTATTACAAAAATTCTCATCATGCATGATTCAAATGATTCGTGATAAACGCGTTAACTGTTGTCATACCATCACTCATAAGATTGACACTACCCTTTCAGATTTACTGATATACCAACAAACACCCGAATTCATTAAAATTAACTCAAACATCAACTGCAGATTACAAAAATTCGAACACGATGTTATACACAAAAAAGTACAGAAATTAAGACGAGACAGACAAGATAGAACCAACAAAGTATATAGAAGTTGGTTCAAGAAAGATCCCAAAAAACCCGAGCACATAAAACAAACCACCTCAAAAAACCCTCGTTCTTATACCTCAAATAAAAACAAATTTAATAAGATAGAAGGTACCACATTCTTTTCAAAAGAGTATCAAAAAACGAAATATACCACTAAGAGTCCCTACAACAGATCAGATAATATTAAACCCCAACAAAAGACCATTACAAACACAGCTACCAATGATTACTCCAGAAAAACAAACAATAATGCTTATCCAACACCTTCATATCAATCATTACCCGTTATCACCCCGACCACTAATATTAACAATGAACTTTTAGACAAAGCAACCACTAATATTAACAACGTACTTTCTGATAAAGAAATTCCTATACCCATCATTGTAGAAAATACCCCCCCAAAAAATAATTTAAAAGAATTTTCAGCCACAGTCCGCACCCTACGAACAGAAATCAGAAAATATACTACAAACACAGGATCACCCCACACACCCCAAAAAATAAAAGAGACAATGGCACATTTAAAACGACTTTCAGGCATCCACAATAGCCCTATCAACATCAGTCCTGACACACAGGAGTCAAACTGGTCTTTCATTACCACACATGAAACTTTCACCCCTCCCCCAGATACACAATATCTGTCCTCGTCATCACCACTACACATCACATCTAATAATCCACTTCCACCAGTGATTATCGAAAAAACAGATGTAAAAACAAAAGACAGCCCAATCAACAATCATTTTTTAGGGACAGATCCCCCGAAAATAAAAATAAAAACACAACCAATACACACATTTTTTCTACAGTCGTCATCCAGAAAAAGAAAACTCTCAAACGAGGAAAACGAGGGGGCCAAAAAAGAAAAAATCAAACCGTCAACAGACCAACTAGTACAGTGAAAATTTTCAATCTTACCGAGTACCCCTTTACCACTGAAGAAATATCTCTCTTACAAAGGGGGCTATCTTTTTGTCCAAATTCTAACCCCAATAATTTCGAACTATTCCTAGATCTCAACCAATATATCAGGAAATTAACGATCAAAAGACACTTTCTGAAAAAAGAAAGTGAAAATATCCAACAAGAAAGTCACACTGCTCCCCAGAAAAATCCCAGCATAATTAAAAATAAATCCAAATTTTACCCTATGAAAGACCAAAGCCATAATATAAAAACTTTTTATCAATTAGCATTAACTGATCTAAGCGATATCATAAAAAAACCTCCAAAAACTATCCCCCAAAAAAATAACCTCACCAAAGAAGAACAGAGATCACTAAAGCAACTACAAAATAATAAAGACCTAGTTTTTAGAGGAGCAGACAAAGGGGGGGGCATAGTGGTCCTCACATACACGGCCTATAACCAAGAGGCCCTTAGACTCCTCAGTGATCAAAAATATTATAAAAAAATTAAAAAAGATCCAACACCAGAGATCAATAAAACGTTGAAAAAATTTTTTGAAGAAGCACACAGCAAAGGTTTTATCACAAAAGAAGAAAAAGCATTTTTATTAATCCCCTTTCCATCTATGGCTTACTTCTATTACCTACCAAAGGTGCACAAAGACCAAGCCAATCCGCCTGGAAGACCGATTATTTCAGGAATCGGCTCCATCACCAGCAACATCTCACACTATCTAGACCTTATACTACAAAATCTGGTCATAGATCTTCCAAGTTATCTAAAAGATTCTGATCAATTAATCAAAGAATTATATGACCATGAAGCAAGGGAGGACATGTGGTTTGTTACCCTGGATGTCAATTCCTTATATTCAAACATAGATCATAAAAAAGGAATTGAATGTGTCAATCATTTTTTAAAAAAAGAACCTTCCATTCCCAAGGAAAAAAGGCACTTTATCCTTGAATGCCTAAAAATTGTACTAGAAAATAACTATTTCACCTATAACTCAGACATCTACCATCAACAACTCGGCACGGCCATGGGGACCCGCGTAGCTCCCTCTTTTGCAAACCTCTTTATGGGGGCTTTTGAGGAAATTTTTTTATACAGAACCCCAGCAATCCATTTTTTGAGAACATCACATTATACAGGCGTTACATTGATGACCTGTTCCTCTTATGGACAGGAACAGAAAATCAAATTTTAGAATTCCACAAATATCTTAATAACAATGAATGGGGCATTTCTTTTACTTTGGTAAAAAACACCTCCGAAATTATTTTCCTAGATCTCAATATTTATCTTGAACAAAATATGTTTAAAACTAAGACCCACTTTAAAACAGTGGATTCTAATAACTATTTAGAATATTCCAGCTCCCATTACAAAAAATGGATCAATAATGTTCCTTTTTCACAGTACAAAAGAATTAGAAAAAACTGTACCACCATTAATACCTTTGACCAGCAAGCAAAACAACTAAGAGATCGCTTCAGCGAAAAAGGATATCCGAAACATCTCCTGAAACGCGCCTATCAAAAGACAAGACCGCTACAACAGATGGACTGTATTATGAAGAAGGACACACCAAAAGATAATAAACTGAATTCCCATGAGACTAACTTCATTACCCGATATAATACAAAACACAAAGAAATCAGGAATGTCCTAAAAAATCATTGGCACATTCTCACCAAAGACATCTACTTAGGGAAATATCTACCCAAACAACCAAAAATTACTTTTAGAAAATCAGCAAGTATCAAAAATATTCTAGCCCCTAGCGTCCTAAGACAACATAAAACAATAAAGACTGAAAAAGGAAAAGGACACATTAAAAAATGTAATGGAAAAAGATGCCTATGCTGTAAATCTATAAACACGAACTCTTGTTTCAAATCAAACAACACAAAAGAAATATTCAGTATCAATCACAACATGTCCTGCCAAACAAGATACGTAATATATCTTATAGAATGCAATATCTGCCACCTGCAATATGTTGGCAGAACGGTTCAACCTTTACACAATCGACTTAACAAACATCGGGAAAATATAAAGAAAAAATTCTTACTCCATGGTCTCTCAAAACATTGTGCTTTAAAACATCCAAAATCATCATTTCCTATTTCCATTATGCCTATAGACCACATCACTGAAACCACAGCTAACCGTTTCCAGACCCTCTGCAGACGCGAGGTATACTGGATTTTTAAACTTAATACACTATCCCCATTAGGTTTAAATGAAGCTAACGAAACCATTATTTAGACACGATCTAACCTCGTTCCACCTTCTGTCTCAATTGGAACCATCAATGAGAGTCTCCGTAGACAGACAAATCTAGCCTCGTTTCACCTTCTGTCTCATTTGGAACCATCAATGAAAGTCTCCGCAAGAAGATTGACAGATCAATCCAGCCAGTAAATTCTTCTACGGAGACACTACACCTTTCTGGCCTCAATCGGCTTCCGTAGTCCAAACCCCGACACCACACAGCATTTAGAACCTGTTCAAATACGGTATATAATATAGTTCTACGTATCACATTTGCTATCATTTTTATGTAGATATATTCTGAAATAGAATTTATTTTTCCCTTTTGAAACATTATCTTTAAATAAGTTCTAGATATATTGCACTTACCTGTCAAAAAACAGCTGACCGGAAACTGTCATGCTTCTCATTATCTCCACTCACCTACAAATGTCAAAGTTTTCTCACCATGATATGAACCAGATGAAGCGCTCTGTTCGAGCGCGAAACGCGTTGTTCTATATTCTTATATTCTTTTATCATTTTATTTAAAAAATTTTAATTCTACAAGAAAATAAAAGATTATTTATATCTGGCTACGTATCCAGCGCCTAAGTATCGCTCAAACACCCACCATATCCTGAGTGTCATCTCATCTGGCATAGTAGTGTGCTGTAATACTTGGCTAGAAAATAGCCATAGGAGAATACAAACGGCTTAATTACGCCTACAGTAGCTTTATATATATTTGTTTTCTGGTTGATCTGCTGGTGGCTGTAGTTGTTGCAGTGCATCTACTAGTAAATTGTGAGCAATTTGGAGTCAGACTTGCGACCACTGTGTTTTAGTGACGCACATATCCATCGCAAAGACCGAAGTGGGAAAATTTATTAGGGCCCGGGGTTGTATTTCAATTAGGCACAGTCTGCCATTTCCTTTTTTATTTTACGTTTATTTTTTTCATAACTCAGCGTCATCTCATCTGGCATAGTAGTGTGCTGTAATACTTGGCTAGAAAATAGCCATAGGAGAATACAAACGGCTTAATTACGCCTACAGTAGCGTTATATATATTTGATTTCTGGTTGATCTGCTGGTGGCTGTAGTTGTTGCAGTGCATCTACTAGTAAATTGTGAGCAATTTGGAGTCAGACTTGCGACCACTGTGTTTTAGTGACGCACATATCCATCGCAAAGACCGAAGTGGGAAAATTTATTAGGGCCCGGGGTTGTATTTCAATTAGGCACAGTCTGCCATTTCCTTTTTTATTTTACGTTTATTTTTTTCATAACTCAGCGTCATCTCATCTGGCATAGTAGTGTGCTGTAATACTTGGCTAGAAAATAGCCATAGGAGAATACAAACGGCTTAATTACGCCTACAGTAGCGTTATATATATTTGATTTCTGGTTGATCTGCTGGTGGCTGTAGTTTTTGCAGTGCATCTACTAGTAAATTGTGAGCAATTTGGAGTCAGACTTGCGACCACTGTGTTTTAGTGACGCACATATCCATCGCAAAGACCGAAGTGGGAAAATTTATTAGGGCCCGGGGTTGTATTTCAATTAGGCACAGTCTGCCATTTCCTTTTTTATTTTACGTTTATTTTTTTCATAACTCAGCGTCATCTCATCTGGCATAGTAGTGTGCTGTAATACTTGGCTAGAAAATAGCCATAGGAGAATACAAACGGCTTAATTACGCCTACAGTAGCGTTATATATATTTGATTTCTGGTTGATCTGCTGGTGGCTGTAGTTGTTGCAGTGCATCTACTAGTAAATTGTGAGCAATTTGGAGTCAGACTTGCGACCACTGTGTTTTAGTGACGCACATATCCATCGCAAAGACCGAAGTGGGAAAATTTATTAGGGCCCGGGGTTGTATTTCAATTAGGCACAGTCTGCCATTTCCTTTTTTATTTTACGTTTATTTTTTTCATAACTCAGCGTCATCTCATCTGGCATAGTAGTGTACTGTAATACTTGGCTAGAAAATAGCCATAGAAGAATACAAACGGCTTAATTACGCCTACAGTAGCGTTATATATATTTGATTTCTGGTTGATCTGCTGGTGGCTGTAGTTGTTGCAGTGCATCTACTAGTAAATTGTGAGCAATTTGGAGTCAGACTTGCGACCACTGTGTTTTAGTGACGCACATATCCATCGCAAAGACCGAAGTGGGAAAATTTATTAGGGCCCGGGGTTGTATTTCAATTAGGCACAGTCTGCCATTTCCTTTTTTATTTTACGTTTATTTTTTTCATAACTCAGCGTCATCTCATCTGGCATAGCAGTGTGCTTTCATACTTGGCTATAAAATAGCCATAGCAATAGGATAGCATCGTTTGGTTTTAAAAACTAAAAAACACAAAAAAAAAAAAAAAAAAAAAAAGTTAAAAAAAAAATTCAAGTTATAACTCTCATTTTCAAAATGTTTAACCCGAGGACTAGGGGTAGAGGACGAGGGCGGGGACGTGGGCGTCCAACTACTGCAGGGGTCAGAGGCCGTGGTCCTGGGCGGGGTGAGACACCACCTGTAATGAGGGAGCAGGGGAACGCCGCAGAGCTACACTCCCTAGGTTCATGTCTGAAGTTACTGGGAATCGAGGCCAGAACAGTGCGAACAGGTGATGTCGTGGATTCCCGACAATGCTTCGAGCAATTTGTCCACCAGTCAGTCTTCCACGCAGTCCACCCATGTCACCGAAATCGGCACTCCTCCAGCTCCTGCACCTCAGCCTCCTCCCCCCCAGTCTGCCCCCTCCCAGCAAAATTTGCCATTTGAACCGGCATACTCTGAGGAACTGTTTTCTGGACCATTCCCACAGTCACAAACCACTTGTCCGGTTGCTGATGAGCAATTTTCCGATGCCCAGGTTTTCCACCAGTCGCAGTCTGTGGGTGATGATGACCTTGTTGACGTACTGGAAGAAGTGTGTAAAGAGGTGTCCGACGATGAGGAGACACGGTTGTCAGACAGTGGGGAAGTTGTTGTCAGGGCAGGAAGTCCGAGGGGGGAGCAGACTGAGGGATCGGAGGATGATGAGGTGACAGACCCAAGCTGGGTTGAGAGGCCGGGTGAACACAGTGCTTCTGAGACGGAGGAGAGTCCTCGACCAGAACAGGTTGGAAGAGGCAGTGGTGGGGCCAGACGGAGAGGCAGGGCCAGAGCTGGTGCATCAGCGCCAAATGTGTCAACTAGTGAAGCTCCCGTGGCAAGGGCTCCTGCGGCGAGGGCTAGATTTTCAGAAGTCTGGAGGTTCTTTAAGGAAACACCGGATGACCGACGGACTGTGGTGTGCCACATTTGCCAAACCAGGATCAGCAGGGGTTCCACCACTACTAGCTTAACTACCACCAGTATGCGCAGGCATATGAATGCTAAACACCCCACTCAGTGGCAACAAGCGCGTTCACCTCCGGCCGTGCACACCACTGCTCCTTCCCCTGTGTCAGCTGATAGTCAGCCCCCTGCCCAGGACCCTGCCACAAAAACCCCATCGTCACCTCCACGATCCTCCACAGCATCCACCAGCGTTCAGCTCTCCATACCCCAGACGCTGGAGCGGAAACGCAAATATAGTGCAACCCACCCGCACGCCCAAGCCCTTAATGTGCACATCTCCAGATTGCTAAGCCTGGAGATGCTGCCCTATAGGCTAGTAGAGACCGAGGCCTTTCGCAGCCTCATGGCGGCGGCCGCCCCTCGGTATTCGGTCCCCAGCCGCCACTACTTTTCCCGATGTGCCGTCCCAGCCCTGCACCAGCACGTGTCAGACAACATAATCCGTGCCCTGACCAACGCCGTTTCTGACAAGGTCCACCTGACCACGGACACGTGGACGAGTGCTGCCGGGCAGGGCCACTATATATCTCTGACGGCACATTGGGTTAACTTGGTGGAGGCTGGGACCGAGTGTGACCCTGCGGCTGGTCATATACTGCCGACGCCGGGGATTGCGGGGCCTACCTCGGTCCAGGTGTTTGAGGCCTACTATGCCTCCTCCTCCTCCCACCCCTCCTCCACCTCCTCCTCCGAACGACCATCCGTGGGCATGGCGCCATCAGTCGGTAGCTCTAGGCACAGCAGCAGTGCCGTCGCTAAGCGACAGCAGGCGGTGCTCAAACTGCTGAGCCTAGGCGATAAAAGGCACACCGCCCAAGAACTATTACAGGGCATCACGGCGCAGACTGATCTGTGGCTGGCACCGCTGAACCTGAAGCCAGGCATGGTTGTGTGTGACAACGGCCGTAACCTGGTGGCGGCTCTGCAACTCGGCAGACTGACACAT